>NC_092652.1:21999043-22329273 GCF_032118995.1 Asterias amurensis | reverse complement strand
GTAATGTTTAAGCGCGTTGTAGCTACGGGGACGGTATACACATCCTCGATCCCCGTACATGTATGTACGTGAGTCAGTGGCACTGCTGACGACCTTGCTATGCGATACCTATACGACCGTTGCATGTACGATAATCGCACTGTGACTGTTGCATGAACGACAGAATGTGTATTGCGCTAACGACTTGTCATCAAGTCTAGTAGACTGATTAAAAACTCAATAACAGCACCCCCAGATCCGTGCAATGTTGGGTGCGTTCGTTTAGCTTTAAAAAAAAATCTGCCACACACCGGGGTCGACCCAGGGAAGCTGAACGAACGCACTCTATTAAATCACAAAGAACCCCAATACTGATGTTACAGCGTACAGTTTCGCCTCGTTACCTGCCATTGTCGCGATATTTCTCATAAGGGCAATACCCGTTCTTATTTACAGAGTGTCGCAATATTGAATGATAATAATACCAAGAGAAGTCAGTTCATGGACAGGTCGTCGGTCCTTAAAGGCACTGTACACTGTTGGTATATACTCATAATAATTGTAAGCACAAAAACTAACTTGGTATCGAGCAATAGAGACATGTTGATGGTATAAAACATTGTGGGAAACGGCTCCCTCAAGTAACGTCTTTTTCGAGAAAGAATTTATTGCTAACTAAAATATTTGAATTTGATTTTGAGACCTCAGAATTAGATTTTGAGGTCGCGAAATCAAGCATCTGAAAGCACACAACTTCGTGTGACAATGATGTTTTTGTCTTCCATATTATCTCGCAACTTTGACGACCAATTGGGTTCAAATTGTTGTTGTTTTGTGCTTATGTTGAGATACATAGAGTAAGAAGACTTGTCTATGACAACTACCGAATGTGTCCAGTGTCTTTTAATCACAACGAACCCAAAATACCAATGTTACAATGTACAGTTTCGCCCACTCCAAGTCTTCAAGGAACACGTTGCCTTGGATCGGACGAGTTGGTCTATAACAAGCGTTTGTAACCGTTTGTTATAAAATGCATATGATTGGAAAGATGGTGTAAAAGTAGAATACAATGATCCACACAAACATGCCTCGATATTGCACGGTTTTCCTTCTACCTCGTCGATTAGCACGGTCGGCCATTTAAGGGAGTCACATTTTTGACTCCCTCAAATGGCCGACCATGTTAGTTCATTTAGTAAATTTGTGTGGATCATTGTATTCTACTTTTAAAACAAATTTCCAATCATATATGCATTTTATAACAAACGGTTACAAACGCTTGTTATAGACCAACTCGTCCGATCCAAGGCGACGTGTTCTTTAACAATTGTCCTGAAACTTCTTATAAGGGTAATACCCGTTTTTATCTACAAAGTGTCACAAATTGAATGTTTTAAAGATAACAAGAGAAGTCGGTTCATAGACAGGTCGTCACGTCGGTTGTGTATCCCTATAGGCATTGGATACTAATGGTATAATACTCGTAACAATTGTTAACGTAAAAGTGACTTACATGGTAATGAGAGAGCTGTTAATAATAGTTGTGAGAAACGGCTTCCTTCAAAGTGTTTTTTGAGAAAGGTAATTCTCAGTCTAATCATATGTAAAGACTTTACCAATTACCAAACGCGTCCAGTGCCTTTAAAAAAGGGACGTTTCATTCATTTTCCATTAATAAGTCTTTAATTCGTTTATTTTTATTGAATTTTTCAAATGTATATGCTCTTTTCATTTAATGACCTTTTGATCATTTAGACGAAGAGATTGCCATAACATTATTGTTCTGGGCAGACGAGTTGTAACTTAGTTGTAGTTATGAGACGTAAGTCCTACCGTACACTCAGCCCCATCCCCTTCCCCCAAAAAGAACTCAGCCTACTTGTGACTTGTTTTTACCTCATCCTCAACGTCCCTTTCCATACAGTACCTAGTCTCTTATTTTTGTCTCTTTCGCTAAGAACCAAATATAAATGTCTGATTCAAAACCGCTGAGCGGTGGGCTGATGAACTTGCATACGTTCTTGTTTAGGATGTTGATCGGTGCAATTCGCCCAATGGGAAAATTTGGACTATCTGCCAATCACCAAGAGAGGGCGCTCTTCACCAGGTAATGTCAACAACTTAGGAATAGGAGAAGCATGAGTGACGGTCACTGACAGCAAATACCTTGTGTTTTGCGTGTTTTTGATTTTGTATGTTAGATTAAGCCAAACTGTATTTTGTTTTTCATAACACATTGCCAGCATAAACCAAACTGTTCTGGAACAGGACGTACTGGACACGAGTTCCCCAACGATAACAAGCGGTGTGCATGAGTTTTTGGGAGTGTTTCTTCTAGGGTTATTAGCAAAAATTCCAAAATGCTGACCTACCAAAAATTGAGAAGAAATCTGAAGTTTAGTTGTATGACAATGTATCTGACTTAATTTTCAAGAGGCTGAGAGACTTCTTAATATTTTTTGAGTATTTTTGAATTTTTAGTATTTACCATTGTTTGCTATAGGAGTTGAGCACCCTTACCTGGTAGGTCTGCTGCCCTCGAGTGGCAGAGCTCTCGAAAAGTCTCCCATTACAACACATACACATGGCGATAAAATAAACGAGGTTATCCCTTTTCTTTTCACACATAAGCAATTATTTAGTGAATTTGAATAAAGTATGTTACACAAACTTGCTCAGTCACAGGTATCGCTTCAATTTGAATTCCTCAACTACTAAAAAATTGTTTTAATATGCCAAATGATTTTCGGGAAAGATTTTGAATGGCAGATTGGCAAACCATAAAATGAATGAATATGTATGGCTCAATGGACACCAGCTGGTACCATTGAGCCATATACAATCATTTATAATGTGTATGGGTGTTCGCCGTCTCTTTCCCACGCACAAGCTTTGCCCGAAGTGACATGAAACTGTCTGTATGCGTTCGATTAACTTCCCTGGATCGACCCCGGTGCGTTCGAATAGCTTTGATGTCATTCCAGTGGCTTACCCGGGTCATCCCCAAGTGGCCTGCTTGTGGAGTGGGTCACTTGGGGCTGGCCCCAAGTGCGTGACGTCACCATGAGAGTGTGAATGATCGTTCGATTAGCTCTTGTCAGGGGCTCACCCGAGTGAGCACCGCGGGGTCGACACAGGGAAGCTAGTCGAACGCACCCTGTATAAACCTTTCTTTCGCGTCGATACCCAGGTTTTTGCCAACCGAAGTTGGGAAGCTACTACTGTAACGATGTCAAACAAAATAATTATCCACCATAGTGTGAAATTTGTTGGAAACAAAACAGTGGATTACGTAAATAGAGCTACGTTTAGTTTTGAAAACAATACTAAATGCAAGTATACAAGTATATATTGCATGCATACATCAGACGACCGAAAGCTTTCGATATCTGTGTTTTGATTTGTCCGAGGTGATGTTTGTCAGCTGCACAAACATCACCTCGGACCAATCAAAACACAGATTTGGAGAGCTACGTCACTGCACGTTTATCCAATGAAATCACTGGTGCTGTAAGCCAAGTACATTAGGGAACCAGTCTGCTTTGGTTCTAGCCTGACGTCACACTTCGAGGCTCGTGATAAAACAGATGACCAGTCTTGAGGGCGCTGCTGAAGGTATTTGCCCCTCGAAAATTCATTATCTGTGAACCACAATGCAACAACAAACATAAATCAAGGTCAATGGAGCCATTTTATTTACGTCTCTTATAAGTCTTTAATTTTCTTGCAATTCATGTTAGATAACAATGTTTAACGTTATAAACCAGGTCTAAATTTCATCGCTTGCTGTGTAATCGTAGAATGCATAGTGACGTGGCGTATGCACGCTCAAAGCCAGAATTGAAATACGCTTGACGTAAAGTGCAGAATTCCCCGTTTCCGCAAGCGCCGATTCTTCGCCTATGGTAAACAGGGCCATAAAATTGGGGCAGTTTGTGTAAAAAATAAATGTTTAATTTCATGGCACCGAGAATGTTTCTTTAACTTCCTGAAAACCCCACTGTTAAATGATTTTGTTCAAATAACTGATTAATTTTGTACATATGCATTGAAATGCCTATTGCATGTTAGTGTTAGTTTTGCACATATAACGGTTCAGTCCGTTTTGTTGAAGTTTTTGTTACCGTTGCTTTGTATTATTTTTTAGGAAAGAGACATTATGCAAATCAAATTCTGCAAAAATGCTTGCCACAGTTCGTAAACTTCTTTGTTGTAGCATCCTTTTCTGTACAAGCACAAATTATTAGTGTAAGTTTTGCAAATAACGGTTCATTCCTTTTTTGTGTACGGCTTACTGTTGTTATGTATTTTTTAAAGAGACATTATGCAATAGTCGATCACATTCTGCAGACGTTTCTTAGCAGACTTCGTAAACTTCTTCGTAGTAGCATCCTTCGTTGCAACATTCTTCATGCAGACTCCTCTTCTCAACCCCCCTCTCCAAGAAATTAGTTGCGTCTTTCTTCTCCTCCATGAAATCATCTAAAAAATCAGTCAAATCAATCGATCAGTAGATGGAAGTTTGCATCAGGGATACAAAAATTACCAGAGCAAGCTTGTCGAAACGTTGATACCAATTTAAGAACCCAGTCTGCGGTAGTGCAGTTAATAACGATCCTATAGACGATGTGACCTATGTTTACATTCAAACCGCCCTCTGTTGACAAAACACTATATATACGTCATGTTTTGCCGGGCACTGAGTTGTGTATATAGTAAGATTGCATACACTTTCCTGCTGGGTGCCAAAACACAAAGGTTTTGCCCGGCGGTATGCGCGCGAATCATGATATGGTTTTCGTGTGACGTCAGAGGTCACATCGTCTATAAGCTAAAGTAACTGTCCCAGCCGATTTTTTATACCTTAAGCAGGACAGCTATTTTTAGAACTGAGGAGTCTCCAAATAACCCGATAAAATTTACACCACGGTAAACATGTTGAGAAGTACATACAAGTATCGAGATATTGATATATTGACCAAAATTGAAGACAAAACAAGCTTTTAGGGACGTTCTCTGTTATTTACCTTTAAGTTTATTATAATAAAGTTTTCGTTGACAACGTAAAGCCACCTCACCATTATTCAAGCACAAAAGGCCACATGCTAAGTTGGACACCTCTTTTAAGTCAAAATAAGCAAATGGAACATAGACAAGTCTAATTAAGGTTGAAAATAGGCAAATATCATGGAATGGTTAGGTGAAATACCAAAAATTCAGTTAATCTGATTAACTACTTTTCTTGTAGAGCAAGACAGTTCTCTAAAGAACAAACTCTATACATGGCAAGTAGATACACACATGGTGTTACCGCACACCAAACATATAGTGATAAAGAATACTCATTTTAGTTTACCCATATACACCGATATGTAATAGCAATGTTCAGCACGTTTTCAAGCACTGTGAAACAAATCACAGGTATATTTCTTACTCGGGTGGGAATCGAACCCACGAACTTTGCAATTCTAGAGCAGTGTCGTACCAACTAGACTACTGAGGTTGCCCGGTAGCCAGAGCCAGTGAATGGTTAAACCCTAAACCGATCAGTGTTTAAAGTAGTGATCAGAGCTAAATTTCATATAGCTGATAAGCAGAACATTCTGCTTGAAAAAATCTTTGCTAAGCAAGCATTTAGTGGGCACAAGTCACAGCATTGACTATTGACTTTTTGGCCGGTAACCTGTTTCTGTTAAGCATGTTTCTGTGCTTATGACGTTTTTTTTTCAAGCGTTATGAAATTTGGCCCAGAGGGAGTTGTTTCCCACATGGTATCGTACTATCTTTTGCTTGTACCACGTAATTTTTTATGTTAATATATATTTTGAGCAATTTTACCAATCGTGTCTATGCCTTATGGACACTATTGGTAAGTACTCAAAATAATTGGTAGCATAAAAACTTACCGGGAACGGGCAATGGAGAGCTGTTGATAATTTAAAACATTGTGAGAAACGGCTCCCTCTGAAGTAACGTAGTTTATGAGAAAACAAAGAGGTAATTTCTGACTCAAATATTAAAATATTTCATGCCTTTCATATGAGGCATCAGAAAACACACAATTATTGTGCAACAAGGTTGTTTTTTCCTTTATTATTTTCTTGCTACTTCGATGACTAAATGAGTCCAAAACTTTACAGTTGCATACGTTATGGATACACCGAGTGAGAATACTGGTCTTTGAGTTGTTAACGAAGATGTCTTGTGCCTTTATACTCACCGTCTCTAAGGGTATGCCAAGGGCAGCTGCATAGTGCCTCCTTTCTTCGCTCCAGGGTGGAGGAGCACCAATAGTTTCGGGGAGAGCGTTTCTTTAGACTGGGATTGTCCGATCTGTGAATAGTATGAAGAAACAAAAACGGTAAATATTTACTATTAAATCTTTGAGATTTACCCGCTGCTCAAATAGGATTCGAACTGCTCTAGAATTGCAAAGGTCGTCGGTTCGAATCCCAACAGAGTAGTATGCCTTGTTTTCACAAAGCTCGGGGAAAGTATTGATTATACAGTTCTGACACACATCGGTGTACAAGGGGAAACCAAAATTTATATTCTTTATTCCCGATGCAAATGTCCATCTATTTAAATAAAAAAACATCTTGTTGTTTGGAATCAGAGAATGTGTAAACAATAAATACGCAATAGAGTGAATAATCCCATGTTTTGCCCCCGGATGAGGTGTTCTTTCATACAAATATTTGTTTATGAACCTTTGTATACAAATAATATGTAATACTAACGATCCATCGAGTCGAGTGTACAGACCCATAAATAAAAGACAAATAACATTAATTACAAGATTGGAAACAAGCTGTTTTTTAAGTTCTCAGTGCAGAAAATTATAATAGTTATACCTTACGTCCAACTAATGTAAACGAGATAAAATACTAGTTTGAACTTCACACAAGTCATAAAATGCTTATTTCGAATAGCCACAACCAAATAAGGCAGAAATGAAAGAGCCAAGATGAAAAAACATATGACGACCGATCCAGACACAAACTTCTTAGGTTGCTGGTTTGTTATAGACAGTGGACACTATTGGTAATTGTCGAAGACTAGCCTTCACAGTTGGTGTATCTCAACATAAGCATAAACCAACAAACCTGTGCAAATTTGAGCTCGATCGGTCATCGAACTTGCGAGATAATAACATGAAAGAAAAAACACCCTTGTCATTTAAAGTTGTGTGCGTTTAGATGTTTGATTTCGAAACCTCAAGTTCTAAACCTGAGGTCTCGAAATCAAATTCGTGGAAAATCACTTCTTTCTCGAAAACTATGGCACTTCAGAGGGAGCCGTTTCTCTAAATGTTTTATACCATCAACCTCTCTCCATTACTCGTCACCGAGAAAGGTTTTATGCTAACAAATATTTTGAGTAATTACCAATAGTGTCCACTGCCTTTAAAGTCACTGGACACGTTTTGGTAGTTGTCAACGACCAGTTTTCTCACTTGTTGAATTACTTTGTGTGCTTTCAGATGCACATCAAAAGGCTTCAGCTGAAGTCTTTTATTTTTAGACTGAGAAATTACCTCTTTCTCAAAAAACTATGTGACTTTAGAAGGAGCCGTTTCTCACAATTTTTGATACTATTTAATAGCTCTCCAAGTTTTTATGACAACAATTCTTTTGAGAAATTACCATTAGTATCCAGAGCCTTTAAAGGCAGTGGACACTATTGGTAATTACTCATAATTATTAGCGTAAACCTTTCTTGGTGACGAGTAATGAGGAGAGGTTGATGGTATAAAACATTGTTAGAAATGGCTCCCTCTGAAGTGACGTAGTTTTCGAGAAAGAAGTAATTTTCCACGAATTTGATTTCGTGACCTCAAATTAAGAACTTGAGGTCTCGAAATCAAGCATCAGAAAGCACACAGCTTTGTGTGACCAGGGTGTTTTGTTTTTCTTTCATTATTATCTCGCAACTTTGATGACCGATTAAGCTGACTTTTTCACAGGTTTGTTATTTTGTGCATTTGTTGAGATACAGCAAGGGCAAAGACTGGTCTTTGACAGTTACCAATATTGTCCACTGTCTTTAAAAGAGGATGGAAATAAACGTAGCCGTACCCTTCTGAAAGCGAGAAATGAAAAAGGATGGGAGGAAACATGAATGTTTGAAACGGCTCAACCAGGGAGGTTGGATTATTAAAGGCAGTAGACACTATTCGTAATTACTCAATACAATTATTATCATAAAACCTTTCTTGATTACGAGTAATGGGGGAGAGGTTGACAGTATAAAACATTGTAATGTTGATGGTATAAAACATTGTTAGAAATGGCTCCCCCTGAAGTGATGCAGTTTTCGAAAAAAAAAAGTAATTTTCCTCGAATTTGATTTCGAGACCTCAAGTTTAGAACTCGAGACCTCGAAATCAACCATCTAAACGTACACAACTTCGTGTGACAAGGGTGTTTTTTCTTTCATTATTATCTCGCAACTCCGACGACCGATTGAGCTCAAATTTTCACTGGGTTGTTATTTCATGCATATGTTGAGATACACCAAGTGAGAAGACTGTTCTTTGACAATGACCAATAGTGTCCACTGTCTTTAAAAGAGGATGAAAATAAACGTAGCCGTATCCCTTCTGAAAGCGAGAAAAGGAAAAAGGGTGGGAGGAAACATGAATGACCAATAGATACTTACAACACCTGTCGAAACTCCTTCACAAAACCGCAGTGCTCAGATGTAACGTCAATGGTCTCCTCTGGCTTCAGGTTAAGCTTGCCATACACTGTAAACAATGATTCATGGTTCAGGTTTTCATTCGATTTGGAAATTCAACTCATCATAAAGGTATGACAGAAATTTAGTTCCAAAATCTAAAAAGCAACATTGATATTCGCTGTACAAACATGTGAATGTCTAGTGTAGTATCCAATATTGATGTATAAGGTATAGACAAATATAGATGTCACTAAAAGTGGGTCAAAGATAAAATAATGTGTCATTTGCAGACATTAGGATTTGACTGCCCTGTAAAAAAAAAAATATATATATATATCTATATACAATAAAAAAGCTATGAAGACAGTTCTTGCTCAAAGAACATTATTACAAAATAATTCCCTTCTTATAATAATAAACCAATGGCAGGTGCTAAAACTCATTCTACTAAACTTTTGTTTGTTGAAAAGCAGTGTAAACTATTGGTAATAACTCAACATGTTTATTAGCAATGAGTTAGTGGGAGAGGTTGGTAGTATAACACATCGTGAGAAACGGCTCCCTCTGAAGTGGAGTGGTTTTCGAAAAAATAGTAAGTTTCCACGAATTTCGAAACCATGCATCTGAACGCACACAACTTCGTGTGACAAGGGTTGTTTTTTCCATTATTATCTCGCAACTTCGACGAACGATTGAGCTCAAATTTCACAGGTGTGTTATTTTACGCATAATGTTGAAATACAGCAGGTGAGAAGACTGGTCTTTGACAATTACCAATAGTGTCCACTGCCTTTAAAATAGCTACTGAATTTTAAGTCTTGTCTATGTTGTAAAGTAATTGACTTTTGTATCTTATACTTTTACCAATAGTTTGATGGTTGTAATATGTGAATCCGTCTGTTTGAGTTCACTAAATGGAGATGTATATCTCCACTGTACGAACAAACAAAAACAACAAATTCAAAATGCACAATACTTAAAAAAAAAAAAAAAATCTCACCTTGGCAGACGATAGCAAGAGCCAAAGCAGTGAAAAGCAGAACACGATCCATGTTTCTTCGTTTTTGATTTCACAATAATGATCCAATTTAGCCGGGTGTCTGCTTTTATATTCTATATTAATTATATATTCAAGAGATGGTAATTATATATTCATAAGATGGTAATTATAAGCAAACATTGACTCCTTACTATTTATATACAGTTTCTTTATAGGAATCCTAAGGTTTGCGTGTGAATGGTTGGTTGTTAGGAGTTCAGTTGAATCACTAATCAAACGATGTTTCCCGAGTCGAAATTATGGTAGATTTGTTATTGGGGGTAAAAGGGAGTGCAGCATCTTGGGCGGGGAGTGATGGGGGGGGGGGCGTACTTTTAACCAAAACTTCAGATTCTTTTTAAAAATGTTTGCTGAAACAAGCCTACTTTTAACATTCTTATATTTTCATTTACTTATTGGCAATTTGCAGTAAACAAATACATTGTCTGCGTGTAACTAGAAAAAATAGTTTTAAAGACACTGATTTTTAAACCAATTATCTGGGTAACTCAAAACATGAATATAATACTCCGACGTTAAAAATAAGAATTTTACGGTTTCATGTTTTTCAAGTTAACTAGTCTTCGAGTGTCACCGAATTGGACAGCGCCATCATGTATCACACTCAAGCCACTTATCGCCTGCGGGCCCTTTCCATTTTCCTGGTCAGAGTGATCCGGACTATCTAACCCATAAATGCGTCAAACTTACGCAAGAACAGACTTCAAAAGCACATTTTAAGCGTCACCTGTATCAGCCTGACCCGTAATGGGTATCACACCCTGTGACAAAGGAATCGGCTCTGACCCGAAAGTTTTTAGGATGTGTACTTTTGAGGATGTTTTAGGCCGTATAATAGGCCTATCCCACAATTTTTAAATATAATTAGTTGCAAGAATGCAAGTTGAACAGAATCAGCTCGGTGAACAAACAAACATTTTATGCAAGTCACCAGACACACAGGGCCTGAAGGCTACTTCAAGGTGTGGGCTACAAAGTAACTTTTCAGGGGTCCGTTGCCACCTACTCCTCTGGCTGAAACGTGCATTACCCCCTAGAGTAGAAAGCACTACCTCCCCAACTTAGCGAAGGTAGAAAGTTTATCACAAAGAAGTGAATTTTCAATCAGTAACTGACCCTGTCAGACCATCGTGTCACACCCTTACACTAACCCAAGGATAGTTTCAGAAAACAATTGAACTGCCAAGTGCCAAATAGGTTTATTTATATAAAGCGAATAATAATAATAATAATAATAAATTAAATTATTTTTTTCAAGGAACTTTTACTTCACTTTCCAATAAAAAGTAAGACAGCCGAAAATCTGTCCCTGAATAACTTTAATTGATTTAAAACATTTATTTTTATGCTGGTTTGTTAATTAAAATTTAACTTTTACTGGTATATTGGTCGTGTCTCAAAGACGGTTTAATTGATGTGAATTGATAAACTACCACGGGGTCAAGTTTTAGATTTAGTTTCATTAGACTTTGCACTGCCAGAAAAGTATAGCAATATACAAATCGATACATAGGCCTAAATAATTACAAAAAGCAAAAACACCAAACCATTGAGTGGCGAGGAGGAACATTGTGATTAGCACCTCTACAAAGCCATCCCGCCACAAAGAATGTCCCCTAATTCCCACCACACAGCAACCACCCATCCCTCTGTTTAAAAAAAGTGGAAGAAAGAGTTACCCTTTTTTAGATGTTTGATTATGTGAGAGTGCGGGCGCACATTGCCCAGAGGAGAGACACATAGGCCTACAAATGTTGTACCTTCTTCTTCTTTCGAGTCCATCATCTTTTCTAATTCAAACGTTTGGCCGAGATTGGGCACACCATACAGCCTTCTCGTTTGCTGCAATCAGGTCTTCTGGGGAGCACTGTTTCTCAAGGGCTGGGCATCGTAGAAGGTGTGTCATGGGTTGGGCTGATGTTCCACTATAAGTGTTGTACCATAGCCCGGCTATAAAGTTGATGTTTGGTGTTATTTTAAATCCAAGTTCCTTTAAAGGCACTATACCCCTCAGGTAATTGTCAAAGACAAGTATATTTACTTGTACTATCCCAGCATGATGCATAAAATAACACTAACCTGTGCAAAATTGGGCTCAATTGGTCATCGAATTTGCAAGAGAATAATGAAAAGAAAAAACAAACACCCTTATTGCAGTACTTTGTGTGCTTTCAGATGCATAATAACAGGCTCTATTATATTTTTTTGAGTAGAAAATTACCTGTTTCTCAAAAACTATGTAACTTCAGATGGAACCGTTTCTCACATTGTGTTATACTATCATCAGCAGCTCTACATTGCTCGCTCCCAGTAAGATTATATGCTAACAACAGTTGATACTGATTTGTTATTTACGACGTCATTAATGTCAGTACCAAATAGGTCGATAGTTTCTGGGAGCGGATTTGTTGTCAAGCTGTACAACAATGTAAAGACGCATGTATCTGAAGTTTTACGTAATTTTAATATTTTTTGAAAGTTTTCGGACATGCCTATCAAAATTAATACAAGTCATTTTACACCTGAAATGAGGTTTGAGACTAACCTTGTATGTTTCTTTCCACTTTCATAACACTCTATCTATTGTGAAAACGAGTAAGCCCCCTATAACTTGACCTAGAGCCCCATTTTACTAACATCAAACCGGTCCACTTAAGAACGTTTTTGCCATGGTTTCAGAGAGTCCATAAACGGCCTTGCTCACAAAGCCGGGTATCGACGCATCTCAACAAAGAGAAAACAACCAAGTCTGAAACAATTAAAACTGTACCAGTTGAAGGTGTAATTATTTTAAAGGACTGGGAAGTGTTTCAATATTTTTGTGCCGGTATGTTATTTACCTTAACTCAAGTAGGCCATAAAACATATTGTCATTAACAGGTAAATGACCTCAACTTGTAATTGGGACTTAAATTGGAAAGGTTGTAACAGAAACTAATTAAAGGCCAAAGTAATCAATCAACCGTATTTTTTTTTTTTTTTTTTTTTTTGTATGGTGACATCTCCGTATTTTCTCAAGGGTATTTAAAATTTTTTTTGTTAGAGGCATACTTACACTACAGCAGCTTTCAATTGAAAAAGGCATAATTGAGAAATATTTTACTTCGAAGCATAAGGTTGTAATGCAAATCTATTATTATAAAAGCGCTTAAATCGCATGGGCGCCGCCATTGCTGTTTGGCAAGTGGTGCCCGCGCCCTGCTAAAATGATGCGTCTGGGGTAAATTTCGGGGTACCCGTGTTGGGGCATGTGTTGTTTGTGACGTCACAGTCAAAGCGCGAGTGTGTAGTAACTTTGTGATTGAGTGCAGGCGTCCTTTGTGATGTCACAGTCACGGCGCGAGCGTCCAGTAACTTCTCGCGTATATACAGTACAGAACAATGCATGGGAGGGGGTGGGGGAGGCACGACGACAGGACGAAGACTGGTGGGGTTATTAGAGCATATTGTGATATTTGGAAATAAAAAACAAACAAACAAACAAACAAACAAACAAACAAACAAGCACGTTGTGTGGACAGGGAGATGGAAGGAGCATATGTAGTGGTACGTCTGTTGCAAGAGGGCGGGGAACGGCAAAAAATGTAGGGAACATTATGGGCAAACATTGGCAAGCAAAGAACACTGCCGTGCAGGGGATCGTGGGATCGGGACGGGAGAGGCACGGATGTGTGGGTTAGATATGGGACGGGATAGGGAAGCGGCACACGGTGGGACAGGGAGTTGGGGAAAAAATGAACGAGGCTGGTGAGGGGGGAAAAAGCAAAGGGGTTTGAAAACTATACAGGACAGAAAATAGTCAACTGAACTGGAACAAAATAAACGAAACAGGATATAAACGCTGGGAAAGAACCACTATCGGGATCCGCTGGAAACTGGAAAATATGGATGGGATCGACAATGCCGAAACGGAAAAAAGATGGACAAGTGTACGATTTAACAAAGCACTAAGATTCGTCTTAACTTAGGATGGGTTGCTTGCCACAGTGATTTGTATTGTGACCCTGCCCAGCCACTTTAGCCCTCACCTGTACATAACGCTACACTTGTAGCATTTTTACGTCGAGCTTTCTAGCGGGGTTGCCGCGCGAAGCGCGGCATCCCGCTAGTAGAGATTATTCTTCATGCACCAAAGTTTGAATCTATACTGACAATAACGCTTCTCAGATTGTGTTTTCCTATAATTTGGGATTTATTTTCTTGCGTTGACATATTTGCTCCGGATTTTCAGCGATTCTAAAACAAAATAAACGCAACCAACTTTTGAAATGAAACTTCCACATGTTATCTTTACACGTGTACATTTATTTATGATTAAAACAATCGAACGGTTAAAACAAAAACTAAGATATCATTTGCCTTGAATGCAGTCACCGTTGGGGGCTTTATAATCATTGGTTTATTCCTATTTGGGGGAAAATTGTAAAACAAATTTCACTGATAAATTGATATTCTCGTCAACTCATGGCAAACAGGATGCGACCTGAGTGATAATTCTGTATGACAATCTTCCCCTGAAATTTGGAAGATGTTTGAAAATATTCACCAAAACTTTCAATGGGTGCGTTCGTTTAGCTTCCCCGAGTCGACCCCGGTGTGTGGCGGTTTTTTTTCCACGACGAACGTAAGTAATTATCTGCACACGTTCGTCCTGGAAAGAAAAAACGTCACACACCAGGGTCGACCCAGGGAAGCTAAACGAATGCACCCAATCAATGTCCCAGGGAAATCAGTTCAACGAAGATTCTGTCCCCCATATGGGAACTTAACGTGGGCTGAATAAAGATGTTTCAAAAGAGGGCGCTATCAAAAGACATATAATGCGTTCGATTAGCTTCCCTGTGTCTACCCCGCGGTGCTCACTCGGGGGAGCCAAGAGCTAAACGAACGATCACTCACCGCTCTCGTAGTGACGTCATGCACCTGGGGCCAGCCCCCAAGTGACCCTCTCAACAAGCAGGGCATTCGGGGCTGACCCGGGTGAGCCCCTGGAATGACGTCAAAGCTATTCGAACGCATCGGGGGCAGACCGGGGTCGACCCAGGGAAGCTAAACGAACGCACCCAATACTATGTCTGTGGTTTGTACTTTGTTCGCCGTATGGGGACAACATCTCCTGCCACACTGGCCGTAAATGTGACTCACACAGGTTAATATATCGACATGCCAATTTACAACGGACTGTTATCGCGGGAAATTTCTTTCTTTGAGGAGGCAATGTGATTTTGCAGGTTGGCTTGATTTTTACTGGTCCTTGGTCTATTGGTCCAATCGATGGGTGGGTGCGTTCGTTTAGCTTCCCTGGGCCCTACCCGCGGTGCTCGCTCGGGTGAGCCTCTGACAAGAGCTAAACGAACGACCACTCACCGCTCTCGTAGTGACGTCATGCACCTGGGGCCAGCCCCCAAGTGACCCACTCCACAAGCAGGGCACTTGGGGCTGACCCGGGTGAGCCCCTGCAATGACGTCAAAGCTATTCGAACGCACCGGGGCAGTCCAGGGTTGACCCAGGGAAGCTGAACGAACGCACCCTATATTCTTTTGACATACAAAGGTTGACCCCGAAAAAAAACCCACTTAATAAAAACCCGAAGTATGCAACATACTAAATTCAAAAAGCGACTGAGAAACGTTCTGCAAAAAGTATGTACCATAGTACACTGTAAAGGTAAAATTACTTCATGGTCCTTAATTGCATGCCAAAAGTGGTTTCAATATATCCCAGTCATTCTCCAGCCTTCGTTCACGACGGTTAGTTTGTACCATTTGTGTTTTAAAAGAAAAAAGAGAGAAAAAATCTTCACCCAAATTAATGTTTTGTTCCCTCTCATTATTTTGCGCCTCATAATTAGGATTGCACTCATTCAAAATCAAAGTTTAATTTTGTTCCTTCAAAATATAGGCGTGTAATTTCGAGGACAAGAAGTTTTGGTCCCTCAAAATGTTGTCCATTCCCTGTTGTGTTCCCGCGAATTACGAGTCAATTAATTCCCCGAGATCCCCATAAATCCACCGAAAATAATACGCTTTCGAAAATAATACGCTTTCGTGAACTCGAGATTATGCTTTTACTTCCTCGAAATATGCTTTCCATCCCTTAATTTGTACAAATTTTTTTTTTCAGAGGAACGAAATCGTACTTCGGGAAAAAAAAACAAAAAAAAAACGTACCTTGATTCTATCATAAAAGTGGTCTTCTGTTGAATCTTTCAATCTTTCAAAAAAATTGTTGTCTATTGGGCCTAAACAAGATAAGAAATGAAATATTTAGAGCAGCCTAAAACCCCCCTTTAACTTACCCTTCATGAACACCAAAGGCAACGCTAGCCCTTGCGGCCTTTCGCTTTCGTGCTGTAGTATTATCAGCCAATACCTCGGTGTCGAGGAAGATGCTCTTCAAAGGTTATCAATGACTCAAAAGTCCGACAATGGATATGTCTTCCCAGTGTCCTCTCCTTTCGTAGTGGTGCCCAACGCAGAGAATGGGTCGTTATTGGCATTTTGTGTACGTTGCTTCTAAACTATTGTAGATAAATCTCCCTCCTTTTATAGTAGACAATACATATTTGTATTTAACCTAAGTTAAAACCATTGTTTTACGATAAACTCCATTTTTAGTACTATTATTAGTGTTCTTTGTATGTTGTTGTCTGCATTTTGTGTGTGTTGTAATGCGTAGAAGATAATTTATAATCATGTTAGGTATTGCGCAACATAAGTGTACGTTATTATAGGTTTTCCCGCCCAATTTCAACACAATCCATTCAATTTAACACCCGGTTCATTTGAATCATTTGAAAATGAATTCTCAGTTGACGCAGTAATGAGTCTGTTGCTGAATTTGGCTTGAAAAACCATTGTATTTCTAATAATGTTGATTCTCTTATAGGTACGTATCATGAAGTCAATTCAAGTTTAATTACCCAATTCTTGCAGTGTAGTATATTAAATCTCATCGGTTCTTTTCAGAACCGGTTCTTCTCATAACAAGGTAGGATTGTAATTAATAGTTTTTAGATTTTGTCCCTCTTTGGACTCTTCAAATTATATTTATTTGAAAAACTGGTTTATTTCCGTCTATAAGAATATTAAAGGAACATTACAGAATTGGTAAGAAAAAAAAAACTTGTTTAAGATTAAGATCATAGAGTTACACTAAACTTACATGGTCTTATGATGATAGTAAAACAAAAACAATTGGTGAGAAATAAATAAAACAAATTTCTCGTTTGGAGTTTAACGCTCCGATTGGAATTTTTTTTAAATCGATGTCATGCACAATTTTTAATCGTTTTTTAAAACTATTTTTCTCCTGACCAAGATGGCCGATCGATCTCAAACTTGTACAGGTTTGTCAGTTTATGTATATGGTGGGGGTACAAAAGTGCTTACACTGGCAGTAACTGTTTTGTTAGAAAAAAAATAAAAAGTATGTAAATAATCCGAAAAGACCGTTTTCTGAACACTTTATACTGATTTTGACATCTGCTGAATATAGGCCTGTACTTATTTTTGTAAACTTGAATGGAATAAGGAAATGTAGAACAATAACAATGGTTGTTTTACCACAACATTTTGTTTTTAGAGCGCTTCGAAAACAAATCATACAAACGAATCATTATTTAAGGTCATCGTTCTTTATTTTAATACATTTTTGCACAAGGACAATAACACTTTACATTTTGTACCATCACAATTAATAAAAAAAAAAAAAAAAAAAAAAAAAAACATAAATGATTTAGGTCCAGAAAATAAAATGATTTCTATTGATACCGAATTAATGTGCATAAAGAAGCTTACGCATCTAAAAATCAAAGTACTTTTGTTTTTATATTATTATTATCTTTTTGTATTGAAAAAAAAACCACCCAGAGTTCTTTATGATATAACAGAAGTTGATACGTTTCACATCTCTTCCAAAGACACGTTGTAATGAAGATCCATCCAAAAATAGTTATTTAGTTAAAAGATTAATTTAATTTAAGTGACCACACCAAACATTAAGATACTTATACTATTATCTAAAATCAAATTTAAGGGTCAGTTTAGGTCCGTTCGGGATGTCATCTTAGCATGTTTCTTCAATCTCTTCCCAGTAGCAACCTTCGTTACAGCATTCTTCGGTAAGGCCTCGTTTCTGGACGTTACGCGCAGACAAAAAGCCGTTTGCTTTGCCACGGTTCAGGAACTCTGCGCAATGAATAAATATTTAACAATGACTTTAACTTCAAGGGTTTGGGTTCTTTTTTTTTTGTAACACAAAACACAATGTTCACATATTTACATTAAAGACACTGGACACTATTGTCAATTGTTAAAAGCCAGTCTTCCCACTTGCTGTATCTCAACATTAATGCATAAAATAACAAACCTGTGAAATTTGAGCTCAATCGGGAAACACCCTTGTCACACGAAGTTGTGTGCTTTCAGATGATTGATTTCGAGACCTCAAATTCTAAATCTGAGGTCTTCGAAATCAAATTCGTGGACAAATACTTCTTTCTCGAAAACTACGTTACTTCAGAGGGAGCCGTTTCTCACAATTTTTTATACTATCAACAGCTCCCCATTACTCGTTACCAAGTAAAGTTTTATGCTATTAATTATTTTGAGTAATTACCAATAGTGTCCACTGCCTTTAAACTTACACGGTTTGAAGAAATGGTGGTAGAAAGCTTCCCTTAAAATATTAGTTGCTCAGGTGCTTGTATCTATATACCAAAACTGTTAAATACGTTGTAGATGCTGAAATAATTGTCGTATCACTGAGAAAAATGATATCTGATCATAGTGAAGAAAGAGTGAAATAGGATAGTGGGTGCCAAATAAAATAATTATCGAGACGAGAAATATTTTCGTGACATTGTTTTTATTAATTTCTTAAAAAAACTGCAGCACTTAAGCATTTAGTCGCGACATAGTCTATAAGTGATGAGGCGCGACTAGTCGAGTAGTAAAATTTCACTATTCGCCCAGGCCTATAATGACCGGCAACGAGGTAACTAGTATACGTCTATTCCCACGAGGGACTTCGAGTGACCAGAAGAGCGACCTATTTAGGCCCCTCTTCTGGTCAATCACAGGCCCGAGGGGGAACAGACGTACACTATTAACCAAATTATGCCAGTCAATATGTGTTTTATAACACAGCTCGGTCTTAAATGTCAAATAAGAACAGAAAAAGGAGTTTGTAGTTGCTGTTCACGGTTCAAGTCAAGAGAGGGCGATGTTACTGCGGGCACTATATTCAAAATCACTGGGTCGTATGAATAAAAAGTAGTATTTACTGACAAGTACTAGCAAAAAGTAAAAGCATATACTTCCAAGTAAAAGCATTCAGTAAAAGCATCTTCTGAATTCCGTATGAATAAACCTGTTCTTTTACTGCAAAGTATTCACTTAATGGTTTGGAGTAAATACTTCTGATATACCATGGCTGGATGGCTCTTTAACAAAATGTTTCCTTTGTATTACAACTCCCATTCACGTCTACGTACGCGCTCACACACACACACACACACACACAGCTTAAGCAGCATTTGATTTAATAGAAACATAGAAATCTTCAAGTCAGCCATGAGGTTTTTATTCTGACAACATTTTGATGAAGACGACTCATCTGGACACCCAGAATCAAAACGTTTTTGTTAAGGTTTTGAAACTTACAGTGCTATATAGAGAAGATGAGAGCTGGATATGAGCATAGCTATTTAATTTAAACTTAGAAGTTTTAATAGTAACACGAACAACATTCTATTGAAATGCATTTAATTGTTCACAAAATTACCTTTTCTGAGCCTTAATGACCGAGGCATTAATTTCTGAGCCAAAAAATTGCTTTATATCTTTAAAAAAGCTTGCTTTACTTATACAAAACGTTTTTTTACAAACGGTTTTATTTTATCCTCAGCAAAAATATAAACAAACTTGTTTAAAAGCAGTTTGAGTTTGTGTGCATTGTTTCTGTTGTGAAACACTGTGCATGTGTCTATTTAATATTTCAGTGATGTATGTCATTTATCCTGTGAGGAGGAATATTCATAAACACCGTCATTTCTTCAGATAAGCCTTTTACTTCTGTGTCCAAGGTAGCTCTGGAGCTACCTTGAAAAATGACCAGTACTTACTAGCATTTTGTAGTATTTTCTCCATTTCATTCATGTGAAAGTAAGTAAGTGCTAAAAAGAAAAGGATTTACTTTTCATTAAAGGAAGATAATTTTAGCATTTTAGTAAATTCTTTATAGTAAAAGCTTTAACTACCTTTTATTCATATGGATGGTAGTAAACACTTGAAATTTTCAAGTAAAAGAAGTGTGTTATAACACAAAATAGTGAACGTGTGTTTCTTTATAGAAACGTATAGATAGTTCAGGTGAACAAATAACTCATTTGCTGACATACCAGACGCTCAGCTTTTAAACCACGCAAATTAATGATCATTTGAAAAGGGACAGTACATGGTGCTGTAAAGGAATAGGTCTCATACTTTTCGTATAGCTCCACATCACTGGATGAAATAAAAAACCTGTGAGCTTTTGATACGCCCCTCTAGTGGTGTGATCAAGCGCTATTTAAGAAGCGAGTATTATCATTAGTATTACCTGACATTTCGAGCTCCCTCTTCCTCGGTACAAGTCCGCATTGGCAGTACGCAGTCTTCTTTTCAGTCAAAGTCTCACCACAGAATGTGTGTATGGGTCCCTCCCATCGCTTCTTACTGCAACAAGAAAACAAACAATTATTATGACTGAGTTCGGGCAGTGTGTTCCTGCTTGGCTCACTGTTCTCTCATCATGCCCGAACGATGAGAAGAAGGCCCGAGAACAATACACTCGGGTTAAGATCGCGCACCAGCTTTTCTCGCGGGGGGGGGGGGGGGGGTGGGGGTTTCAAGAACAACACTTCACAAAATGGCAGCAGCATCTCAAGAGAATGAGTAAATTAGACGCAAAATTAATCTAAAAAAGTTTGTTATAGTTAATTTTGATAAGTTGAAAGTTAACATTTGACCCATTATAATCATCCCAAAGTGTAAAGGTCGAAAGTTATGTCACTTTCTACCGTCAGGTTTCCGACTATAAAAACAAATTGAACAGCACCGAATCACTTTTCGTAGCGCTATCACTTCGTCGTTTGACCGGATGAACTAAAAACAGCGATCTTATACTTATACTACAAATAAACCGCCAGAACTCGGCCGTAATGGGTGCGTTCGTTTAGCTTCCCTGGGTCGACCCTGGACTGCCCCCGGTGCGTTCAAAAAGCTTTGACGTCATTCCAGGGGCTAACCCGGGTCATCCCCCAGTGCCCTGCTTGTTGAGTGGATCACTTGGGGGCTGACCCCATGTGCATGACGTCACTACGAGAGCGTTGAGTGGTCGTTCGTTTAGCTGTTGTGGGGCTCACCCGATTGAGCACCGCGGGGTAGACCCAGGGAAGCTAATTAAACGAACGCACCCTATGTCTTAATAGTCTGGTCCCCTGTTAAATACATGAGACAGGTATTGGCTTCACAGAACCATTGATTTCATTCGCAGTGGCGTAATCAGAGGGGGGGGGGGGGCAGGGGGGCCGGCGCGCCCCCCCCCCCCCCCCGCTCAGAACCCTTGCCCCCCCCCCCTCTTGCCCCCCCATATGAAATCAGAGATAAGTATATTCCTTATAGGCCTTATGTATAAATCGTTTAAGGCTGCATAAAATGCTGTCGTAAAAAGGAAAACTTGTATTCATATCAGTAGGCCCTATGTGGACTATAACATGAAAAATGCGTGGAAACGCGCGCGCGATCGTATTGGCGGTAAATGTTTGTTGTGGTTTTGCGGTTACAGAGAGTGCAGGATGTGACAAAGTTCTGTTAAATACGTGGTGGTCTGAACGCAGACCAATACTAATAGCTCCGTAAACACAAAGTCATATCATGGAGTTAGAAATTTCTACCTCCATGGTCAGATGCACTACAGAGAAATTTACTACAGCAAACAAATGGCCAGCGAAAAAGGTTGCTTACACCATTTCTTATCCTTTGAAGCAAGCGGTGCAATTGAGAGGTAGGCCTATTTTAAATATCCGTTTCATAACTAAAATGTGATTATTAAACACCCACAATTTCGATCCTGTATTTTTTTTGATGGCTTACACTTGTTACAATAAGGCCGAGTAAAAAAAAGAAACATGTTTAGTGTCTGGGTTTCTCAAAAAAAGGAAGGAGGAGGGGCTTTTTATTTTTTATTTCAAGATGGCCGCCATGAATGTCAAATATCAACTGTTTTTTCTGCTGCTGAAATACACAAAACATTCATGAAACAGTTTGGTCAAGGCATTCAGACAAGACATTCAGATGTTTTTTGTTTTTGCTGAGATCATTTAAAATAACCCTTTTTCAAAACAAAAAAAAAACAAAAACAAATGTGCATAAAAAAACTTAAGAAAAAAAACGGGGTCCTGTAAAAAGGAAGCGGGCGGGGACGCTAAACATTTCTATTTTTCTATTTTTACTTGGCCTAATATTATTATGTTTTGCGTATTTACACACCCACAAAGCCCATTTGAGAATGCCGTGTACAACTCTAAATTGGTACTTAGTGACCACAGTTGGTAATTTAATCCTTTTATACAGTCAAAAACTTTTATCTTACACAAAATGACATGTTCTCTAAGATTTTGTTGTTTTCGCAATCTTTTGTTACCTGCTGAGTGCTGACTATAGACTGTTTTAGAACTGCATTGGTGTGTATCAACTATATATCAGTTAACACATTTAATAATAATCTTGTACTTCTTTGGCCCCCCCAAATTTAATCATTGCCCCCACTTGCCCCACCAAATGAAAATGTCTAGTTACGCCACTGTTCATTCGATAAACGTGCAGTAACGTAAAGCAATTCTGTGTCTTGATTGGTCGAGTTCTCTATGAATCGAGGTGGTGTGTTTAGCAGCTACACTTTCGGTCATCTGGCGCAAAAACCGGCGTTTGTTTTACATGTCGTACATTTTGATGGCGTATTTCCGTATGAATTTGAAAAAAAATCCCTATTACACAAGTTGTTAAAGAAATGACATTGACAAGTACCATTATAAACACTGCCTGGAACAATTGAGAATAAACAGGAAAATTAAGCAATAAAAATACACAAACATTCTTCATGTTTTGTAACTCACCCCTCGCTCTTAACCTGATCGGCAAGCTGCTGACAAGATGCTACACTAAGTTCAGTGCCTAAAGTAGAATAAACAATTTAAAGACAGTTGTTGGAAAATAAATATGCAGTGGTTATACAATACAAAAAGGGATATAAAGCAAAACATAAACAAACACGGAAAAAAAAAGAAAAAAAAAACCCAACAATGACAACACGCAAGAGAACTAAAAAAAAAAAAACTAAGAATAGATAGATAATAGATAGATAACTTATTAGTTCACAAGCCAATGATCATTTTTTTTTTCCGTTTAAGAATCTATCCCATTTATTATTGATAACTTGTTTCATAATCAATTTCTTGTAAGATACAAACGCAGGTAACACACAAACTATTCACAACCATTAATATAGACATCTGTAATTCAGATGAAACAACAAGAACAAACACGTCATCACCACGTCACTAGTTCTTACATATCGTACATGATGACTTGTATGGTGAAAATATGGTTGTAACTGTTTGAAAACATAAACATTTCAACCAAAACAAATTGTGTTTAAAATATACAGTTTTTGGTTTAGGTTCAGAACAGCAAAGAAACAATAGAAAACAAAGCCCATCAAGAAAAAGAACAAAAAGAACAAAAATACATAAATAAATACAAAAATACAAAATAAGAAAATAAATTTAATTGAGGCAAGTACAATTTTACCAAAATCAGTTGTTCATTTTTATTTGGGGTGTGTACTTCCTTTGACACTCAGTGCAATACCTACTTGGTCTAATTAGTTTAACTTACCAGAAATGCTGACTACCAGACAAATGCTGAGCAGTAGCAACGCAGTCATACATCGATTCATGGTGATACGATAGGCAGGAGGGAACAAGCACCGATGGCAACACACTCAACTCGGCCAGCTTTATAAAGCACTTTTACTAAGCACTTCAGATCTGGTCTAAGTCACGTGACGACTCACTAATAATTCACGTGACGACTCACTGATAGATGGGGACTCTTGATCATTGGTCAACAACAACTTAGTTTTATGTTGATCAGCATGGTGTGTAATAATCTACCCGATCAATAAAGAATTTACAAAACCGATCAGGTTTGTCAAGCACGTTACCCCCCCCCCCAAAAAAAAAAAAAAAAATAGTGATATAATTTTTATTTATTTATCAGTTAACAATTATGATAATTATGAATAGTAGTTATAATTCAAACAAGGAATTAAACAAATAAACAAACGAATAAATAAAGACAGAGTACATAAGCCAATAACAATGAAAATATTGCTAAAACTTGAACATTAAACGTGTGATACGTGTTTTCAAAAAAAGAAGGTGTAATGTCTACGTGCGGGAGGTTTTCCCTTGTTGTTTCCTCGAATTTTCTAATGTCTCAATGTTTAGATAGTCTTAAAAGAATAACTGAACTTCTTAAAACACTATCTGAACTTTATTGAGAAAGGATATTTATCGACACTGGAATTAACGCATTTAAAACAACAAATCAAAGCAAAGCGAATAAAATTAAATCAAAAAAATTATTCAAAACTAACTTTTGGAACAACTTCTTATCCCGTTGAAAAGAACCAACACTTCCTTTAGAATTATTCATAGAATAGTCAAAAGTGCATTAAATGAAGTAGGCTACACAAATTAGAAGGGAGTAAAGAAAAATATGCCCCAAAACACTGACCTCTGAATTTCTTTCGTCGTGGGTTGGAGAGCGTGAACCAACTAATTGACTCAGGTAAGTACGACAACTGTTAGCTGCTAGTTAGTCACGCAGTACAGGTAAGAACTACCTGCATGCCTCATTCAATCCAAGGTGAGCTTTGTACGTCAGTCATAAACACTTTCAAGGATAATATGACAATTAACTAAAACCATTTTGTAGGAAGATCAGCCAAAAGACAAATTATTATTCGAGGCAATTAACACTTGGTACGTTTAATTAGTGTTTAATATATATGCGGGCTAATAACGCATAACGCACTTATAGTGTTTATAGTCATTTTATATGTTTGCCTCTACAAAGAGGACTCCAAGGTTAACATTAAGTTTCGTGGTCCTCCCATTTTCTACTACTAGAAAATACTATAGAATCATCAAGCAAGCCTCATCATTGGACCAATGCATATTTTATTTTTATTTATTTTATAATTTTTATTTTACATAATTCGGATGAAAATGGCGACACCATCGGAGAAGAGAAAAAGAAAAATTGGAAGCAAACTTTGCCCCCTCATTTACAATTCTGACACGTTTCATACCGTAACATCTTGTATGTTTCTTTGTTTCTTTCTGTCATGACGATTTCATTTACTTACTGATTTCAACCTCAAACGCACTGTTTGTCTCTTCAATACTAGACCGGCCTCTTTGTTTTTCTTTTTTTTTTTTTTTGGGGGGGGGGGGGGGGTTAGCTGAAATGTTTGTATACTGTCACAAGGTATTGCACGAAAAAACCACCAATGAAACATAGTATACGAGGTTAACTAATCAGAAGATACAAATTAATTATTGTCATGACGGATCCCGACATTTTTAATCTTACGTCCATCAGAAATGAACGATTGGTTATGCTTGTTGCAGTGTAAGTTATGCCTTGTCCGTGGCATGTGTGAAATATTTTGTCGTTTTTCGTATTGAAATAATAATATGATTGTGTTTTTTCCAAATGTTTGGAAACTTAAAACAGTATCCAATTGTAGAAAATGCTGTAACTTTGAAATATTATAGAATTGTGCGTACACATCTCTACTACTTGTCCATAGTTTTCATGATTTGCATCTCATTATAAAGCAAGGATCACAATAATAGTGGTATATTCGTTAAGCCGCCCTCTGTCGGTTTTGTGGAACCAACCCGTTCAAGAATGCGCGCGCAAGTTTTGGGTTCACAATCACAGCGATTTTTAGATGTAAAACTTGCAAATTAGAGGTGAATAATTTTCGGCCTATTTTGGTTTTACCCTTACACCGATGTGTGTAAGTACTGTCATTGCATACTGTGACCCAAAACAACACTGTTGATGATGTTGTTAAAAACAAAACAAAAAACAATGGACTGACTCTCAACCAAATTAATAAAACTCAGTCACTCATTACAGATGGGTTTTTCACCACAAAAGGGTCAATTTATTTTACAACTAAAAAATATAATGTTAAAATGGTTTATGCAGCCTAATCTGAAGTAAAAGTTTTGACAGTTTTTTGCTTGATGAATATGACATGAAACAAGACATTATGACTAATTAGTTAGTTTCTAAGGCTGCTTAACTAATATCCTAAAAGGTTATTGTAATGGAGGTTTCGTCATAGGTCTATTATGAATGGCTGGCGCAACATTCAGAGCTAAGTTTTAAAAATGGCTTAATCCAATTGCAAAGCTTCCACTAACGTCCAATCTATGCACTGGGCAAAAATGTAATAAAACTATATTGATATGTATTAATTATTTGCTCAGGTTTTTGGCAATCATTCATTAATCTGAAAGATAGTCATAGATTATAGCTTCTACAATAATTAATGTTACCATGGTGAAGAAAAGTGAAAAGGGGTACTGGGGTTAGAGCCACTCTTGACTTGACCAAATGCTTACGAAGTCATCATCATATTACACACATCCGCAAGTTCACCTGAACTCACTGACATATTTTGGCTTGCTTTTTAAAGGGTTTTCAAAACAAATTTGCGAGCTCCAGCTTTTGGCAGTTTAAGGTTGAAGAAAAGTTTATGCAGTTCTATTGGAAGAAGGGTAGGATAAAACAGTTTTCTGAATCACACACTATAGTGCACAGTGTTTAATGCATACAGGTTGAAAGCTTAATTTTAAAAGATTAAACCTAAACCAGGGAGGTGACAGCCAGGGGCACAATGTTGTGGAAGTCACAGTCCACGCCCGTCAGTGAAATACCATACGATCACGTACAAGACGGTAGTATGGCTCCCAATGATACGACCCCCACACAGATAGGGTTTAGTCTGGTGTCATCGTTGAAATCCAACGCCCATCAACCCCAAATCTCCTCAACCCCCTTGCACGTACACTCACTCTCTAGTCCATCTATAATAATGCTAAATGACCGTATGGTTTCAAAGAGGGCACGAGAGGCTGTTATTAACAACGTGGTGCCATATACCTTATCGCAAATACTCGGTACGCGCACCGCACATTGGGCGTGGAACGAGGTGCATTCTGGTATGGCTAGCGATCTAGTTGACCGCTAGCTAGACCAACATGCACCTCTTCAACAGTCAACGCTTGCGCTATGGGGTATTTGAGGTCTATTATTACTCAGGATCTTCTGCCCCCTGCGATTATGTCCACCAAATGACAAACTGTGTACATTTTTTTCTTCTTCTGATAGCGCCCTCTTTTGATCAACCCCTTCATGTTAACTTGGGACAACAGCTCCGGGGACATACTTCTTAGGCCAATTTATGGGTGCGTTCATTTAGCTTCCCTTGGTCGACCCCGCAGTACTCACTCGGGTGAGCCCCTGACAAGAGCTAATTGAACAATCACACTCGCCCTCTCGTGGTGACGGCATGCATCTCCCTAGGTCACCCCCTAGTGACCCACTCCATAAGCAGGGCACTGGGGGCTGGCCCAGTGAGCCCCGTCAAAGCTATTCAAACGTACCGTGGCAGACCAGGGAAGCTAAACGAACGCACCCGTAGTCGGACTTTGCTGTTAGTATGTTTATCATGTGATGCTTTGTAGTGCTTCTTGGTCTTACCATGTTAAATGGATGTTGCGAGGGGTAAGAGGAGGGTTACAGAAAAAAACTAACCAGGCTTGTCTAACTACGGTATAGCATGTTGGAAATCCTACAACAGTGTCTTGTCAAGATTCTATTATGTGCACTACATTAGTGACGGGTGAATATAATCATTTTTGCAATTTAAATAATTTGTACATAGCTACCAACGTGTTAGACAAAGAGAACTTGATTTTATCTCAAAGGGGCACTTTAAAAGCGTTTTTCCATCAATGAACTACACAGTCAATACAATAGTTAAATCTTTGAACTGATATCGGCACCTTTTGCATAGCACCTCGGGTATCATAATATTCCTCTTAATCAGTTTGGTCATCATATTTATCCAAGCTGTATTTGCATAATATTACTAAACGAAATTACTGTTTTATTTGCGATGACATAGCAGGCATTACTTAATGTACCATTATACACTTCATTACATCAAATCAGGTATACATCTACAAACGTCTAGGAAGATCACAATGTGTAGGGCCATTCACATTTCATAAGTTTAAAATAATGTATCGTTTGTGAAAAACATTCAACTGAGATTAAGTGTTAACTGTTACATGTCGCTATACAGGTCCTTCAGTTTAAAAGCCCTTGACGCTTTTGGTAATTGCTCAAAATAAGAAACTCACTAAGTAACGAACAATGTAGAGCTATATAAAACACTTTGAGAAACGGCTCCCTCTGAAGTAATGAAGTTTTTTTAGAGAGGCAATTTCTACTCAAATGATAAAAGATTCAGGCCTGAACCCTCTAATTAGGCATCTGAAAAGCACACATAATTGTGCAACAAGGTTTTGTCTTTCTTTTATCATTCTATTTGCAACTTCGATGACCGACCAAATGAGTCAAAACGTTCACCGATTTGTTATTTGATGCATATGTTGGGATACACCAAGTGGGAACATACTGGTCTTTGAAAATTACCAATAATGTGTCTAGTGCCTATAAGGTCTACTGTTTTTTTTTTTTTTTTTTTTTTGTGCGGCTTTATTTTACGAGTTTTTGTTCAGTCGTGCCAAGACGCAGTTAAAAGGTGGCTGTAAGTTTGGCCAGTCACCTTTGTCTTCTACCCAGGAGAAGTTCTCTACATCAAGTCGGTACACCTTGCTCTGTATTACTCCTGCTGATTCCTCCCCCGTGTCGCCACCAAACACGTAGAGCTTCCCGCTGTGATTGACCGCACAGTAGTTCACCTTACCCTCCGGTAGCTCCGGGCCGAATCTCCACTCGTTACGGTCCGGGTTGAAGATCTCCACGGACTTTAGCATGTTCTCAGGCTGCTTCTCACCGAGGGCTACGCTCCCTCCAAGCATGTAGATCTCTCGGTTTAGGACTGCAACTCCCGAACTCGTACGTGGCAGAATCATGGTGTTAAGAGAAGTCCACGAGTCGAAGCGTGGGTTATAACATTGGACATTGTCTAGGATAGTGTCATTAGTCTCACCTCCCAAGGCATAGAGCTTCCCACCGACAGCAGCTATGCAGTGACTCCTGGCAGCTTGTGGCATCGGTGTGACCTGACGCCAGACGTTGGTACTAGTGTTGTAGCACTCCATGCTATTCAGGATACCGTCCGTACTGGCCCCACCGCTTGCATATATCATACCGTCTAGTACGGCCATGCTGAAATAATTGCGCGGGATATTCATCGCACCACGCGGTAGCCACTTCTTGTCAAAGTGGTCGTACTGGAACAGGCCACCACGACGCTGGGCGAACCGTCTGCCGCTAAACTCTTGCGGCGACCGACCAGCTACGAAGAGGTTGTTTTCCCCGGAGACGACGCACTCAGCGTACTCTATCATGTCGGGTAGAGGCTTGATTCTGTACCGGTCATTCGTCCACGTTTCCGGTATGGACTCCACGTGATGTGTGAGGAAGACAAACATGTCCTTGATGGGCATCCCTCTTCTGGTGTTGGTGTTCAACTTGGTCAGGTCCAAGTCCTGACGGCGATCTCTCAGAACGTGGTACTGCAGGGCAGCGTCGATCAGATGCTGAACTGATTTATTATGGACGATAAGTCGATCTCTTTCTACCACGTCATGAATGTAGTACGGGCTTATCAGAGCGAATCTCACGTGGCTTATGACGTCAAGGAGATCACCGCGTCTGTTGTCTAGATCGTCCCTGACCCAAGCGATTGATGCTTCATACAGAGTCTCCTCTTGGTCGACATTGAGGTCATCGCGACTCAAGAGGTCAATCAGCCGATCTTTGGTGAGCTGTAGGAACTCCTCTTCCTTACAGACTTCAGTGAAGTTATCACTGATCATGTCGATGGAAAGCTCCTGCAGACGTGTACAGTCGTGGGCAACGGCAAAAAAGTAGATGCCGATGCTGTTGGACAGAGTCACGTGTCTTTCCAAGAAGTGTGCGCATGCGTCTCGAAGGGTATCCATTTGGAACATGTTGACGGCTAGTAGGAGGCCCTGTACGTTGTCTTCGTTAATCTCAATAGTTGTAGTGTAGATATAGTCTAGTACGAGACGCAGAGATGGAGTATCAACCACACCTATGCTTATCCTGTCCTGTCTACTCTCAGCCAGGTCTGCAGTGAACATGGCCTGAAAGTAGGGACTCGAAGACGCCAGGACGCAACGATGACATGGGAACTCCTCGTCACCCACACAGAGAATAACATCTACCAACTGTTTATCCTTATAAAGCGCCTGCAATCCAGAAATCATGGAGGCCATTTGCTTTTCATCTGTGAATTTATACTTGTCTGGGAAACTGCCGAGTGAACTTTGCCGCGAAATAGTCTTAATTGCGCTTCCCTCTCGGGAGGGTTTCTTCTCCAACACCGGCTTTGCTGTGAAGGTTGTAGCTACACCAGTAGTGTATGGTGACGCAGACCTTCCCCGGGGTTCCACGCTGTATGAACCCACCCCGGATGCAGCACCGTACGAGGTATTAGATCGATCCCCGTAGCTCGAGGTTGAGCCTGTGTACGGATGAGAAGATGCTGCACTGGATGGAGTCATGTAACTGGCACCTGTGGATGGATATTGTGCAGCAGTACTTGATGCTATGGGATAAGTTGCTGCTGTTACCGAGGCCCTCGCCGTCAATGGAGACGCCGTACCCGAGGACGATTCCGCGGGTGTGGTATGAGTCGATGAAGAGGAGGTTCCTGTCACGCTGGGGGTATTAGCGGCTAGCCCCTCAGAGCGAGTCAACGGACGACGCTCAGTCCGAGGACGATACGGTGACATGCTGTAATCCTCACTCAGGTCTCTCAATGAGGAAGCAAGGGCCTCCAGTGTATTGGGGTCCATGCTTCGGGGCCTATTATTGTTGTCCATCTTGTGTGATCGTCTGGTGTGAATAGACATCCAGAAATGGGTTCATCCGTTACGGGGAGATTCGGGGAGACTATAGTGAAACTTCTCCGTCGCGAGAAAACCTGCCAAAAGTGAAATGCAAGGATCTGCAAAGAGACAACATGAAAAGTAGAGTTCAGAATCTTGAAGTTGAATCAAGTTTTTCAAGGTATATTTCAGACACGTTTAACACTTCTACTTTGTTTCCTTTCTTCAATCCTGCTACCATCTAAATTCATACCTGTGAGAATGTGACGTTAACATTTCCAGTGCGCTACAATAGGCCCCTACGCCATATCAAGGCTTTGTATTTTGCTCATTGATCTAGCAATCAGGCCCACATATCCAGGCTATGCTGCTATTTAGTGGCCCCTTATAACCGACCGGTTTCCCCGTGAGGAATTTAACCAAATAATTTCGTTAAAAGTCAAAACACCTTTTGTGAAATGCCTCTGAAGTGTCCTACAGAGCACCAAGTTCTAGTCAAATCCCCGGGGTCCTAAAGCGGGCCCCAGACCGAGGAAAGTGGTGCCCTCCTACCTAACTGTTGATGGAACAGCAGTTGAGACAACCAACATGTGACTGCGATAGACCATTTGATTGAACTTAACTCATTGCATTGCCAGGTCTATGTTCTATTTATTGAGGGTGAAACAGCAGCATTTAAACCTGAAATTATGGGACATCCTTAAAGGACCACGTTGCCTTAGATCGGACGAGTTGGTCTATAAACAGCGTCTGTAACCCTTTTTTATAAAATGCATATGGTTGGAAAGATGTTTTAAAAGTAGAATACAATGATCCACACAAGTTTGCCTCGAAATTGCGTGCTTTTCCTTGTACCCCGTCGCCAAACACGGTCGGCCATTTATGGGAGTCAAATTTTTGACTCCCATAAATGGCCGACCGTGTTAGTTCGCAAAGTAAAAGGAAAACCAAGCAATTTCGAGGCAAAATGTGTGTGGATCATTGTATTCTACTTTTTAAACATCTTTCTAACCGTATGCATTTTATAACAAACGGTTACAAACGCTTTTCAAAGACCAACTCGACCGATCCAAGGCAGCGTGTTCTTTTAAATTTGCCCCCCCCAAACCCCCCCCCCCCCCAAAAAAAAAAAAAAAAAATAAAATAAAAAAAATAAAAAAAAAAAAAAACGAAGTAAGAATAATATTCATCCCCAAGATTCAGTGTTGCACTGTAGGTGTTCGCAGATTAAACTTTTTTTTCGAGGACAAATCGTCCAAATATTGGCCTCCCTGGGACACTGTAGGTGTGAGTTCGGATGATACACTAGTCGGGTAGCGGTAAGAGTATGGCCGTATCCGAATTGGCGTCTGCAACTACGGTTACGGCTGTTGGTAAGGGTGTTGCTAAGGACCCCCTATACCTCATACGCATAATGACTTACTAAGATATATTAATAAGATAATAACAACTTCTTGGTGTAAATATTCAACGAGATAATCTACATCATAAAGACATTCAAAATATGTTCCTGATGTAAATACAGAAATCTTATATGAAGAGGTAGGCCTGTAGATTATTAATTGTGAAAAGAAGGTTGCGTTTAAGTACTTATTCTACTACAAGCATTGAGCCTACTTAGATGTACAAGTAAGACATAAATAACATCTTAGTGCAAATATTAAACGATACAATCTACATCATAAAGACATTCAAAATAATGTTCCTGATGTAAATTATAAATCTTGAGGTAGACAATTGTGAAAAGAAGGTTGCGTTAATTACGTACTTGTGTACTACTGCAAGCATTTAGCCTACTTAGATATATAAATAAGACAATAATAATATCTTGGTGTTAGTACTAAACGAGATAATCTATACATCATAAAGACATTCAAAATATGTTCCTTCAGATGTAAATATAGACATCGTATAATATGAAGAGGTATATAGACTATTAATACGTTGGCACGTAGTCAGAATCAGCATCTTGTGCTCAGCGGTATGCTTGGAATTTACTGAGTTTGCTGAAAGGAATTCTGGCTCATGACGTTTTGGACTCGAGGAAATCTTTCACTATGAATCCTGACGTGCCAGGCGGTTTGTAGTCTGATGCAGTTGGAATTTCAAAGTCTCATAGCGAAACCTTTGTATCATGGTTTTAGCTGGGGGAATTATTCTAACTTATTCTAAATTTGCGAGGGAGTTAAAATGACAAAACAGAAGTCCTTGGTAATAAAACTAAAATGAAAGCTGATTAAGTTTACCAAACGCAGCAACAATGTACAAGCTTAAAGGCAGTGGACACTATTGGTAATTACTCAACATAATTATTAGCATAAACCTCACTTGGTAACGAGTAATGTGGGAGAGGTTGATAGTATAAAGCATTGTGAGAAACGTCCCTCTAAAGTGACGTAGTTTTCGAGAAAGAAGTAATTTTCCACGAATTTGATTTCGACACCTCAGATTTAGAATTTGAGGTCCCGAATTCAACCATCTGAAAGCACACAACTTCGTGTGACAAGGGTGTTTTTTCTTTCTTTCATTATTATCTCGCAACTTTGCTGACCAATTGAGCTCAAAATTTGCAGGTTTGCTCTTTTATGCATAATATGTTGAGATACACCAGGTGAGACGACTGGTCTATGACAAATACTAATAGTGTCCATTGCCTTTAAGCCCCGTGTAATTTATTGTTTTAGACATTATTATGTTAATTATTACCTGTCCAATAATTTAACCAAAACCAATGAGCATTAATATCTTGTTCTTCTGCTTTGAAGTTGAAATGAAAATGCTATAGTTTGCCAATTTTACAGGCCTACAAAAATTCTTAAACCTTAATATGTTATTTTTGTGTTGTTCTTAGACAAGATGATGTAATATATGTACTTTATTGAAATGTTGTTTTATTAAATGCACATGGACCAGTAAATCGTACATAGATGTTCGATCATAGCTTTCATGTTGTGTTATAATGTTGACGTTAAGTAAGGTTACTTGGTACAGTAATGTACGTGGTATGCCAGTGCGCAACAGAGAGAAGACTGCATTCGGTCATCGAATGTAATGTCACTCGGTGCAGCCGCATGAAGTAAACAAAATAAACATGTCATGTGTTTTACATTTTGAAACATGTATGGGCAACATACCGGTATCATGATGCATGCTAGGGGAGTCAGAGGCCAGACCACTTAGTCATTTCACTTTAACCACTAGACTGGTTACTGATAATTGGACCTATGTTATCGTGAGCAAAGCGGTCAAGAATCCCGTCTCATCATAATACAATGTAACAGCGTATGCCAGCATTTATCATAACATGCATTATGCATCAGATGAAGTAGTTGTTTCTACGAAATATCATGCATTTTGTTTTGTTTTAACGGTCTTTAAGTGCAACCATTTAAGTTATTATTTTCTTTTCTTCTAATTAGACTAACGCGTCTAACTATATTATATTAATTAATTTGGGTTTTTACCCATACACCGATGTGTGTTAGCACTGTATACTCAGTACTTTCCCGAGTCCTGTGAAAAATATCACAGGCATGTTACTCGGGTAATTATTATTTTCAATATTTATCTTATCATTGTGTATTCAACCGCCGATTACAGTCGCAATACAAGTATAAGTGATAATTGACATGTCAGCAAATTACTGAATGTGTTATATACTTGTAACACGCCCCATAATATCTCCGGAGAGGATAACACAAATGACATTAAATGGAAATTTGCGTCGGGGATGTAGGACAATGCTCTAGAAATGCAAAGGTAGTCGGCTCAAATCCCACCGAGGACTATGCATGTGATTTTTTTCACAGAGCTTTTTTTATAATTATATTAAAACAGCGAAACCAATAACTTTTAACCTTTTTACCGGGCGTGTCTGATATTTCTTCAAATTTAAATGTGCATGGTTAGACGGGACATTGGGGGGGGGGGGGGGGGGGTTGGTGCACTTAAAGACGTGGTACATCAAAGGTATTGCAAATATCTTGGTTTAACATAACAGAACTTGTTTGAGACTTGGTTCATGTGTGGTTTAAAATAATGGTTTTTATGTGTGTGCCCTCCCGCAATTGGAATCACTATTAACTTAAAAGGAACTGTTACTGAAGATAAACTTTTAAGATCGAAATATTTATCAAGATAATTGTTACCAGATCCAATTATTTACAAACTTTGATTCACATTTTAAACAGCAGGTTTATTGAACGTGCAGTCCCATAATGAAAATAGATTACGTCTCGAAAAAAAAAAACGAAAAAAAAAAACATGTCTGGCATTTCTTTAAACTTTAAAAATAACCCATGACGGATTAGTTTCCGTTTGAACGACGATTTACGGTGAATAACCATAAAAAAATCAAAAATAAATCACAATTAAGTCTATTGATTTCGTATTGGACTGTTAACGGACAGACACAAAAAAATACGCATAACTCATTAATGTAATTTATAATATCGTGTTCAGGACGCTTGAATTATTGCATTGCTGTTTCACTGGGATTGCATTGCCAACCATTTGGTTGTCTAGTTTATTGTCGTTAACACGGCATCACAGAAAAGTTCAAATGTTGCTTGATTTGTTTTCAAAACAATTTATCAAATATTTGTTCATTTTAAACATTATGTTATAAATCCCTCCTAAATCCCGTTAAGAAAAATAAGCACTTATATTTTTTTTTACTCAAACACCGATCACAACACAAATCATAATTTTTTTGTATAGGGTTTTAAGTTCATTCTTTGTTTTATATTTATATGTTGTTGTCCCTTCCTCTTATCGCTACGGTGTTGTGTTGTGGGTGTAGTTTTTATTTTCAATAGTCTGGTTTTGCTTTTGTCTTAATGTTTTCTCTTGTGTTATTTTTAAAAGTTTCAGTGCAATCACCTTTTTATATTGTATAATTATATTTTTATCGTTGGCAGGGGTCTGGTTTTACACATCTTTTGATGACAGTTTTTTTATACTTTGGGTTTAACCTTGACAACCCCTGTACAACTTGTATTTATTGTGTATGTCTAAAGATTTAAAATAAATAAATAATACATTTACAACATCGTGGATATCTTACCTTAACGAGGTCGAGTTTAGTGGATGTAAGAACAGCTCCTTCAAGTGTATCTCGCGTTATTATTTTATCCCAATGTCAAGATGAGGTAAGACTATCCAAAGACAGTTGAAAAACATCCCGTTGTCAGCCGCCATACAAATAATCCAAAAGTATAAGAAAAAGGAAGATTATGTCTAAGATCGCAGCTTGACGGTCTAGAGCGGCGCTAGATTTTCCCACACAGTCACGCCTCGACCAATGGCTTCCCGACAATCTAAGAGGTCAACTGCCTCATCGTCGTATATCCAGATCACGTGACATATGTCGTAGGTACACAGACTGCAATGCGTGTATTAGTAAGCCAGGAATTTCTGCCGCGCCAAATAAGGAAGATACCCGCCGAACACGTCATTGGTTTCACATAGCGGGTATCTTACCGTTCTGGCTGTACTAAGGCATACCTTAGCGGGTGAGATATTGTAATATTTTTGTTTAATGTGTAAAAACAAAGTTGCTGCGTGGATGTATGATAACTTGGCTGGCTTAAACAAATGGGCCTAGTAAAGTATCGTTATAACATTTATGTTTTGGCAATGAGGGATGGCTTGGGCAATTTGTTTGCACAAGACATGCAGCGCCGCATGGCCTACTTGGCAAACAGGCCAAAGAATATTTTCGACTGTCTTAGACCTGTGCAGGAAACGCAGATCCGAAAAATTTATGCCAGACGAATTCTTGCCATCTCGACATTCCAAGACGTGCTTGTTGTGTACGTGGACAGCGGCACATTATACTGAGTGGCACGTGTGTATTTTGGGTTTGAACAGCGCCACCTATGGATGGACTCTTAATGATTTTGGTTTAACTGAACATTTTTGTTTTTAAATTGCTAAGATTGATGACCCCCTGTAGTGAATTTTTTAATTTGTTTTTATTAAAGTACTCAATTCTTACAAGGTAATCTATTTATTCATTTCAAGTTTTTCATCTTTCAAGCAAGATTTGACAATCGGCTATTGTGCTTGTCACCGAAAAGTTACCCACACTCAACACATTCGGTTAAAAGTTTGTTTTGGGGGAAGGTCCGGGAAGAGTTGAAATTACAAAGACACGGACAAAATGAGAAACAACAATTTATTTACAATTTCAAATTTAGCTTTTTTGTATTAAAACAATAGTTAAATGGGTGAAATGTATAAAAACAATCACAACACAAAATATTTAAAAACACGCACGTGCACTCTCGAGGTCGACTTTCACAGTCTATTACAATAATATCACCAGAGGGTGCTGTGTATGTTAATGACGTCATCATTTAAATGACAGGCTAAAGACCTTTCTTTTGCAACGTCACAGCCCGAGTTTTTGCCAACCCAGATTGGAAAACTATGGAAAGCCATAAGTGCAAATCAAGAAAAGATCGCTACGTTTGGAAACAATTTAACCAAATTTTTTGATTTTGTTAAAACAAAACAACTAATTACGAGTGGTATTTTATTTAATTGAAAGTTTGCAAAAAATGTTAAATTTGGTTAAAACATCTGTTTTTACGATTAAGTGTTTTACTAACAGTCGGCCGACCATGCCAACCAAGGCGGTTTGTTTATCACCAAAAAAGAAAGGTCTATTAGTTTCATACCCAGAAATCACGATTTATTTTTATTTATTTATGCATAAATAAGCAAACCTATGACAGTCATGAATTTGCAAGAGAATAATGAAAGACAAAACAAACTTTTTTTGGCATACTAACTATGTGTGTTTCAGATGCATAATAAAAGACTTCAGCTGAAATATTTTATTATTTTGAGTGAGAAGTTAACTTTCTCAAAAACTACGTTACTTCGGAGGGAATATCAACAATTGTACATTGCTCGTTACCAACAAATTTCGTATGCTAACAATTGTTTTGAGTAATAAAAACAACAAGTAAACTGTCCAGAAACTCAAACATGGAAAGACTGAAACACTTCATTCCCGTATAATCACAACCTAAGGAGCTTGTTCACAGATCCTGGCCCACCGTTGACGACTTTATTCACGAGAGCCTTCTCCGTGAGGGTATCAGCAACCTCAGATGGAGATAGACTGGGATTCATTCCAAGTTCTATTGCTGCAGCACCTGTAAAAAGTCAAAAATAATGACAGTGACAATACTGTTCTTATAATTTGGTGGGTATAGGCTTAATCCTTCAAATGTTTTTTCTTAGTTTTTTTATCAAAACAATAGACAATGACGACAATCATGGTTTTTATAATTCGGTGGGTGGTTTTTCAAATTAATAGACAGTGACAATTTTTTGTTTAAATCGATGATGGGTAAGCTTTATTACTCAGAAGCTTTTCTTTAGTTTTTCAAAACAACATACAATGAGATACAATGATATTGGTTTTCTTTTATAACTCGGTGGGTAGCTTTTCCTTTCTACATTACCCCCCCCCCCCCATGTGCCAGAGGTCGGGATTTAGGTACGCCTATGCTAAACAAATTATTTTGTTTTCACGTTGCAAAGTAGGATCATGGGATACTGCAAATGAAGAGTTGAGCAGAGACTGTGTGACCACTAGGAAATTATGTCGCATTATAATTAGTGTCAGTGCGACCGTGTCCGAATTAGCGGCTACAGCTATGGCAACGGCTAGTCATCATGCGTTGAGGTATAGGACGTCCTTAGCAACACACTTAGCAACAGTCGTAGCCGTATAGCTATAGCCGCCATTTCGGAGGAGGCCTGTAATTACCAGAGACATGTGGGCACGCCATGGATGTACCACTCTTGGTGCTTGTGGCAGTGTTGGATTCTATACTAGCGCTTTTAATGGAGCTCCCTGGGGCGAAGATGTCAACGCAGGAACCATAGTTGGAGAAATAAGATCTGGCATCGGTGTCCGTTGTGGAACCTACTGTGATGGCCTAATAAAAAGAGATTTTTTTTTTTAAACAGACGAAAAGAGCGAGTATTAGCTGTAGTCCTGCTTATGTTCAATCTCCCTCTTAGGACTCCTCAAGTTTCATTTTGTAGTTTTTTCAAGTTTTTTTTTAGGGGTTCAAGGAATTCCTTTTTACGCTTTAACTGTTGTTTTATTGACCGCTTGTTCTACTTCTGTTAATCTATAAAGCGCTTTGTATTGAGCGTCTTTTAAGGCGGATTTGGGGGCTATTTAAAGACAGTGGGCACTATTGGTAATTACTCAAATACAACATTGGGAGAAATGGCTCCCTCTGAAGTAACATAGTTTTCTAGAAAGAAGTAATTTTCCACGAATTTGATTTCGGGACCTCAGATTTAGAATTTAAGGTCTCGAAATCAACCATCTAAAAGCACACAACTTCGTTTGACAAGGGTCTTTCACTATATCTCGCAACTTTGACGACCAATTGAGCTCAAATTTTAACAGCTTTGTTATTTTATGCAGATGTTGAGATACACCAAGTGAGAAGGCTGGTCTTTGACAATTACAAATAGTGTCCAAGGTCTTTAAGAAAACAATATATATATATATATATATATATCTTGGTTACCTTAGGTGCAGATGCGGGTGATTTCCAGCACGACTGATAGTTGTCGTTGCCAGCAGACACAACTACGGTAATACCGGCATTGTAGAGCTTGGATACGGCATTATTTGATAACATCGAAGCGCTGCCTCCGAGTGACATGGATACAACAGACGGGCCTGTTGCGTTTCCAATTACCCAGTTCATACCTTAGAGTGGGGGGGGGGGGGGGGAACAACCACAAAACATTTTTACAAATAAAACAGGTATTAAGAAATATTAAAAAATAAACAAATAAATGTAACAAACATATAAGAAAAAATCACACTGAAGACCCGGAAACCTGGAGGCCACACAGAAAACGGAAACCGTGTCATTTTTAAACCCGGGAGTTTTTGGAGTCAAGTCGACCGGGATTCGAACCCACATACCCTTGATGCTTCAGGGATGTTATTTGCTGTGAATGTTTCGCAGAAGTTGAGCACATCTCAACGGGGAGCTATTCTTCCGATTCATTCGTTGCAAAGCAAGAAGTATAAACCGGGCTTTAAGGCCTGGTCACACAGGCCCCGATAACGAGAACGAAAACAAAAAGCGATGAAATTGCACGCCCACGATTGGTTGAATGAGCGTGGGCGTATTCTGCGTGGAGCAATTCAACCAATAAAATGCGTTCCCTTTACGTCATGGTCGTTATCGTTTCCAGTATCGTTTTCGTTGTTAGCCGGCCGAGAAATGAAAAATAAGCGTTAGATTTCATATTTTAATTTTTCCACTACCTTCAATTGTTCCAGACCTGACTCCACTTCCTCTACAGTTGAGAACTCGAACACTCCAGAGTGTTACTTTTTTGGCCACCCCGTACGTTTTGCCGCCAATGGTGCCTGCGCAATGGGTCCCGTGACCCCTGCAGTCACGCCCTTCCAAGCCGTCACCAATCACGTCATACCCGTAATGGGCCCGCCCCTCAAATTCTTCATGGGTATAGTGGATTCCTGTATCCAGTACGTAAACGTTCACGCCAGCACCATCACCTGTGGATGACCAATTTTGGTTTGAAAACTCAAAGAGAGGGAGCTGTTTATAAAATAGTGATGATGTTTGTTTTGGTAGAGCAAACTTCAATCTCTATACTTTTTAATAAGTCATACAAACAAAATATAAAAATATTAAAGTATCTGCTGAGTCCTGAGGGATGATATATCGGTTGTTTTGGATAAGCAAACTCAAACGTCTACTTTTCAATAAGTCATTAAAAAAAGGATAGAATAATGTTAAAGTTAAAGTCGGACTTGAGCCAAAACTTTTGAAGTGTGCAGCATAGACCAAGGTTTAGCAGTGTATAGATAGTATCCAGCCTTAACTTCCTGAACATAGACTGGTCCCATGTAAAAGCCCCCGTCACATCACTTATGCAGAATCAGTGGGAATGAAGCAGAACCAGCCTAGTCAAGACAGGTACACGCTAGACCAAGACCCACACCAAGACCAACACCAACACCAGCATGTCCAAGGGGGAGACCAGGATGTCAAAGACCAAGACAAAGACCAAGACCCCGCAAGTCGAGCCTAAGACCAAGACAGAGTGTCCGAGAGGAGACACGTAACGAGGCCCACAACACTGCCATGAACATTTCATTGAGTCCATAGGCCTACCTGGAGGGCTGAATGAATCGTCAAGGGGAAGATCATCTTGATCAATTCGGTCAAGGCCCCAGGAGCTAACAGAGTCCTCATACACGTACGAATCCTCTTCAACAAACTCCACGTCGTCCATAGATCGAATCTACTAACAACAAAAGAAATCGAAGAAGATATAAGAATAATTATGTACATTCTGACAAGTTAATTATGAGTCTTCACATTCGATAACTCTTCAAATGGTTTAAACTAAAGCTGAAATTAAAATTATAATAGAAGCTTTTGGAAGTGAATCTGCAACAAGGTTTACTTCGGCAAAACTGTACGGTTAATAAGCAGTTTTGCAACAGCTAATTATATTTTCCCTTTTTAAATAATAAAGATACAATCTAAGGCCTGCTGGCAACATAAAGAAGCTATGTCGAGTCGCCTCGACGGACTCACCAAATCAATTTGATCAGCGTTGATGTTTACCACCATTGCGTTCAAGAAGTTCAAACTTTTCAGTCCTGCAATTTTAAGTCCCTGTGTGCTGATTCTGTTTTCAAATTGCCGTTGAAAAGAGGAACGTCGAACACTGTCCTGTAAACCAAGTAAGGAATTTTTGTTTTCATAATAAAGGATACAAAACAAAAGCAAAGACGAGTGGGGCTATTGTTGGTAACAAATGTAACGAAACACACTTCTTTTAATACACTCAGAAAAAGAATGGTAAAAAAAAGTTATGTAAAATGTGTTAAGTAAAAAGATACTTAACATAAGTAAAAATTTATGAAAAATTTAAACAAAATGTTTGTGTAAATACTAAAAAAAAAATACTCAAATAGTTAGTAAAACTAATAGTTTACATAACTTAGCAACTTTAAACACATATTATGTAAATTTTACTGAACTGGTTGTAAAAGTTTACATGGTGTTTAGTAAACGACGATGTTTTACTCAAGTATTGTGCTAACTTGTCTGCATGCTGGGGTCGGTCGCGCTCTGCAGTACCACAGTAGTGTAACCACACACACACAACGAAATGGATCTCATGAAGGAAAAACTTCTTGAGTGGAACTTCCCTCATTTAGTTGAGACGTTTGAAGGTAAGTACTATAAAAGATTTCTGTATTGATGTTATTATCTGTAGTGATAGACTATATACGACTCCTTAGCAGCATAAAGGGACAATTGAACGTCATGTTTTGATTGACTGACAAAACTTTTGAACAGTGACTTGAATAATTATCACAAACACCTACATGAACAATCATGAACAATCAATGGTCCCCGTATTGTGCACGCAATACACGTACAACATGCATTGTTGGAGACCATTGTAAACATGTACATGTGCACTGTATTAAAGGCAGTGGACACTATTGGTAATCACTCAAAATAATTATCATCATAAAACCTTTCTTGATTACGAGTAATGGGGAGAGGTCGATGGTATAAAACATTGTGGGAAACGGCTCCCCCTGAAGTGCCATAGTTTTTGAGAAAGAAGTAATTTTCCACGAATTTGATTTCGAGACCTCAAGTTTAGAACTTGAGGTCTCGACATCAACCATCTAAACGCACACAACTTCGTGTGACAAGGGTTTTTCTTTCATTATTATCTCCCAAGTTCGATAACCGATTGAGCTCAAATTTTCACAGGTTATTTGTTAATTTATGCATATGTTGAGATACACCACCTGTGAAGGCTAATCTTTGAAAATTACCAATAGTGTCCACTGCCTTTAAGAAAGCAGGCAACTAGTAACAAAAATATTCTGATTTGGCCATGAATTCTTGTTTATTTTAACCTTTTAAAGGAATTATTCAAGAAATCTCACCCCCCCCCAAAAAAAAAGAAGAAAAATCAGATAAAGATCAAGAAAAATCAAAGTTTTCAGATTTTCAGCACCAAAATTATCTCTCCTTCTAGGATCCTATCACCTTATTCCAGAACTGCAAGTCTCCATCCTTGAACCTTTTGTTAATTTGTTTATTTGTTAGGCCCTTAATGTATTAATTTGTTTATTTATTTTATTTTATTTTAATTTTTATTTGTACTTTTTTCAATTTATGCGCTGTACATCATGTACAAATTGTATTGCACATACATTGCAGTACAGGAACATTGTCTCTATTGATCTCAAAATAGTGTAATATGATAATTAAACCACCATTGATATAAAATAACGATTTAATCTGACATTGTATGTACCCCATCCTTAAGACACATCAGATTAAATTATTATTTTACAGCAAAATTGGTTTAATTGTCATATTACAACACTTTAAGTTCATTACAGACAATATACACTTGTAATACAATTTGTACTGCACCCCCATTGAAATTTAACCTATTTTTTATATTATTATTCCCATTTATGCAGGAAAACACAAGTTTGGACCAGTATTTGAAAGACATCAACAGGGACACCAGATCGCAACCATATGCTGATACTAGGTGGGTCTGCACTGGCTCCACAGCAAGTGTTCGTAATTTTTGAGCGACATGCATTCCAACAGTCATCCCTTGTGAAAGCATTGGATGTGTGTTTCACTTTGTCTTTGACTTGAGCTGCCAGGAGAAGTGTTCTGGCGTTTGGGAGTTCATTGAATCGGTTGTGTTTGAACTCAAAGGCAGTGTGAAGAGCAACACTATTCGAGAGTTCAGGGCATACTGTTCATCTCATGATGCATCTGATTAATGTTGACCATTCCAGAAGCATTGTAGTTGAAGAAGTTTATGCACAAAATGTTTGCAAATAAGTATCAAAATCATGAGAGATGTGATAGTTGTGATAGTTTTGATTTATGGAACAACCTTTATACAGTTTAAAGAGGAACTCAAAGGTCAAATTTAAACTTGTATTCAATACCCTTCCAGTTTTGTCAAATTTTTCAAAATGTTAAATTCAACGCTGTTTTAATTGCTTAGCGACAATTAGGATAAACCAAAAATTCCCCATATAAATTGTTCAAACCCAAAATTGAATTTGACCTTGGAGTTCTTCTTCAAGCTGTGTGAGCCTGGAAGTATTTATTCTGACCTTGCCAATTAATGTTGACCATTCCAGAAGCATTGTAGTTAAAGAAGTTCTTGCACAAATTGTTTGCAAATAAGTATCAAAATCATAAGAGATGTGATAGTTGTGATAGCTTTGATTTGTGGGAGGAACTCAAAGGTCAAATTTAAACTTGTATTCAATACCCTTCCAGTCTTGTCCAATTTGTCAAAATGTCAAATTCAACGCCGTTTTAATTGCTTAGCGACGATTAGGATAAACCAACAATTCCCCATATAAATTGTTCAAACCCAAAATTCAATTTGACCTTGGAGTTCTTCTTTAAGCTTTGTTAGCCTGGAAGTATTTACTCTGACCTTGCCAATTAATGTTGACCATTCTAGATTTTTTGAAATTTTTTAAATTCACTGAAACTGTTGATTGATTATGAAACATATAGAACACCCCATTTTGCACATGTGATGTTTTGGATTGTTAATGTTATTAACATTGTTAAATTTTAATAAAAAGTGTTTATCTTGAAATTCATGTTGTAGTCGCCAAGTGTCAATATTTATGATGTGTCCATTTATTACAGCCCCAAATTCCATGAAATAACACTTTGCTAGTATTCAACCCAAGCATTGTGTATATTATTACCAGTTTTAAAGGTAGACAGTGTACATTAAATATCGGTAAAATGTTTACTTCAAAATTAAGTAATTATTTTACATGAGTGGGTTTACCCAACAATTCAGTAAATATAACTACCCAACATTAATGTAAACTTTTACACAGCTATTAAGCAAGATATTACCCAACGCCTGTTGGGTAAAGTTTTACCTAATAGTTATGGTGTTCGCCCACTACATCTAAAACAGGTAATATTTTACACAAGTTGTGTAATTTTTTCTCTGTGTGTAGGTCAATTTATGGTTAGGGTTAGGATGAGGGTTGTGTTACTGTTCGGGTTAGGGTTAGGATTGGGGTTAGATTTGGGGTTCTGGCTATGGTTCTGGTTTATGGTTAGGGTTACTGTTCGGGTTAGGCTAGGGGTAAAGGATTATGGGTTTGGATAATGCCAGTGTTAAGTATTTGGCAAAAACAATTCATAAGGGGTAAAAGTTTTTCCTTAATTTTAGGCCAACTTATAAGTTGCTCTTGTAGGGTTAGGGTAAGGGTTGGGGTTGGGTTAGGATTCTGTTAGGGTGTGGGTTTTGGTTAGACGGTTGGGGTTTGAGATATGGGTTAGCGTCAGGGTTAGGGTTTGTTTTGTTTTGTAGGTTTAGATTGTATACAATGTATATTTCATTTATTTCAATCAGCACACATAGTGAGTTTGCGGGGCCGGGATCCTGCGATTGTTGTTTAAGCCTCCTAATATTTATCTCGTCGATGATCGATATAATTTATTTGTTTCTTATTGTTAAAATCGAAACTGTTATTATGATCTTTCGTTTACCTTAATCTTCAAGATGTACTTGTTAGGGACTGGGTCCCGACTTTTATACAACGGTGCCAGGAAATCGCAGGTAACCGTGGCAACACACAAACACAAGATGATTAGGATGTTCATGATTGCTCCTATGTGAAAGTAGAAACATGTAATATCGTTAAGAAAATGTTCTCCTTTTTGAAATGTTTGCCGGCAAAACAATCTGGGTAACAGATAATTGTGTGTCTTTTATAGCAGACTTCCTCAAGCCTGTTGGATAACTTTACGATAGTGTTGATGTTTGTTTTTTTAAACTTAATATAAATCTTAAAAGAACTGGACACGTTTGGTAATTGTAAAATACCAGTATTCTCACTTGGTGTAGCCTGTCATGTACATGAAATAACAACTCTGCGAATTGGGCTCAATTGGTCATCGTTTTTTTGCAACAACAAAATGAAAGACGAAACTCCCCCTTTTTTAATCTGTGTGCTTTCAGATGCATAATAAAAGGACTTTACCTGATTGAAGTATTTTATTATTTGATTGAGAACTACCCTTTTCTCAAAAACTACGTTACTTCAGAAGGAGCCGTTTTTCACAATGGTTTATACTATCAGCAGCTCTCCATTGCTAGTTACCAAGTCAGTTTGTATGCAAACAATTATTTTGATTAATTATACAAAGTGTCCAGTGCCTATATAAAGACAATGCCTACATGGTTCCTCATTGTCGATAAAACTATAATTATTTTAGCCAAAACTTAAAACGTGACATCAGCTAAGGAGTCGGTCCAAGTTATCTTACCTGAATGGTGCTGCCGTGTACTTGTATGCCTCTGCGCAAATCTAGTAAGAAGTCACTGAAGATGCAATTTATGATCAAAATTCATCAAATGAAAAGAAATGAGTGGTGATTATGTTATGGTGTATTCCCACTAGCCCCCAATGTGGATCCAATGGTGCACGCAAATAACTTTGTGTACAGAACACAGAATCAAGTTTTTTTTTATTTGATTGGTAAACAATCGAACACCATATAAATACGCCTGATAACCTTTATCTCTTGTTCGACTGGTCTGGAACCCATACCTAGAAATATCGTATCACATGATCTTTAAATCAATAGTCGGAAACCGTTTTATTTCCAAAGGGCAATAAAAAAAAACATTTTGTAGGAGTGCTGGAACGCAAATAATCTTTGATCCCAGCATAAGGTCGCAAACAACATTTAACCCATAAAATCTCACTCTACGACGATATTGTTGGTTCTTATTTATATCGTGTGTGTATTGCTTTTACTTGCCATCTTTTGTTTTTAATTTTCACTACAACTTTAGATTCCTGTGGTTTGTATAGTTTATAATTTTTTACCATTTTACGAGCAAGGTCTGGAAGGGCACATTTTTTATATGACAATTTTTATGACTTTTGCCTTTCTGCTTGTTTTTATAATTTTTGCAATGTCCGAATAATTATAATGAAATTAAAATTGAAAATACACACTAAGCACGATGGCCTGCTGATATGTTGAAATGAATTATTGTGAAATAGATCTGTATGTGAACAAAATTGGCAGCAATGATTTTGTCCGTGGTGAATTCTTCTCGAAGATCCAAAGTTGTACCCTTCCTCCAAAGTTTATAAAACTTAAATAAAACCAATCATTATAAGTAAAACAATTAGATAGGAGAACAAATTAAAACCCACAACGTCATTCCAAATCAAACAGTGCAAATCATATTTAATGGTAAAAACATTACTGAAAACTCTTACCAAAAATCCATTAAGTACAAGTTGGTTTAGCAACCGCATGCGTGTACATTATTATATAAATGGTTGAATGATCAGAAATAGAGGCTAAAGTTTTCGGCTGGGGTTAAAGAAAAAACACAGAACATAAACATTTTAAAGGATTCGGGTACTTTTTCAAAATGTCCACAGATTTACATTACAATTACAGGGTTTGAAGATACTGATAGTGGAAAGCTTTCCTTCAAATATTACTAACTAAGGTTGTGTAGTTTTTGAGAAATGAGTAAAACACAAGTCACAAAATAATTTCGGTCTCATGAGACCGAAATTATTTTAGCATGTAAAATCCCGTTAACCAGTTATGATATTATACCAAAACCATAGCATAACTGGTTAATACGTTTTACATGCTAAAACTTAGACGAAAATTATTACTTTTACTCATTTCTCAAAAACTACAGCACCTCAGTAAGTAAAATTTCAAGGAAAGCTTTGTACTATCATAATCTTCAAACTGTGTAAGTTTAATGTAAATCTATGGACATTGTGTTTTTTGTTAAGAAAAGGTACATAATACCCTTTAAACGTAAGTTTTTATTTCGAGACCAACATCAAATCAAAACATTGAAGATAGTCAACTTTGATAGTACCGCTTTCTTTCAGAGGTAACCTTCCCGGAATAAAATGGTTCGTGTTCGTCTCCACTTTTTGTTTTAACTGTAAAGGAACCTTAAAAATGTAGGTCACCAATACGAAATTTAAAATGTGGTATGGAAAAACGCTCCTCAGCAATAATTTCTAATGTGTGAATAAAAATGTTTTGTAAGCAAATTCACAAGGACACAAAATACACTTGAACTACCAAGAAATTTTACCCACATCAACTGAAGTACAAACAATAAGGAATCATATTTATCCCGGGTCAAAGACACATTCTTGATAATTTTTAGAGTGGCCTAAAAAAGATTTGTCGTGAAATCACTTCAGACTATCGCGATATCTATAATTATTGCAGTTGTTGGCAAGTGATTAAAATACATCAATAGAAAAAAAAATACGCACTATAGAGAAACAATTCTACATCTACCAAACTAATTTAAAGTATTTTAATAAAATGAAACACACATCTTCGATCATAAATACAATTGTATTGATGGCAAGTATTACTGTCCATAAATTAAAATAGTAAACAGTTCAAAGAAACATAATTTAATAACTTAAAATAAATAATGTCTCCATTGTAATTTGAATACTAATAGTGTGTCAAAATGGTAAAGCCATTGTGACAATTCAGTTGTGTTTTATGAAAAATATGTTTTATTTTACCAACCCAAACAAACTTGTAAAACAAATAATTATCTCCGTACACGATCACGTATGTCCCATTACGAGACGCTCGCTTAGCATTAGCAAGGTCCAATCCAGACAATGTCGAATTTTTCAAAAGTTCCAGTAATAAACAGTTTTTTATGGGGGGGGGGGCTGTTCAAGATTTATTAAGCCAGTTAATGGACTGCATAATTTTTGTAAGTAATCTTTCACGTATAATGCAAATGATAGTTCAAGTTCTCTGGCCTAATCGGTAGTAGATTTCCCCATCAAGATGAAGATTTTCCCTTCATGGAATGTAGAATAATGTAAACAAATTCCAGTTTTAAAAAGATAAAAGTTTTGTCTTTAACCGTACTTAACAAAGACTTGTACAAATACCACCAACATGATTTGTATCTTCCTGAATATTAAAAGGAAATAAAAAAAAATTAAACAAGGCACATCAAGTTACTCAATCTACAGCATAGTCTCCGAGTAAAAACTAAGCTCTGCTCTGATGCATGCACATGTATTGAGCCCTTTCACCAACCTACGCACTATCTGCCACGCTCACCACCTTGGGAGTCAACTTGAGCCCTTTCCACACTACTCTATTTCCCCGGGGTGGCCCCAGGGAATAACAGCCTCACACCTTACCTAGTCTGCCCTTTGTCTGACAGGTAAGTGGGCATACCCTTGGGGAAAAGCCACCCATGTTCTGGAGTTGGGTAAGCTGTATAACCCTGGGGTATTCCTAAAACACTCAACCAGAACTCCATGGATATGAACACAGAGTGAAAGTGTGCCAGGTAGCCATGGGGTAAAAAAAGTCCCAAGGCTGTATTCCACAAGGATAAATGATACAGTGTGACAAGGGTTTGCCCATAAAACACTTGGTAAGCAATGAAATACACTACTGTAAAACACACAATATTGACTCCCAAAATGGCACAAACACGTATGCGATGATGAGGTCAGATGAATTGGGTCAATAATAGAAACAAAATTAAAACACTACAGCAAGACTTCTAGGTAACAACTTAAAGTTATACCCCCTTCTTGGGTCCCTTTGAGCTGAATCCCCTTGACGATGAGCCGCCACAGAACACCTTGCAGAGGACAAGAGAAAATACCACGAGACACACAACTATGATCACAAATAGACCTGGCACACTGGCTTGGGTATCCTGAATGAAAAAAAAGAAAAAGACATGGATCATTCTCTCAATATGTAATGATGACGAAAGTTTAGACGACCAATGCTTAAAAATGTTAAAGGAACTTTACAGATATGGTATTAAAAAAAACTCTTCTAATATCAAACATTTACTTAAAACTTACACAATCTGATGGTGATGAAAGTAGAAAAATTCTTTTGAAATATTTCTATCTGAAATGTCATATTTGATGACAAATAAATAAAACTAATTTCCCGTTTTGAGTTTTTCGCTAAATTATTTTGTTTAAAATCGATATCATGCAAAATGTGTTATCGTTTTTTTACAACTTTCTTGTGACCTAGATGGCCGATTGATCTCGAACTTCTACAGGGTTGTCAGTTTATGTACATGGTGGATTACATGAAGTGCTTACACTGCCAGCAACTGTTTTGGTAGCAAAAACCAATAGAAATAAAATCCAATACCTTTAATTTGTTAGCAATACTCTCTGTCAGGTCATCACTGTAAAATAAAAACAAAATCACAAAAGCTTCAAATTAGAAGTTCCTAGGGCTAATTTTAAATGCTTCCTTTACATCAATCTGTACATTGACCAGTAGTAAGGTCCCGAAGCCAGGTAAACAAAAAATGCATTACAAATATTTTATACATCAAAAGAAACCAAATCTAATGGCTATTCCAATCACTGGTCAGGGGTGGATTACACAAAGTGTTAAGACTAGTCTTAGCCGTGTGTTTATGATATCCCTTAGGACTAGTCCTAAGTTAGAACTAGTTTTAAGTTAGGACTAGTCCTATCTCTTTGTGAAACTTAACCCCTGAGCAAAGATATTGACTAATAGGGAGCCAGCCATCATAAGGCTGCATACCTCAGCTGGTAAAGTGCAGGTAGGTCTATCCGGAGGTCATTGGTCCAGTCAATTTCTCTTTGTTCAAACCTAAAGTATTTAAAACTTACCCAATCAGATTCCTTAGGTCTAATACTTGATACATAACTAGAAAAACACATCTGTCTCTTAAAGACCAACAGAGAGATTTTTCTTACCACCGATTCTTCTCAGAACCACCCCATCTTTAAAGGAGATTATCTTTACATGACTTCTAGCTTGTTTCACTTCATGGTTTTTGCACCATGCAAAGCTGTGAATCTTCAAGTATTTTTTTTTATGCAAGTCGCCAGACACACAAGGCCTGAAGGCCACTTCAAGGTGTGGGCTACAATTATTTTTGTCCAGAGGCCGTTGCCACCTACTCCTGGGGCTGAAACAGGGTTACCCCTTTTACAGTCCATACGGATATAGGCTTGGGTATCATCAGTCTGAAGCCTGGCCGGTTCATACTTTTGATGTCATGGCCCTGTTTTCGCTGCCCATGTTTGGCAGGAGTTGCGCACAGCTGAACTGTTTTTACAAAAGTCAGATCGCATTTACATTCGCAGTAAATATGAGCTGAGCTTTATACTTAAAACCTCAAACAAACAAGCTTAATCAACCCTCTTCCGAGAAATGGGGACAAAAACCGTCTTTGTGTCCCCTCTTGTTAAAAAAAGACCAGACTTACAAGAATGTTCGTTCTTTGGGTACTTTGAATACCCTACTCTCGGTGTAGCCAACAGACATGAAGTTTTCCAGTTGTATAGAAGGAGCATAGATCATCTTCCGATGAAGCTTGTACAATTTCTCATCCTTGATGCTGATGTGTCCGCATGAGTGGCAGTATTTCAAAATGTTTTAACAATCATACATTATCATTTTATGAAATCACTGTAGAAGGCTGTTTGCTATTGACAGAAGTGAGACATCTTCACCAGATCTAGATTAGGGGTAGATTGATTTTCATGTCAAGAATACCCCAGGGTTTTAGCGCTGACCCCTACTCCAGGGTATGCCCATGTCCGGCATGATTATTCAAGCATGAGATATTCAACCCACGATGGAACACTTTTAGTGTATCCAATATAAGATAATTATGTTCACTGGTTCAAATGAAAATAATTCATTAGGTACAGACTGTTATGAGTGGTACAATGTCTGTAATGTGTGAGTGTATAGAGTGGTACAATGTTCTGCTATGTGTCACTGCAGATTTGTTTTAATTTTTGTTATGCAAGTTGCCAGACAAACAAGGGCTGAAGGCCACTTCCGGTGTTGGCTACAAATAAAGTTGTGTGCGTTGTGCCTTCACAACATGCCTGGAATTACACAAAGGCCACAAAGGCCATGGTTTCTGTTGCCCTTGGTCTTGGCCTTGGTGCCCCTTCAAAAAACTTCCCATAGACTTTAAGATTTTCCAATGGAAGTGCCCTTTGCAAAATGAAAATGCCTGATGGTGCACAATTGTCACTGTGTTACTGGAGAGAGCAGTACAACGTCTGCAGAATGTCACTGCAGAGAGTGGTAAAGGTGTCTGAATTGAGTCACTGTTTTTATATTTTTTTTTTTATGCAAGTCGCCAGACACACAAGGCCTTAAGGCCACTTCAAGGTGTGGGCTACAATTATTTTTGTCCAGAGGCCGTTGCCACCTACTCCTAGGGCTGAAACAGGGTTACCCCTTTTACAGTCCATACGGATGTAGGCTTGGGTATCATCAGTCCGAAGCCTGGCCGAGCAGAAAGCACTACCTCCCCAATTTTACGTAGCAAGTGTCATGAAAGGGAATCGAACCCACACTCTGCTGATCAAACACCAGAGCTTGAATCCGGTGCTCTTAACCGCTCGGCCATGACACGCCACAAACTACAGAGTATTCTGTTGTGCACCCTATTAAGCATGACAATCAAGCTATACTAGGTGGTACTAACGTTGCCCATCCTATCCCAGATCTGGCTGGATGAATCAGTCCTGCTAGAGCAAACAACCTGTTACAGCGCCTCGTATACTCACAATGGGGCAGGGGGAGGTTTTACCACGGTACCCTGCACATGCTTGTAGGATTTCTCAGCAAAATGTGTCAAAGAGACGATACCGAAATGAAATAGACCATAGGGAAACTGCTTACCGTTATGGAATCTATGGGGTGAGAAAGGAAAGGGGGTGAAAGGAATAATGGAAACTACAAGTAAAGAAAACGGGATTTAGAAAAGCGAAATGAGCCCTTTTTGTTTTACCTTGGCGGGCGCTGTCAATAGTCTTTTTGTCACTTACGTGAGATCAGTGGAGTAAACGCGCTTCGTCCGGCACAGTTTTAGTCGCTGGTCCGTCACTTTTGTTGCACCGTAGTTTTAAGTTGCTTTAGACATGTTAGAGGTGGATTAGAACGGCTTCTTTAAAAGTCTTATTGTGCGGATGGGTACATTGCTGTGGTAGTAATGTGTTCCAGTCTTTAATAACTGTTTTGTATATGAATGAATACCCCAGAAGTGTGATTGGGAGCGCCCTCACGAGGTCAAAAATAAGAAATTTTGCAATATTTACCTAATTGACAAAGGAATTGCAGAATATAAGAGGTCTCAGCTGAAAGAAGTCTGGGAATATGGGCCAATTTCATAGAGCTGCTTCAGCACAAAAGATGCTAAGCATAACAAAATGATGCTGACCAGAATATGGTTACCAGCCAAACTACCTACTCATTTCTGCTTGGCAGAGAGTAGTTAAGCACTCTTTCTGCTGAAGCAACTCTGTGAAATTGGGCCCAGGTTATGTGTTTTTGTGCCCATGCATAGGTAAGAGGGGGTAGATTGGTTCAGTGTAAGAGATCAAGAGGTTGGAATGACCCATTGGGACATGCGGGAATTAGATTGGAATATAGTGCCAATGTCCTTAGTACAATTTGTAGGGGTTTCATGAACTTGATTTTGCATTTTTGAGCTCCTGGTAATGGACCCTTCCCATGAAATATGCTAATCACATTCACGCATGGGTACAGACCCTGTTGGTTGGCAAACGCCATAGAGTTGTGCACTAAGCAGACGCGCAATCGCGTCTGCGTCACGCACCCATTAGCCGTGTACAAAACAGCGCGATGTTCCCTCATTTTGCCAACCAAAACATTAGTGCGCACGTACTATGTGCAGTTTACATATTTCATGGGAAGGGTCTATTGTTTTTTTTATCAAGAGTGATCTTCAAAGCATTTGTTTGGCAAAGAGAAACATTGATTTGTTGATTCTAGTTTTTTTTTGCAAATATTTAAATTTATTTTTCATTTAGTGACCTTTGATCATTATGAATATGAAATTTACCTTTCAATTTTTTGCTTTGTGCATGCTCTACATTTCTAGGCCCTACTCGCTTACACAGATAACCCTATACCAAGTTAGCAGAGAATGATGATCGTATATGCATAATACACCGATCCATTAAGCCAGGCCCAATTATCATTGACCAATCACAACCGCGAAATCTGATCACCATTTGAACCGTTTGGTGATCTTTGCACTAATGGTGATTGGGTTTCGCGGCTGTGATCAGTGATTGGTCAACTGGTAAGGAGGCGGGGCGTAATGGACCGGTATATTATGGGATGAGCAGAGCCATAAGCCATTGTGAGGTATGGTGGACATACTGCTACCAACTATTCAGTTTGGGTAAAATGGTTTGTACATACCCAAACCAACCAGTGCAAGTATATATAGTGTCCACCATATCTCAAAAAGGCTAATATATAATTGGGCACTGAATGACACTTAAGTAGTCTTATACTTACAAAACCACATACGGTGTTCTTTCAATTGCAACACTAAATCTTTTTACCAGGTTAGGGTTCTTGCTGATGTCAACCGTTGCTACATTAACCTTCCCCTTCAATCTGGAATAAAAGTCCAAAATTTAATGATAATAATAATAATATTCAAAGTTTTGTCAAGGCGCTGAGTATACATTAAACAGGAAATCAGTTATTGAAGTTATGAATTCTGAGATCCAACTATGTAGGATAAGGGTTTACAAGGTGCTACGGCGCATTGAGCAGCCACAGCCAGGAACACCGGGGCGAACCCCTTCTCTTTTCGATAAGGGCACTGGGTTCTTTCACATGCGTTACACAACACATGGGACCAACGGCTTTACGTCCCATCCGAAGGACAAAGCAATGGTTAAGTGTCTTGTTTAAGGCCACAAGTGCCACGGCTGGGGATTGATAACAGTTGAAAGTTAGAATTGATAAATTTGAATGAAAGGGTCACTATGGAGGGACAAGACACATTTCTTTTGTACCACAAACATTGACAACAATGGGGGACTTTTAGGGTTCTCGAGGTGGCAGCAGACATACCAGGTGAATTCATTGTTCGCTGTAAATGTGATCATGCTAAGAACTTTGTTAAAGGCAGTGGACACTATTGGTAATTGTCAAAGACTAGCCTCTACAGTTGGTGTATCTCAACATATGCATAAAATTACAAACCTGTGAAAATTTGACCTCAATTTGAGCTCGGTCATCGAACTTGCGAGATAATAATGAAAGAAAAAACACCTTGTCACACGAAGTTGTGTGCGTTTAGATGGTTGATTTCAAGACCTCAAGTTCTAAATCTGAGGTCTCGAAAAATCAAATTCGTGGAAAATTACTTCTTTCTCGAAAACTATGGCACTTCAGAGGGAGCCGTTTTTTTTTTTGTAATTACCAATAGTGTCCATTGCCTTTAACAATGGAAATTAACCTCGTATGTCTGCTGGAAACTATCGTTTAAAAGTATCCCATTATGCGTGGTTGGCCTCGATATTTTGTCAATAACTTTGTTTGAGGGTACCAGTTTGAGGGTACCCCGAACGACCTGAAGTTGTCATTTCAAAAGCCAGAGATCACGCACCATACTGATATCGGCTTCAAAGAAAGACCACCATCATTAGGCTAGCGGCTTAGTTGGTAGAGCCCAAGACTTTCATCCAAGGTTCAAGTGATGTTCTAATCAATTAAAGTACAAGTAATAACAGCAGAGACAATTAAATGGAGCAAAAGCAAACTAACTTCAATTTTTTCTTTTGAAATTTTGCAGTTAATCCTCATTAACTTGCATAGTTATGCGTTATTTGTCTAGCAGTTATTATGAGTTTACCTGTAGGCAACTGCCTCCCATGATGCGATTAACGCCTCACATTGTGGTCTCTCAGGGTCACAGCTATAAACAAAAATATATCAGATATGAAAGTCAGGAATTCTACAAAATATACTGCGTCCTTTAGGCAATAACTTAATGAAGAATGTAAAAAAAGATGATTTTTTTTGCTCAATGCTTCCACTGAGCTTCCACTGAGCTATCCAGCAGAACCACTTGATGTTTAATTTGACAGGACCTCAGGTGTTTTAACTGGCATTTGACAAGTAGACCACTGTCAATGGAGAATGCTGTTTAAAGGCAGTGGACACTATTGGTAATAACTCAAAATAATTTTTAGCATAAAACCTTTCTTGGTGACGAGTAATGGGGAGAGGTTGATGGTATAAAACATTGTGAGAAACGGCTCCCTCTGAAGGGCCATAGTTTTCGAGAAAGAAGTAATTTTCCATGAATTTGATTTTGAGACCTCAGATTTAGAACTTGAGGTCTCGAAATCAACCATCTAAACGCACACAACTTCGTGTGACATGGGTGATTTTTTCTTTCATTATTATTTCGCAAGTTCGAAGACCGATTGAGCTCAAATTTTCACAGGTTTGTTATTTTATGCATATGTTGAGATACACCACATGAGAAGACTGGTCTTTGACAATTACCAACAGTGTCCACTGTCTTTAAGAGTAGAGGTATAGCCAGTGCCGAAACTAAGAAGGAGGGGCACAAGGGATGCTAATTAAAATTGTAGTTTCCATTTGGATTTATCTTTTTGAACCTCTTTTCAGTGCTTTTGTTATGCTTGTTTACTATTTTTATTAGATAACCTGACGTGAGTGTAAACAAAATACGCCATCTCTGGAAAAAGACTATGACTGACAAATGCCCTCCCCCCAAAAAATAAAATAAAATAAAATAACATAAAAAGAAACGGAAAAAATAAGTTACGAATTTAACAAATTGAGGCATGATGTTGTTAAAGGTACTTACAACTGGACCAGCCAGTCACCTGTGGTAGAGCCGGTAGATGCTTGGGTAAGATGCTCAAAATCATCGTCGTTGAGATATCTTCCTTGCACCTTCTTGCTCTCACCAATCCACTCAAAGATCTCCTCTGCTTCATTATGACCTGAAGACGGTTAAATGAAAAATTGAGAGACGGGCATATTAAAAAAAAACACCATCAAAGAGGATGGAGACAGATACATAAAAAAGCGAACAACATTTCTGTAATAATATAGTAAACAAATAATATGGATACTTATGGAGCACCAGTTACTTTTTACATAGCAATAATGGTTAATATATATATTTGGTTTGCAGTAACACCATGTGTGTATCTATTTGCCAGGTAGAGTTGTTCTTAGGGAACTGTCTTGCTTTATTCTACTGCCGCGGAGTAGATAATCGGAGGTTCGGGAGACTTCTCAGTTCTGAAAAGAACTGTCCTGCTTTTTAACTATTACCAGGGCGGATGGTATAGAAAATAGACTGGACTACTACTTTAGCTTATAGGATCGTAACTAACTGTACTGCCGCGGAGTCAGTTCTGAATTGGTCTCAACGTTTCGACTTGCTTGCTCTAGTCATCGTCAGGAGACTGATGGTTAAGTGCCTTGCTCAAGAGCACAAGTGTCACTACTGGGATTCGAACCTACATTCTGCTGGTGACAACACCACAAATCAGACATAAATGCCACAATGAGACAAGTCAGTGAACACATCTAGGCCTATATGTAATACTAAATATACTTGGCACACAAATGTGCGCTTTTACCACACTGTTTGCTTTGCCAACTTGTCATAATTAAATTAAATTTGAACTATTATAAATAAATAATTGTATTAATTTATCAAATGTACTGTTTAAAAACAAAATTGTAAGCTCAGTGTATGTGTTCCTTTAAACCTTGTTTCCATCCAACTAATTTGCCTTTTGTCTTTTCCCCTGATTGACTACAAATAGCACCATCCATTATTGATTGAATATTTATAATGTTGGCCTAGCTATTGTGCACAGCATGTACGTACTGTGTGCATTTAGAAGTAATTCAACTCAGACAAACCAAGGATCTATTTGTGTTTGTTTTATTCTGAACAACAGCTGTTGTTATGCACAGCTGTTGAATGCACACGTGTAATATGCCAATTGGTGCACAGATTTACAGAGTTAACCTGCTGTTAATTTCAGGCCCATGGTCAACTAGCACCATTAGGCATTTCTCTGTGTTTCGACCAAACACTGAAATTGTATTTCTCTGTGCTATGTACCTCTATTTCTACCTCCATGGTGTATGAGTGGTAGTATTGGGCGTATTTGGTGATTTTCTCAATACAAATAAAAATTCTTTGGGCTGTATCTTTTTGTATGTTTTTTTCTTTCCTTTCAACTTAAATTTTATACTTTACTGAACTGTACATAATGTACAAAGTACCAGGGCCCAATTTCATAGAGCTGCTTAAGCACAAAATTTTGCTTAAGCAAAAAAATCCTTGCTTAGAAAAATCAGATTACCGGCCAAGACTCCACTCAATTGTTATGCTAAGTGAACAACAGCTAATGCTAAATACCAGCCACAATCAATGTATATGACATAAATTTTTTGACAGTAACATGTGTAAAATAAGCGAGCTGTTTTCGTGCTTAAGCAAATTTTTTGCTTAGGCAGCTCTATGAAATTGGCCCCTGTTTATAAAATAATTTGATTTTGGGGTTGAACAAAGAATTGACTAGAGGTGGACCTCCGGATTAACGTGCCGACGCTCTACCAACTGAGCTATCTAGCCCTTTGTTGGCGGTGTCCCTATTTTGTCAATATCTTTGCTGAGAGCGGCGGCCCGTTAATCTGGAGGTCGTTGTTTTTGTTTTGTTTTTTGGGTTTTACTGCGCCTTGAACACCCAGCAGGGTGGATATATGTGCGCATTACAAGTCTTATTATTTTTTATTATATAGGCCTATTATTATTATTATTATTATTATTATTATTATTATTATTATTATTATTATTATTATTATTAATATTATTATTACCCATATAAAGACAAAATGAGAGAAAACCTTCTCGTAGTACTCGCTCAACGTAACAGTTTATTATGACACTTTGTAGTTAGTTTGTTTCTTGTTTAATTCTGGTTCTGAGTTTCAAGCCCTGTGGCCTTGTGGATTTTTCTGTCTCCAATATGTGCCCCGAGCAGAGCCCAATTTCATAAAGCCTGTAAGCACAAAATGTGCTTAGCATGAAATTTCTTCCTTGATAAAAACAGGATTACCAACCAAATTTCCGTTTGTTGCATAGTGCTTGGTACTGGTATTCAGCTGTTGTTTGCTTATCCTGCAAATCACGTGGCAATTTGGTTGGTAATCCTGTTTTCATCAAGGAAGACATTTCATGCTAAGCAAATTTTTGTGCTTACTTACAGGCTTCATGAAATTGGGCCCTGAGAGTTTACAGCTCTTTGATAATTACAAAATTGTAGGAAAGTAATTCCTAAAAGGAATACACTCTCAGATTAATTTATATTTTAAACCGCTTTTCTATGAAGTGAAATGTTTCTCAAAAATCTTCATACTATCAAACACTGTTTGTCCGCTAACCAAAGATTTGCATAATTTGCCATTCATTTTAAGTGTGATTAAACACTCACTGTTCCTTTAAAAAAAACTTCTTGACAATACAAACCTTCATACAGTATCGGAATGCTCTTCCTGAACAGGACTACTGATGGGATTTTTCTAATATCAAAACGCCTCACGGTTTCCATGTCGTTGACAACAACTGCTTTGACTTCTGAACTCTCTCTCAACAGCTCGGTGTTGACTCGGTTGAAAATAGGAGCAAATTCTTTGCAGTTCTTGCATCCTGGACCAACTGTATCAATAGAAATTAATAAAATTTAAAGGGGATTGGGTTAAAGTATTGACATAACATCAAGTAAGTGGAAGTAGCTAAACAAGTATTAAACTAGAAAACAAAACAAAATCTTGTTTACTAATGCATGTTAAAAGTACTCCTAGACCTATGACTGAGGTTTGTTCCGCTATTATCACGAGGTGTAGGGGAATGAACCACAAACATAGTTCAAAGTTGAATCGTATCTCAGAATTCCGAGTGTGTCCATTCATGCATGAACGCTGCTGCCAGCTATATCAACTCACTAAACTCGTGGATGGATTTGACGTTCTTGTGAATACGATGATACAGGTTTTTTTCATTTTTTTTTACCATCAAGAGTGCTGCAATCCAATGGAACTTTTACCGTTGACCTTGAAAGTATTGTATTTTATGATTTTGCCTTTAATTAACATGACTATTCCATGTATTCTGTGACGGGCACAGGCAAATTATATGCCTTAAATATTTATTATTCTATAGTACTTTGGTAGATATTTGTCATTTGACTTTGTATGTTTACAACAAACACAAAATGGTTTTGGAAACTCGACCATCCCATTCAAAATATTATACATGTATTCTCTGCAGCTTTTAAAAACCAATTCCCAAAAATGTGAAGAAAGACAACCCTTGCCTCATTTTGGGGATGGATGAATGGGCAGGAACGATTTATTACGTGGGAATAACAATGCTTTGTATACTATAAGGAGGAAGACAGCGAATAACAAGTAAGAACAGACGACAAAACAAAACAATTTAATTATAGTAATACCGGAAACGACATTTTTGACATACATGTAGTAAAATCATGTACTTACCAAAATTTACAAGAAGCAAATCTCCCGTGTCAACTCTCTGTTGAAATGTCTCCTTTGTTATCTCAGAGGCGGGTTCGATATCCACTTGAGCGGTTGCGCTGGAAATGCTGAAGATTAGGAGCATGAACATCAATGTAAAAATACGATAAAAGGAAGCCATTTTGACTGCAAATGGCCCGTGTCACTGAATCAGGTTTGTTGTACGCGTTGTGACTATGTGACAATGTTTTAGTGTTGATGTTATGCTGGTAACTTTTGCACACGTGTCGTTTTACAAAGCGCCCTCAATAGTTTACTTGCTCAAAAGTGGCTGCCGTTTTTATTTCATAGGGCCTTTTCGAAACCACGGCTTCGGCTTTGGATTCGGCTCAGGCTAGCTTGGCCCCGCGGTTGTTTTGACAATTGCGCGTGTTTTGCGTACCGCTCAGGGTTTTAGACGCGAGGATGGAGCTTCAAGCTGATTAATCCAAAGCCAAATGCGTGGTTTCGAAAAGGGTTGGTTTCGAAAAGGGCCTGTTTGGGGGATAAGTAGCCTCGAAGTGTGACGTCAGATGTTCAGGCTTAGACTGGGCCACTTGTCTTTTTGTGTGTAGAGTCCAAACATCGCATAACAAACCTGTAAGAATGTGGGCTCATAATGGTCATCGGATTTGCAAAAGAATATTGACAGACACCCTTGTCGCATTACTTTGTGTGCTTTCAGATGCATGATAAAAGGCTTCAGCTGAAATCTTTTACAAATAATATTAAAGAGGGAATCTCTCGACTCAAAAGCCGTTTCGCACAATGTTTTATATGATCAAGCTCTCAATTATTGCTGGTTACCCCATGGAGGTAGTTATGGTTACCCGTACCAAGTAGTTGTTATGCTATTTTGAGTTGTGTCCTTTAAGGGCATACACAAAAATAATAATAAACAACAAATTAATAAACCAAACCTTTTTACTGTAGTTATATTTTTTTCAAATAAATGTAAGTGTAGCGTTTTCGTATTTGTGAATTGAAACCACAAGACTTCGAGTTTTAACAAACCATTCGGCTGACGATGAGATTATCAGAATCGGAAAGAGCGCCCTCACTGTACTGGGACTGGCTTTATCTCAAAATTTATGACAAAAGGGCCTACATCGTTTTACAAAAACAGGGCCCCGGTCAATACAATAAATTAAAAGGGTACAAAGCATGACTTTACTATAGTATAATCAAATTCATTTGCAACACTTTCTATAGTTTACGCTTAAAGGCAGTGGACACTATTGGTAATTACTCAAAACAATTATCATCATAGAACCTTTCTTGATTACGAGTATTGGGGAGAGAGGTTGATGGTATAAAACATTGTGAGAAACAGCTCCCTCTAAAGTGACGTAGTTTCCGAGAAAGAAGTAATTTTCCTGGAATTTGATTGCGAGACCTCAAGTTTAGAAAATGCAAACATTTTTTTTTTTTGCGGTGCCCCGTGGTGCCGGGGGCATTTGTAGCAGGTTTTCCTGTCCGTCCCGTACTGAAGTTGATGTTCACGACCATCATGTTTAATTGTCATGCTCCAATAATTTCAAATGAAAATCAACTTTCATGATTGAATAATGAAACCTGTGGTCTCCTGTTTAATTGACCGAGGAGGACAACATTAATCAGGCACTGAGTTACCTTATAAAAGCTGCATGCGCAATTTGGTAAGTAACAAAACTAGACTCATCCCCCCACCAAGCAGCCCGATTAAAGTAATCAACGCTAGACTATTTATTATTGTTCAATAAAATAATTAATATTGTAAAATCTCATAAAATTCTTAAACCTTTACTTACTTTTGGGTCCTGTGGCATGTAAGTGGAGGTACGTAGGTAAATTAACTATCAGTCTCGACTTCAACAACTTTTAAATTTTACAAATCTATGTTCTTATATAGGCCTTTACCTCGGAATTTATTAAAATCTTATAAATAAAAACTGCTTGTCAATATTTTGAGGGAAGTAAGTATGGAATGTGTGTTTGAATTGAATTGAATTGAATTGAATTGAATTGAATTGAATAGGTGCTCTTTAAAGGCAGTGGACAATATTGATAATTATTACTCAAGATAATTATTAGCATAAAACCTCACTTGGTAACAAGTAATGGGAGCTCTTGATAGTATAAAACACTATGAGAAACGGCTCCCTCTGAAGTAACGTAGTTTTCAACAAAGAAGTAATTTTCCACGTGTTTGATTTGAGACCTCAGATTTAGAATGTGAGGTCTCGAAATCAAGCATCTGAAAGCACACAACTTCGTGTGACAAGGTTTTTTCTTTTCTTTCATTATTATCTCGCAACTTCTAAGAATTGAGCTAAAAATTTAACAGGTTTGTTATTTTATGCATACTATGTAGAGATACACAAAGTGAGGAGACTGGTCTTTGACAATTACCAATAGTGTACAGTGCCTTTAAGGATCACCTGCCCTTGCGAAGAAAGGTATCAGTTAATTTTACTCCCAATGCATTTTATGGATTGACGCTAACTCACGATTATCCATGTTCCATATTTTTGGTCATGCTCCAATAAGCTCAAGTTGAAAATCTAATCATAAATCATCCAAATCCAATCATATGATGAAGTATTACCATTGGTGTCCAGTGCCTAAAAGCATTACATTGCCCCCACCTTAAGTGTCGACACGCCCACCTCTAATAACAGCGGGTTGAAAACTGTGTCAGTGGCCTGGGCGAGCAGCTGTGGGCGTGTCGAAATGTAAGGGGGGCATTATAATGCTATTATTAAGGCACTGAACACTAATGGCAATACTCCAATAATTATTGTTTGCATAAAAACTCCTCTGGTAACGAGCATTGGGAGAAATGTTAATAGTAAAACAAGCTGAGGAACGTCTCCCTATGAAGTAACGTAGTTTTTGAGAAAGAGGTAATTTCTCGCTCAAAATACTTCACCTAAAGCATCTTTTAACATCTGAAAGCTTACAAAGTTGTGCAACAATGGCAATTTGTTTTTCTGTTTTCTTTTTCTACTTCGATGACCCCCAAAATGAGCAAAAATTTGTACAGGTTTGTTATTTTATGCATTAGGTCTACTGTTGGGATACACGAAGTGAGAATACTGGTCTTTGACCTTACCAATGTTGTCCGATGCCTTTAACGGAAACACAGAGTTGAGTTACTGTGGTGACGGACAATGCTCTGTGGCTGTTGTGGTTGGGAGTAACGTAGCAATTGTAATTATTATTTTGTGTCATGTTTCTCCAGGAAACGTTCTAAAAAAATAATATCCTTCAACAAACAAAATTTGCCAAGACCTTTAAAGGATTTGGGTACTTTTTAAAAATGTCCACAGATTTGCAATAAACTTACAGGGTTTGAAGATAATGATAGTGGAAAGTTTCCCTTCAAATATTACTAACTAAGGTTGTGTAGTTTTTGAGAAATGAGTTAAACAAGTCACAAAATAATTTTGCTCTCATGAGACAAACATTATTTTAGCATGTAAAATCCCCTTAACCAGTTATGATATTACACCAAAACCATAGCATAACTGGTTAATACGTTTTTACATTCTAAAACTGAGATGAAAATTACTACTTTTACTCATTTCTCAAAAACTACAGCACCTTAGTAAGTACAATTTCAAGGGAACCTTTCTACTATCATAATCTTCAAACTGTGTAAGTTTAATGTAAATCTGTGGACATTGTGTTTTTTGTTAGGAAAAAGTACATAGACCCTTTAAACCATAATTCGATTGGCATCAGGGGAGGCATATTATTATTGCATCTACAATAAATTCAATGTGTCAGTGTTGACTTCTAGCGATCTCAGAAGGGCCGGTGTTTGAACTTTCAATAAAAATCAGACGTTGTTACTTTTAACTTGTATGAGTTAAATGTTTACATTGAGTGACAGTGACAGTCGCAGTTCCGTTGCTCAGAGCGCCTTTCAAGAAGTACGTCAATTAATTAGCATCAATCCAATAGACGAACGAAAAATGTCACTTTTGATGATTTTGTTTTAACTACACATTGTTTTTTATAGAGACAAAGCACAGGCGATAGATGGAAACATGTTTATATTTTCGATATTAAGAAAGCTTTACTGATGTTAACAATCATAAGCAGTCATCGAATAGAAACAAATTCCACAGGTTGTTTTAACGGTGTATTTATTTGGAAACTAGGCAAATTAATTTTCCTGAAAAGACACTGGACACCAGCCTTTGGTATTGTCAAAGACCAGTCTTCTCACTTGGTGTATCTCTCTCATCAACACTAGCATAAAATAACAAGCCTGTGAACATTTGAGCTCAATTGATCGTCGAAGTTTCGAGACAACTATAAAAAAAAAAACCTTGTCACTCAAAGTTGTGTGCTTCAGATGCTTGATTTCGAGACCTCAAAATCTAATTCTGAGGTCTCGAAATCAAATTCGTATAGGAAATTACTTCTTCGAAACAACGTTACTTCAGAGGGAGACGTTTCTCACAACGTTTTATACTTTCAACAGCTCTCCATTACTCGTAGTAAGTTTTTATGCTAAAACTTATTTTGGGTGTCCACTGCCTTTAACGTAAACAAATGGCCCAAATCGTTAGCTCCAACAAACATAACTGCAGTTATGCTACTAAGTTCGGGAAAAAAAAAATAAAAAAAAATAACAAGATAATTATAAAGACAAAAGTATTGATTTGAAATTATTCATTCTTTCATTTTGTTCCCTTGAACTACAACTAGTCAGTTAAATATTGAATGCCAAACCTTTGCACCTGTAGCTTTTTTAACAAGGTGATTTATTGCCTGGTTCTTTGTGGCCTTCTCCGTCAATCAAAGTGGACACCATGAGTTATTGGGTAATCATTTGTATCTTTTTGTATTTTGTTGAGCTCCTTAGAATAATAATCCAAGGTTAGGTTTGACTTGGTTATAACTCGAGGTCTCGGATTCTTTGAACCGTTTGACAGGATTTGGTGAGATCTTGTTGAGATGTAACTCTCATACGAAAGCTATTTAGCTAGGGTCCCTTGCTAAATTGTAGCATGGTTGTGAAATTTTACAAAATTTACCTCGTGTGAAAGGACAACAAATTTTTTTTGAGTGTCCAGGGTCCCTTGATAAATATTGTCCAACAATACTAGTTGAGACATCGCCTCACACGTATACATGTGAACATTGCGTCGATGTGATATGACTATAGCTTTTAGTTTAAATTTTGTAATTTATTTGTGATCCGTATTTGTAGACACTGGACACTATTGGTAATTGTCAAAGGCCAGTCTTCTCACTCAGTGTGTCTCAACATATGCATAACATAACAAACATGTGAAAATTTGAGCTCCAATTGGTCATTGAAGTTGCGAGATATTAATAAAGAAACAAAAAATACATTGTCGCACGAAGTTGTGTGCTTTCAGATGCTTGGTTTCGAGACCTCAAATTCTAAATCTGAGGTCTCGAAATCAAATCCGCGGAATACTTCTTTCTCGGAAACTACGTCACTTCAGAGCGGGATCCGTTTCTCACAATGTTTAAATTTATACTACCAACCTCTCCCCATTATACTCGTGCAAGTAAGGTTTTATGCTAATAATATTTTGAGTAATTACCAATAGTGTCCACTGTCCACTGCCTTTAAGTTGAGACATCGTCTTAAATACACGCACATGTAAACCAAACATTGGGCAAAAATATGGAGCATTGCGTGGATGTGATTTGACTAGCTTTAACAGTTTTAATTTATTTGTGATCCGTATTAAAGTGTCAATACACCAATAATGTGCAAGTCTTTGCGTATTCGAAATTGTGATCCGTTAAAGTACGCGAATTCGTTAACTTCCCGCGTCAACTACGAGTACGCGCGAGACTTCCGTGGTCTATCATTGTAACGTTCCTCACTGCAGAATTATCTCAAGTTTTTCTTACCCAAAGGCCAAACTTCAACGAGGGTCGTTGTTTTTGTTCCGTATATACTTAACGTTTCAAAGTAACACAATTCTTGAATAATTTTAGTTGTGATCGATTTCTTTTAAAGTGAATATTTAAGAAAGGGCAAACTCTCTGATGAATGATCATGAGCAAACTAGAGTATAAATCAACATACAATAATGTTGGTATCTCTATTTTCTACAAGCGATAAAATAGTCTGACAATACAGAATAGGCATTTATAATTCAAATTTAAAGGCAGTGGACACTATTGGTAAATGTCAAGGACTAGCCTTCACAGTTGCTGTATCTCAACATATGCATAAAATAACAAACCTGTGAAAATTTGAGCTCAATCGGTCATCAAAAATGTGAGATAATAATGAAAGAAAAAAACACCCTTGTCACACGAAGTTGTGTGCGTTTAGATGGTTGATTTCGAGACCTCAAGTTCTAAATCTGAGGTCTCGAAATCAAATTCGTGGAAAATTACTTCTTTCTCACAATGTTTTATACCATCAACCTCTCCCCATTACTCGTCACCAAGAAAGGTTTTATGCTAATAAATATTTTGAGTAATCACCAATAGTGTCCAATGCCTTTACAATTTGACTTGTCTTCGTCGGAATTCGTGTTTGTATTGTCGTTCATATGGACTAGTTTGTGATCATAAATAACATTAAAGTTGTATCCTTCTACTTTTCTCCTTCACTTTTCTCCTTCCCTTTCTAATGGGATTCCCTGACCGCCTTCATGATGTTTATCCAACTTGGCACAAGACATAATTGCCTGCATGCGAGGAACAAATGCCCTTGGTAAAAATGTTCCTTTCTTTATACAAAGACCCCATGACATTGCACAGTGTGGAGGGGAAACGCTTGAAGGCCAGTCAAAGTTGAAGGTGAATGACATACGTCTTGCTATATTATAGGAAACACAATGGTATACGTTTTTATGCAATATGAATGTATTTCTATTTAAGGCTCTTGATAATGACTTTTAGGTGACAACAAGGTTTCAGAGGTTATTGATCGAGCTGTGGACTCAGAATAATAAAAAATGACAGGCTCTAGACAATAGCTTTGAAGTTATCGTCGTAATCAATGCGGTAGAGAGGTGATAATCGAGTTTTAAAAAAGGGCCCTGTTAACGTTTTGCAATGTAGCAAGTTGGTTTTACCATGGTTTTACTCAAAATGATATAGAACTGTTGATTCAACACAATCAAACGAAATGCTGTGCACAATAGCTTTAAGTTGTCATCGCAGTGGAGAGGTGTTTTTGATTTTCAAAGTTCACGTTTTGGAATGTAGCAAGTGGCTTGTTCCTTTTGATTGTCCCGGATGAAATGTTCTATTTTTGCAAGTTTTGATCATGACTTCTAGATGACAACAAGGCTTTCGAACTGATGTGTGGACTCAGAACAATCAATTGAAATGGCCATGGACAATAGCTTAAAGGTGTTATCGTAATCAAAGTCAGTGGAGAGGTGTGTTTGGGTTTTAAAGTTTACGTTTTGGAATGTAAAAAGTGACTTGTTCCTTTGAATTGTTCCGGATGACGAATATATATTTTCTATTTTTACAAGTTTTGGTCATGACTTCTATATGACAACAAGGCTTTAGATTTAGACTCTTTGATCGAACTGTGGATTAAGAACAATCAAATAAAAGGGCTCTGGACGATCGCTTTGAAGTCATCGTAATCAAGTAAGTATAGAGGTGTTTTTGAGTTTCAAAAAAGGGACTGTTCTCGGTTTGGAATGTAGCAAGTGATTTGCTGCTCCTTTGAATTGATCCGAGAAGCCTGGGGACAGGTGACCCAATTATTGTAATCTTGTAAGCTACCGACAGATGACCTACTGGCTTTATAACTTGAGCCGCCGTGACGTTCAGAAATGACCAAATAATTATTGGCCTTGCACCTTTACGGCATGGTAAACTAATTTAAAAAATGCGAAAAAATAAGAGTTTGAGGAATTGGTTGTTACATGTAAGATTAGGATGCCGAGAGAGAGAGAGAGAGAGAGAGAGAGAGATTAGTATTTTGGGTTTTTTACAGTGCATATGTATTTGTAGTTCTTGTTTCCATTATTAAGAAACCAGAATGTCAAGCCTCAATTTTGAGAAAAATATTGATGGTGGGTAAACCAATTTATTGATTTTTATACAGTAACGGAACTTCTGCCATAATTGTGTCAAGTGAGCCCGGGGGAAACGAAACAGACAAACGGAGTCAAAAACGTATTGAGAGCAAAACAATCTTTCTCAGCAGTAATCACCAGAAAGTATCGAGCATTGGCTCCCCACTATTGCTGAGCGAAATAGTGGATAAAGCAACAAACATTTTCTTCATGGAGGATGTTATGTGCGGGTGACGTTACGGTAGCTATGACCAATTGCTGATCAAAATAAACTTGTGCTTTATTGATTATCGAAAAAAATTACGATAATCGAGAAGGGTTTAGAGCAAGATAAGAGTTCATAAGCAAAGTAAACAATGTACATTTATTTGTGTTTCAAAAAATAATAAAAACTCAATCAATAAATCTGAGGTTCCGATTCCTCAGCATGACCAACAAGGGTCTGGAAAATAATATAACAGCTGTACAAACGGCAATGCATTAAAAACATTCGTGCTGGGCATTCCATCAAAAGCCCACCCTCCTCCATTTACTACTTTGCGCCAAATCGCCGAACCCAATTAAATGCACAGGGTGGTGTTCATCCTCCACAATGGCGACAGAAATATCAACGTTGTACTTAACCCCATCCTAACCCCATTTTACCCCTACTCCTCAATAAGTGCCCACTTTACGCCACCCCGTAATTACTAGCAAGGTACAGTTCATATAAAGGCACTGGACACCGTTATTGCTCAATCAAAATAATTGTTAGCAAAAAACCTTACTTGGTAACGAGCAATAGAGAAATGTCGGTGATAATGTAAAACATTGTGAGAAAACAGTTCTCTCTGTAGTTTTTGAGAAAGAGGTAATTATCCTGTCACTCAATACTAAAAGACTTCAGGCTTGAAGCATCTTATTAGGCATCTGAAGGCAGGACAATTTGTGCAACAAGGGTGTTTTTTCTTTCATTATTCTCTTGGAATTTCGATGGTCAATTGAACCAAAATTTCCACAGATTTGTTGTAAATGCATAGGGATACACCAGGTGGGAATACTGGTCTCTAACAATTACCATACGTGTCCAGCGCCTTTAAAGGGTATATGTACTTTTCTCCTAACAAAAAACACAATGTCAACAGATTTACATTAAACTTACACAGTTTGTAGATTATGATAGAAAGCTTCCCTTGAAATTTTACTTACTGAGGTGCTGTAGTTTTTGAGAAATGAGTACAAGTAATAATTTTCGTCTCATTACAGTTTTAGCATGTAAAAACGTATTAACCAGTTATGCTATGGTTTTGGTACAATATCATAACTGGTTAAGGGGATTTTACATGCTAAAATCATTTTGGTCTCATGAGACCAAAATGATTCTGTGACTTGTTTTACTCATATCTCAAAAACTACACAACCTTAGTAACATTCGAAGGGAAGCTTTTCACTATCATTATCTTCAAACCCTGTTAGTTTAATGTAAATCTGTGGACATTTTGAAAAAGTACCCGAATCCTTTAAAGCAAACCTCCATTATCAAAATTCAATGTCAAAAATCACTTCGCGCCTTCCAAGGGATCGTGAATTTTGTCAGCATACTTGCCTTAACCTTTCAATCTCGATCCTGACCTTGTTTTCGTGTCATTCCCTCATTATTTCAATTAGAAAATGTAGGACACGGGTTTTATATTTTCCCGAGCTCGCAGACACTAAAAACACAGCTGCAAATCGGTGTTGGTATTGGTGTTTTAGTTTTCCAAAGCACAACGACCTTTGCGATACCCTCTAACCCAAGAGCCCTAAACTCGCAGCGACATCCCTGCTCGGGTTCCCTGTACATACACCACGACCCCAGTCAATGGGAACTGCGCCTCTCAGACGGCGAACCATCTCCCGCTGTTTGTATAATCATTGGAATATTAAACCTTACTCCGGACATAATTTGATAGGTTGTAAACTCAATGCACGTCACGTTCACATGGCAGATTCATAACAGACTCTCTTCTTATTATCTAAAAATGTATATCATGCATTGTGAAAATAACACCTTCTTGTTTTTACTCGCACGACGACGCACGACGCAAGGATGAGAAACTGAAGATCGACCTCTTCTCGTCTTTGCCACCTTTTTAATGGGAAAATCTGAAAGGGGGTACCATTTCCTTTTTTTAATAATTAGCTTATCCTTTTAAAGGCACCGTGCCGTCGCGTATTACAAAGAAGCCCCCGAAACCTATCTACATGTGACCCTTTTCTTGATTGAAACTAATTCAGGTCACAGTCATGATCAGGGGCAACAGCCGCCCACTCTTTATATAGGATTGTGTTATTTATAGACATTCTTTCCCTCCGACTTGGAGGTATCATACCATATCTTCACGATTCTACAGAGTACGGAGCTCTCGAAGTGCCTCCGACATTTTGAGATCCTGACATCTCCGGATGACGACATCCTACTTTTAGGATGTCGTCATGTCGAGATAAATTAATAACACAGCAAGACGACAACCTCATTTTAGGATATCGATATCCCAACATAATTATCGGTATGAAGACTTAATTGCGTTTAGGATGTCGTCATCCAGAGACAATTATGTCAAGATCTCAACATGTCGGATGGCACCTCCAGAGCTCCGTATCAGAGGATCAATGAGTTTGTCGCACTGAATTTTTTTCGGTAGAGCCCGGTGAGATTGTGAAAATGGGACACTATGCACAAACAGAAGGCAACCTGACACGTGTGGAAGCTCAACTTTATTTCTTTTTCCATGAATTCTCGGAGAATACAGCGGGAAATGTGGCATAAATTTAAATGTTATTTTGAATATAAATGGGTCAATGGTGACAATTGTTAATTTCCTCATTCGTCAGTCACTCTCCAATACTCTGTTGTGTGTTATTTATCAGGATCTCATACACAGGATACTTGACACAATTGCGAAACCACTAACTTGTCGGCTTCCACTAGTCACAAAAAAACCCCACCACGAACTTGCGAAATTGTCATCCAAACTTCCCACATTTTCCTTTTGTTTTCTACGTAAACAACCTTACTTAATAAGATCTTGACAACGACTCCCACAATAAAGAACCAATGTGCCAATGTTTTAAATTATAAAGAAAACCTTTGGATTCCACATCACACTTTGAGTTGAAAGTTTCATTTTGAAAATGTAAAACGTTAGTTTGTGTCGCACCCTCGGAAGAGGGCGGGGTTGCGTTGGCATTTAGGACTAGACTGAGCAAACAAGTTTTTTTTTAAAACGTTATTTACGTTTTTAAGGCAGATGAACATTCAAGCCCATTCGACAACCATACAATATTGTACAAATTCAGGCCCTACCCACCGTTGAAATTATCATTCAGACGACCATACAATATTGTATAATTGCATGCCCTAATAAACTGCTAAAACTATCATTCAGAACACCCGTACAATATTGTTCAACTGTGCCCTACCCACTGTTGAAAATATATTTCAGAACAACCATACAATTTTGTATGACTGTAGGTCCTATATTCACTGTTGAAAATATTATTCAGAACCGTAGTCCCTAACCACTGTTGAAATATGCTTTTGTCAACAATTTGACATCCAGGCATTGCCCTGGCACACAACCCAACACGGTAATTTATATTATGCCATAATAAAATGATCGATCGATTTGGTTTGTCTGCTTTCTAAAAAGTCAATTGCGAAGCAAATATTACGATCGCACACTTGGAGAGCCATTTTTATATCTGAGACCAACTTTTACACAACTCACTCGCCATTTGGCACATGCTCCTTCCTCTTTGCCATTAACATTATTGTGATAAAAAATAAATGCTTCGTAGGAAGGTAAAAATAGTCTGCAAAATAGTCACGTGGCACTATATCCTCAGCGATGACAGCCCAAGATCAGCTGGTTCGACCATAGACCAAGGAACTGCATCAATACTGGACGGGGACCAGTCTAGGCAGCAGTGTATAAAGTCGTGTGGTTCAAAGTGTGTCTGATGAACAGCAGTACAAACCAAGTACAAACCCATCGATATACAAACATATGTTATTCTACTCCCTGAAGGTTCTATACTATGGACGTTTGTCATGCTACAATGCTCCACTGGTCCCGAGCAATGATTAAGGCTGCTAGAGTCACATACCAGGTGTGATACTTAGGTGATATGTGGCGACTAAAGGCACTACCCCTGGCTTTGACCATGCTTTGACGGACCGCCCAGATTCAGCCTGTCATCTGATGGTGGTAGGGTTATACTTTCAGCTGGGTTGACAGCCCGTGCAGTCGACTGGTACCGCGTATGAACTAGCGCTCTGGGTGTGAAACTTTTAATGTCTGTTTATGGTCCACTACACACGGATAGAGGGCCGATTAAGAAAGGGTGGAAATAGGAAAGAAAATTATATAAATCATATCTTTAACACAGCACCGACTACTATACAAAGGTTTGTTATAGTACTCGCACATGTGACGCCTTCGGTTATACCTGGAACCGACACGGGATTTTCACCACGCACGTCATGGTTACGCTCTGTGGGTCCGACGCAGCAAGGGACTGTGAGACTCCAGTGCACACAGGGCGTACGACTCGCAACGGCTGGCTCGGTTTTTTATATGAAAAATGCCAAAAACGCGACACACGGACTCCGAATTATGATTGATACTTTTTAGTCGTGTGTGTTATAGAATCTCCAAATAAACCGTATCTTAGTTTCAGTCTTAGTTGATTCCGAGATGGCACCGGCTGGGGATAATGAGGAGCTCAGGGACGGCTACAGATATGAGGTAAGATTTGATTATTTCACACTGCTAACCATACTATGTTATACCGTGAAATGCGAGTTCTCCGTGGATGCGGGTAAATCTAGTTATCACCACACGATATGTCATAAGATGTAAACCATATTGCTCAGGAACTTACTGGGAGACCATTTTCTAAGCAAGTCTCAACTGTTTCAGAGTTTACTTGACACCCTTTCAAGTCAACCTCTACCTAAAATATTAGTGGTACTATGGGTCAATGTTAGTGGTACCGTGGCTTTCACATCAGGGCATCCCCCCCCCTCCAACCTCCCTCTTCATATTCTACTCACTGAGGCGGACCGTATCGGGCAGTTGCAACACTGCTGATATAATGCATTTGTAATTTCTTTTCAAAGTATCAAGTCACTAGTGTTATCATAAGGTGTTTAACTTCACAAGACAGTATAGCCAGGGGAAATAGCCGTGTTTTTTGTATTTTTTTTTGTGAGTTGTAAGGGGCAGTCGCCTTAGTCCCAGTAGGAAAGAGCACCGTGAAGTTTTTGAATACTGATACGTAGGCCTACGGTAAGTTGCTCGTATGGTTTCCGCTGTTTATGTCTTATAGGTTAAAGGCATGATACTATTGGTAATTTCTCAAAATTACTGAAGTGGTAACGAGTAATAGAGAGCTGTTGATAGTATAACACATTGTGAAAACGGCTCCCTCTCAAGCAACGTAGTTTTTTTTGAGAGATGTAATTTCTCACTCAATATTCAACGACTTCACGCCGGAAGCTTTTTTAGGCATCTGAAAGCACCCACATTTGTGCAACATGGGTGTTTTTTTCATTTATCATTCTCTTGCAACTTCGATAACCAATTGAGTCAAAATTTCCACATTTGTAATTGTTATGCATGTGTAGGGATACACCAAGTGAGAATACTGGTATTTGACAATTACCAAAGGTGCTCCAGTGCCTTTACATGGTTATGTTTTAAGTGCATTGCGATGCACATAGTTTTATTTGATATCATCAGCCTGCATTGAGTTCAATACACTACTAGGTGATCCAGAAATAAGGGGATCAAATCAGTTCAATTTGCTTACGTGGGGACAAACCAAAAGTGACCTTTCATGCAAGTGGGATCAATTCCTGACTGAATAAAAATGTGACACTTTGATTCACGAGGGACGTTATTTTTGGCGGTTTTTTTGTTGTTGTTGACAATATCACCTGAAATTGTAATTTATGACGGGTGCTCTCATATTATTCACTACCTTCTGGACACAAAGGACACATGTAAAATAAAAGGACTCAAAAAGGAAATTCTAGAGACTGGGGTGCTCCAAGAAATTGTTTGTGGTACAAAGTGCATATTTGAGAATGTGTGGGGTGCTAAAAAGGCAGCTCGACTGGCTATGCATGATTCTTTTTATTGAAACTGCGAGGAGTATTAATTGAACTTGAGTTGAGCTAGTAGATTGTATCGCCTTCCTACCCCAAGCCATATGATTGCCCGAACTGTATTATTATAGTCAATGTAACTTTCATCAAAACTGAAGCAAGTCAAACAGTCTGCACACTGCTAAAACTGGGGTATTAAAACATTATTCCTGGTATCTAGATGTGACAACACCAACATGGTAATATAATATTTATCCCCATTACTGTATCGTTGATTAAAGACACTGGACACTATTGGTAATTGTCAAAGACCAGTCTTTACAGTTGGTGTACCTCAACATACATGCATAAAATAAAAAAAATCTGTGGAAATTTGAGCTTAATCGGTCGTCGAAGCTGCGAGATATTAATGAAAGAAAAAAAATACCCTTGGCACACCATGGTCAAACGAAGTTGTGTGCTTTCAGATGCTTGATTTCGAGACCTCGAATTCTAAATCTGAGGTCTCGAAATAAAATTCGTGGAAAATTACTTCTTTCTCGAAAACTACGTCACTTGAGAGGGAGCTGTTTCTCACAATGTTTTATAATATCAACCTCTCCCCATTACTCGTAATCAAGAAAGGTTTTATGATAATAATTATTTTGAGTAATTACCAATAGTGCCCACTGTCACATAATGGATACCAAGAGAATCAACTTAACACCCCAGTTTTTCAGTGCAGTGCCCTTTGTAAAGACGCACACTGAGATAGTGGATGGAAAACACACCTCTTTTCTATACCGCATTAATTACCTTACTTGTGTGTTAATCTTTCAGCCAACTTGTACATAATTTAACAGGTTACTTATTTGAGTTATTTGTAAATCGCTTAGAGATAAGTTTATGTTAGGGGGGTATGCAAATCGAATATTATTATCATTAATATTTCAAAATAAACCACAAAGATTTTGACTAAAGGAGAGACCGCCAACATAATATGTTGGCGGTCTCCCTATATTAGTTGTTGTTATTTTATGCATATATTGTAATACACCAAAGGTAAGACTAGTCTTTGACAATTACCAATAGTGCCCAGTTTCTTTAAGGTCTTTGTTCTTGTTATACCTCAAAATATCAGCACTTTGGTGATTCACAAAATAATATGCAGTATACGTTATTTGAGTCTCCAATGATTCGTAAATAGTGCGCCTTTAAAAAAATGATTTATTCTGTCATAATTTAAGCATTGATGGAAAATATGCAATTTTACCTGACAAACATGTTTAAATCAGGCCACTATCTCCGGTTTATACTTGTATTGCATTGCTTCCTTAATACTACAAGGTATAATGCACCTGTCATTTGATCCTAGCATTTATTACTACCCAACGTGCCTAGAATACTGAGTCACTTGTTATTAAAGTTAGCGGTTTATAGTATATCAATTATTTGAAACAAGCCGGGTGACAGAAGCTCATTAAAAGGCTGGGTGTAATACTGTGTGCCTACCGAGGTGAAACCCATGTATATTGGATTGCAACGAGCCATTTTCCCTAAATTAAACAAATTTTACTGTGTGTGTGGAGGTCTTTTTTAATGGGACATTATTGAGCTGGGTTTAAAAAAGGGCGTGTCCTACCCCCTACATTTTTGGAGACTATTCAAGCCGTTAATTAACTGCTATGTATCTTTAGCATACTGTACCAGTAACCATGAGATTATGACTCGAAGGTCATTTTTTTAACATTCAGTTTTTGAAATGAAAGTATGCTGGAAAGATATATTAGGAATTGGGGGCACCCTGTGCTGAATTTGGCGCACTTCGCGTTGAGCCACAGATTAGAATGGGGTATCCCCGAAGAGTTTTAATTGCGCATGCTCAATAATCCCTTCAATGATGTAATGTGATGATGCGCGACATTATCAAGCCTTAAATCATGTCTGACTAAACAGCTTTTTGACTTAAAGGTGTAAGACCATAGTATTTGCGGAATTTCATTATATTTTTTAATTACGGTTGTTTGCACCCTATCTCTTTTTAACTTAAAGGTGTTAGTCATTTTTCTTTGCAGAAATTCCTCAGTAATTTTAACAAACAAAGTGGCACCAATCACGTAGTCCCAATATAGTTTTCAGTTGCTTTTTACGGGTGGATAATAAGGATCTTTGCGAGCTGTATATTTTCCCTTTTCTTTTTCGTTTGTTAACATATATTTTTACATTATTGTATATTAACCAAAACTGAATTTAGATAGATTTTCAGATATTTGTTTTGACCTACCCTCCGAAAATATCGGGGAAAAAAATCGATACATTTAAACATTAAATATTTTGAATGGCCCCAAACAGAACCCAGAGATGGTTCTAGTCAGCGAGTACAACCGGTACTCGGTTGATTGATGGGCTCTCCCTCCGCTTTATGTACTCAGACAACAATGGGGTAGGTCTACCCATAGAGAAAGGGCTATGTTCTACCTAATAAAAAAAATAAAAAATAAAAAACAGAGCTTACTACTTGCACCGACTGTAAACAATGGATCAATGTCCATGTTTATAATTCTTCCTGCTTGACAGACTAGTATAATTAGAGGTCTACATTATCATCGGGCAAATTAATAGTTTACCCGGTGTGTATTTTCCAAACCAAGCTTAGGCTTTGCGGTCAGGCTTCGTTTGTCCTACTCCAGCTGGCCCAGGTTACCCGAACGAGAACCGGCTCCCCACAGCCGTTGTTTAGAAAAGACTCTTTTGCTGAAGGTGGAAATTGTCAAAGACAGACGTGTCTTCTCATGATCAGTCAGGTGTCATCTTCAAATTGCCTTTGATAATTAATTGTGGCAGTTATCAAAGTTGATTAATTACACGTCTGCGGAAAGCTCCGGTCAAAGGACTTTTGTACAGTTGATGCTTTTCTATGATATTTTATATTAAAGGCACTGGAAACTATTGGTAAATACTAAAAATAATTGTTAGCATGTAAACTTACTTTGTAAAAAATAATGGAGAGCTGTTGGTAAATGTATTTTGTGAGAAACGGTTCCCTCTCTGAAATAACGTAGAAAGGTGTAACTTGTCACTTACTCAAATAATAAAGGACTTCAGCTGAAGCCTTTGATATACATCTGAAAACATAACAATTTGTGCAACAAGGATGTCTTTTTCTGTCAGTATTCTCTTGCAAGTTCGATGAACAATTGAGCCGAGTTTTCACAGGTTTCTTATTCTATGCATATGGTGGAATACACCAAGTGAGAATACTGGCATTTGAAAATATTACCAAAACGTGTCAAGCCTCATTTTAGATTAGATTTTAGTACTTGTTAAGTTAAGTTCCGAATCCATAGACGTTAGGACGCATTGAACCCATCCTAAGTTTAGGACGAGTTACCCGTCTTAACTCGAGATAGGAGTAATCCTAGCGCTGCAGTCGGCTGCAGTCCCTTTAATCATCGCTTATAATAATATCAACCTTGGCCGTGTTCGACCAGATTCCAATTACGACCGTCTCGGGATACCACTGTGTGTTGGTTTGACCGTAGCCGGTCGAGTCCAGACAGCGGACGGCTGCGTTGTGTCTGGGGGTATCTTCACTGTGATCGAGTTGCTAAACAGGGCGTGATGTTAGCAATTGGGTAGTACGGGTACATGGGGGTGAGGAGATGCTCTGATGCTATGTCACTCTCCCGGATATACCCTGCTGCGAATCTTCCAGGGCATTTTGGAAACCCAACACTTTTGCTTGGGGGATAAAGTACGTGCAGTGACGTCAGTGAGAGGTAAAAGTCACGTGGTAACTCGGTCGGGTTGAAGAACGCCGCTCGTCGAACCAAAGAGAAAGGAGATCCTTTTCTATGCTCGAACCATACACATCCATGCTCGAACCATCTCGAACTAATAAACAAATCATGTTTGGTTTTGAAACGCAGAAGGGGAGCATGCTTGGTTTTCTATTTGAATATTCTTGGTGTCTTGTCACGTAACTCTACAATTGAAAACTAGCATAGTGACTGTGGAACAAATCAAATATTAATACAAACAAGGCTCAGAATCACATAAATGTCGCGTGTTTGTTTTATGTGTAGATTCAATAGCATTGTGTCTGGGGCTGTTTTGCTGATCTAGTTGCTAAACGGGGTGTGATGTTGGCACTTGGGTAGTTACCTCCCCCCTTATTGTTCTCAATCTGACACGCTGTTCAAACCCTTCCTCTTTCAGATGTTCCCCCTATCGAAGGGGAGAGGGGACACGCCCTCTAAAACCCAATCTTTGAGAGTATAGACCTTAGTCATGCATCCTCAATCTTGGTCATGTTCCTCGTATCGAATAACAATAATGAATGCAGTAATCATTTTGAAAATAGGAACCAGACTGTTTGTTCTCCCAGCCTCGGTTTGGTAACAATTATATCAATGGGAGAAATTCAGATGGCTGCACCATGATAAAGGTCTATACACTACGACTAACGAATACTCATTATAGGAAGCTCTTAACAGAGAAATGTCCTTGACTTATATTCCAACTTCTCAAGGAATGCAATACACTCGATCAAAAACTTCTCAATCGTGAAATGTAATGACTTTCAAAGCTTGTTTCCAGATCTGGGGCCTTAATGAAACTCCACATTTCTCTTTAAAGTATGTGTTGACAATACAAATAAATGCAAAGCGCACTGAATCTACAAAACAGACTTTCCCCGTATTGATAATAAATCGACAGAAAGTCATCAAATAACCAATTGAGTAAAAGTTTTCCCAGATTTGTTTCTTTTATGCATATGTTTGGATACACCAAGTTATAACACTGCAGTATTATTATTTGTTGTATCCCAACATATGCATACAAAAACAAATCACGGTCTTTGACAATTACCAATAATCTCCATTGTCAAAGTTGCAGATGGGAATAAAAGTAATTCGTACGAAAAAGATTGTTTTCATGACACTTCACATCATGAACAAATTGTATTTCCTTTCTCTGTACTGTGAAACTGATTCTCTGGACAGTTAAAAAATGTATCTATTCCAATCGATATGAGAATTATGGCGTCAAAAAAACTGCGAAGAGCCCCATGCCTGAATTTGTGGCGTCCGATCACTCGCGACGTTCGGTATCTTACCCGCCCCAGGGGCTTGGCGACCGAGGGAGGGTGAGCGTAAGGTGGGGGGGGGGGGGGGGGGGGGCATAGTCGAGTGTTTTATCTCCATGGTGTATTGAAACATTTTAGGATATAGCTCAGGGATGTAGGCCTATATTATTAAAGGCCCTGGACACTATTTTGGTTTACTCAAAATAATTGTCAGCATAAAAACTTTGTCATTGACTTCAAATCAACAACTGAATATATGTTGCTGTAAATCACCTTTTAAAGGCACGGTGGGAATCTTCGGTATATCACAATATAATGCATAAATTAATAAATCTGTGAAATGTTTTACTCATAAGGTCATCGAAGTTACACAGAGACTGTTTAAATTTTTTTTTCTGGAAAAAACCCCCGGTTACGTTACTTTTGAGGGAGCCATTTCTCATGTTTAATACTATCAACAGCTTTCCAAGTGTTTATGCTAACCATTATTTTGAGTAATTGCCAAAAAGCGGACTTTTTGAAATGGGTATCAACTTTGTACTTTATGGTTTCACCTTTCAGAACGATAATATTTAACAAAATGTAACATACAAAATGAAATTAATTATCAAGATTGCGACCTTTTCCGGCCATGTTGTAATCTCGTCATAAAAAATAAAATATTGTAACGTGATACATTTTAGGCTCATTTTTTGTTCGTTTTATAATACACAAACAACAATGTACGTTTACAGAGGGGGCCCGTGCAAATTTGTTTGCTATCATATTGAAATAATAACTATTGTAATGCAGTAAACATTTCAAAGTTTCCATGGAGACAGTACATCGCCTTTTCTTGTTCGTGTTTTTTGTTGTTGTAAGGTTTACGATCCGAAAATATTTAGGAAAGGTCACAAAACTTTGCGGCAGTGAGCCTCATGCAGAGTGGGGTCCTCTTGGGTTAATGTGATGAGTGTTTATCTTGCAAGGAGCAATAACCTTTGATTCTAAAACAAATAATGATCCTATGTTGAAATGTTGTATTGGTTGAGATGTTGCGTTGATGGTGCCCATCGCCTTAAAGGCAGTGGACACCTTAGGTATAACAGCTGTTACAGACCAGTATTCTCACTTGGTGTATCCAAAAATATGCATACAAAAACAAATCTGTGAAATTGTTTGCTCTATTGGTCATCGGAGTTGCAAGAGAGTTATGAATCAAGAAAACACCCTTGTTGCACAACTTTATGTGCTTTCGGATGCATATAAAAGGCTTCAGTTAAGTGATTGAGAAACTACCTTTTTCTACAAAAAAACATGTTACTTCAGAAGGAGCTATTTCCCACAATGTTTTATACCATCAAAAGCTTTCCATTGCAATTGTACCAAGTAATTTTTTATGCCAACAGTTATTTTTTATTAATTACCAAAAGTGTCCAGTGCCTTAACTCCATTGCTTGAAAATATTCCCATAATATGATTCAATGTGTAACCTTCGTCGATTCGATAATGTCTTTTTTTCTCCCAAAGCGGATTTGTGTTTTCTTGCAAGTTCCGGTCTCCCGTAGGTATTTACCTAAACACGGACACCTGGCCTCAGCGCCGCGTACACGAACAAACCCACCACGTTATTGGTCATAATGCAAACCCGTGTCTAGTTTTATTGATTGATTGATTGATCAATTGATTCTATGGAGCCCAGTATTCTTAGAAAAGGTGAGATTTGTATAGGCTACTTACACGCCATACACTAAATTGTGAGAAGACAAGGAAATAAGTTTCATGTTTGTATTATGAGAGAGGAGAGAATGAACCGAACAGAAGACCTTCATATATAGAGACTGAAAACCCAGTCCACATATAGTGGCCCCCTGGTGGGATTCGAGCCCTAGTATACGGCGATGAATAACACCATTACGCCATTCCGAATGGTTGGATGTGCTGTTCTGAAAACCCAGTCCTCATAGTGCCCTTGTGGGATTTGAACCAGGGTCCTAGAGATACACAAGGCAAGGAAAGAAACCATTACGCCAACCTAACTGTTTGGGTGTGCATTCCTGAGGGCAGTGACCAACTTCATGAAAACAACCCAAATAACCGTGGATTTATATAGCAACCACGGTGCAGGAAACAATTTTACCCAACATTTTTGTATAGCAAAAGTAGGTTTTAGACTTCTTTTTTTTTTAGTAGTAACCGAGACATTTTGTGTAGAATTATGCTCTGCTATACAAGGAAAATCGTTCGCTGACATGCACATCAACAAGTTTGAACTTCCCCGTAATATGTTGACTTATACTCTGACAAAACATCTTCAAACCCATTCGATTTAACTAATGAGGTAATTTATTTAATGCATCCTGAAATGAAACGCTTTCTCTTTCGTTTCGGTTGATGGTTGTTTTCCAATCTGGCTGATCTTTGTCATGTTCCCTATACCCCCAACAGCAATACGAATGAACATTTTGACTGTGTGAAAAAGTCAAGGGGCCAGACTTATATTTCCCTTGCCTCGAACTTAAAAAACATACGGTCTCAAGCCTTTGAAGGCATCTGAAAGTACACAAACTTGTGCAACAAGGGCATTTTTTTCTTTCATTATTGTCTTGCAACTTCGATGTTCAATTCAGTCCGAATTTTCACAGGTTTGCTATATACGCATATGTTGAGATACACCAAGTGAGAAAACTTGTCTTTGACAAACTACCAAAGTTGCCATTACCTTTAATGGCCCGGAACAAAAAGGCACTATATTTATTTTACGAATTGAGTGGAGACCTCAGACTTCATAATTGCACACTTCGCCTCGTCGATAGTAACAACTTGAAAATCGAATCACTGCGATCTTTGCTCGTCACGTCTTCACGTCCTGAGATCGATGTCAATACGATACGCAACAAACCCGGGCAGGAGACTGCTGCGTTGAAAGTGCACATAGTCACGTTCGAGTTTAACCCGTTTTGATTTCTCTTCGACCCTCGGGAGAAAACGAATTACCCCTGGGGGTAAAAGCAATTCACTACGTGACACTAACAACACAATCTATAAACTAAACACACAGTGGTCATAATATTCAGTGAAGTTGAAGTGCACTAACTATTTTGAGGCACGTTATGAATTGTTCATGTGCGTTGACGCTTCAGTTTTGTCACCAAACAAATTCCTCTAAGCTTGGATTATACGTGGACTGTTAAACTTCCTTCTTATTTACTTATGCACGTCTCTTATGTTATTGTGACCAACATTTCAGAACGAGATATTAAACTATAAGCTGGAACTAGGTCGGCCATAGACAAAACTTGCTCAACAATCTTAAAATGTTATGTTCTTCTTTCTTTTTAGAAATAATAACAATAATAATATCGAAGTCTTATATAGCGCATGTAAGCCTAACTACCAAACAAGGTACTCAGGGTATATGTAAACTTTCAGAAAGACAGGTTATTACAGTGATGAATTATGAAACCAAATTATTTAGCACCTTAATATAAGGGTTTACAAGGTGCTACGGTGCATACAGCAGCCACAGCCAGGAACACCGGGGCGAACCCCTTTACTTCTCTTTTCGATAAGTGCACTGGGTTCTTTTACATGCGTTACACAACACCTGTGACCAACGTCTTTACGTCCCATCCGAAGGACGAAGCAATGGTTAAGTGTCTTGCTTAAGAACGCAAGTGTCACGGCCGGGGATTCGATTAAAAATAAAGCATACAAGCTTTTACTAAGGCTGCAAACCATGTGCGTACGTGACGTACGTCAGAGTGACACCATCATTGGTTGAATATTCTTCGCAAAATGACTTTATTTGCAGACTTTTAACGCAAAATACACGCTCTGGTATACTATTTAATATAACTGATGCATACAACAAAAACGTATTTTAATTATCATTGTGCGAAAGATTGCGAAATGACGTCAGCGTGACGTCATCATTGGTTGGATATTCTTCGAAAAATGACTTTTTGTGCAGACTCATAATGCAAAATCTCCGCTCTAGGTTACCATCGAGTATAACTGATGCATAAAAGCATATTTTAATGAAATTGATCACTTGTGCGAGAAATTGCGAAATGACGTCACCCGTTGTGACGTCATCATTGGTTTCATATTCTTCGCAAAATGATTTTACTGTGCAGACTCCTAATGCAAAATATACGCGAGCGAGTCTGGCTGATGCAATGGGCAAAATGGCCGTCATCGGGTTGCACTGCATTGGCCTTCATGGTTGTGAGTAAGGTCTAAATGCCACTTTAAAGGCACTGCAGCCGACTTCACGAAACTCTAGGATTAATCCTATTTCGAGTAAGGACGAGAAACCCGTCCTTACTTAGGATGGGTTCAATGCATCCTAACGTCTTCGAATACGGAACTGAACTCGTCATAGGTTCCAAGATTAATTATAGGTTAGGAAGGGTTTAATCGACGGCTAGACACTGGTGTTTAAATTCGCAGCATTGTTATGTTGTACAGGGAGGAGGCTATGAAACACAGGTAGATCTAGGTATGGAGTTAAAATACATCAGTTTGCTAAAACCTGGTTGGTTGTTAATGCAACCAAACCCTGACCCAACCGCCCAAACTCAAATACCCCAACACCATAAAAAAAAAAAAATATCAACGAAAACAACCAAATAATGCTAACAAAATAAACCAGACAAGGTCATACTTAATACAATTTACAATTTTCGAACTATAAGTAATATTTTGTTTAATATATTTTCTATATAAATAAAATCTTCATTTTATGACAGGCGGAACTTCCAGTCTTTCGATTTCTGATCGGATATCTCACCCTTGTAAACTAAAACAACACAATCCGGATTTGAAGAACATTTATTGGGACATGAATCCGAATAAGAAGACAATGGTCTATGACGAAATATGTAGTCTGTTGTTATAAAAGCATTCTTATTTTTATTTGATATTTTAATTTTTTTTGTATAAACTGTTTGTACAAGGTTAGCTGTACTTTACCGTCCTGATTTTCAGTTCAACCATGACTTATGTTATTGTTTTCGGTATAAGAAACCATGTTCTGAACAAAATAATTTGTAATGCATACGAATTAAGATTTGCCTTTTTTTTTTAACTGTTGCTGAAAAATCAGTTATGAAAAGTATGGCTCTTTACAGTTAGACAAGGTTTGGGTGAAAAATAGCTCATGTACACTAACCTTTTGACAGACAGTTTGTTTTCCTTCAAACTGATCTGGATGGACTTGAATGTTGGCTTTTCTATCCACAATGTGTCCCTCAGATTACGTTTATTTCTGTGTCAAGTCTCGTTCTTTTTGGTTAAAGCAATGGACACTATTAGAAATTGTCAAAGGCCATTCTTCTCACTTGGATCTCAACATAAAGTAACAAACATGTAAAAATTTGAGCTCAATTGGTCGTCAAAGTTGCTAGATAATAATGAAAGAAAAAATCCCCTTGTGACACGAAGTTGTGTGCTTTCAGATGCTTGATTTCGAGACCTCAAAATCTAAATATGAGGTCTCGAAATCAAATTCGCGGAAAATTACTTCTTTCTCAAAAACTACATTACTAGAGAGAGAGCCGTTTTATACGACCAACCTCTCCCTATTACTCGTTATCAAGTAAGGTTTTATGCCAACAATTGTTTTGAGTAATTACCAAAAGTGTCCACTGCCTTAAAGTGCAGGTTGATTGTTTGTTGTTTTGATTGTTTTTAATACTTGCTCATTAACCTATTCGGTTGTCATGCTGTTCATTCCTTAAAAAAAATAAAAAAATGATGAAACAAACCGATAAATATATAATGATGGGAGTCAAGAAAGTTTCAAGACAATGGATTGATTGTTTTGATCTTCGGTAAAGGTATCCACAACAATTCAATGTTCTTAAAGTGGACATCAGCAGATAACAATATGTTGCCATCCCGTTGACGCAAGGACTTCCAAGTTTCGATAATCAGCTGATACTTTGGGTTGGACCGTTAGTTTTTGTCCTGCATTGGCCTTCACCTCTCCCTTGACACTTTCGATTCCTGCGGCCCACATTTTTGTACGTCTGTAATATTGGTTTCAATTATAGGGTGTTTGTTTTTCAATTGACTTGTCGCTTCCTTTTGTGTCTCATCGTTGTTTCCGATCTGCATGAGGATGTGATGATGATATCTTGACAAACGCCTGAATTCCATTCGGAATTCCTGGTCACATAATGCCGAATGTATGTATGTCTATTTATAGGCTATTATGACAGCACCACATGCAAAGTGCCACATGGATCACAGCGTGAATACAGCACAGTTGGAGGTCAACAACTGAAAAGAAATCTATCAATAAAATGTGTCATTTCTTCAATTTGAAAAGGTTCCAAGGCATAGTATAGGAGCCACGCTATTTTTAAACGTGTTTGTGTAACTCGAGGCGGAGTGATATTAGTGGCTTGCAGCTTCAGCAAGACACAAACTAAAATAAGGTTCAACTCTGACTCTACATCAGTTTGACATATGATTCAGGGTCATCTCGTCCAGAAGTGGGTCAGGCCACATGGTGCCCTGATCCGGGACAATTCTGACCCGGGTCAATACTGTGACCCGGGCATTTTTACAGTGCAGATTAGATTGGATAACAAAGTAAAGCCAACCATTACCATACAACAGTCCATTGTGTAAAGCTGTTCATTGCAGGCACAAAACAGCTGTCATGGAGTGATATAATCATGTTTGGTAATAGGTCTTCTTCTGGAGTTGGTATTTTAACTTGGCATGTGTAGTCGTTAGTAGCGTTGTGCTCTGATCATGCTTTTTAAAGAGCGGTTTTATGGCGTACTTCTGGAGTTGACATTGAACTTAGCATTAGTCAGTGGTAGTGTCAGTAAAAGAGAACTGACTTGAAATTTAGTGTACATAAGATATTTCCATAATGTCTCTTGAGACTCTTGTTTTTAGTAGACTGTTTAGTTTACCTGCTTGTTTGACTAGTCTGTCTAACTTAATCCGGTTCTAGGGGACCCCACATCGCATTTCACGAATGGGAACCGAAATCTACACCTGACAAGCATGTGCTCTCGGAACACAACACATTCTTAAATTTCATTTGCATCTGCCACACACAAATTCACGGGTGGACACCAACCACGCACACACCTGGTCACTTGTATCTCTTAAAGGCACTGGGGGTCGATTTCACAAAGAGTTAAGACTATTCCTATTTAGGACTGGTCCTAGGAGATATAACAAACGTCTGTTGCTAGTCCTAAGTTAGAATGGGTAACTCGTCCTAACTCGAGATAAGACTAGTCTTAACTCTTTGTGAAATCCAACCCTGGACACGTTTGGTAACTGTCTAACACTAGTATCCTCACTTCAATAACAAACCTGTGACAATTTGAACTCATTCATCAAATTTGCAGGAGAATAATGTGGGGAAAATACCCTTGTTGCATTACTTTGTGTGCTTTCAGACACACAATAAATGGCTTCATCTGATAGAAGTCTTTTATAATTTGAGTGAGAAATTAACGCTTTCTCACAAACTTTTAAACTATCAACATCTCTTCATTGCTCGTTACCCAAGTAAGTTCCTTATGCTAACACTTATTTGGAGGAATTACCAAAAGTGTCCATTGCCTTTAAGATACCCTGTGTTTCTCTGATAAGATACTCTACATTGTCCATAGTGTCTAAAACTGTCAATATCGTATGGACATAAACAAATACAACCCCAATCACGAAAATTTCAGATAAGAGCAAAATGGAGGTGAGGGTGATTAGTGAGTGGTTTGGTATTAGTCAACTGTTGCCGAGTGAATAGTCACTTGCATAAATAGTGAACAAGTATAAGCCTGCATAATAGTAAAATACTTACCTCGCAATTGTCAAAGTAAATTGTCGTGGTGGGGGGGGGGGCAGCCGTGATTCTGTAATGTAAAAGCTGCTAGTGTTCTTGGTACATTGCATTTGAGCTGAACAGCACAAATTGATCTTTTATTCAAGTGACACTGGGGTTATGTCCAATAGCTTTGATCAAAGCAATACTAAGTCATTCCTCATGTCTGTAGATGTAGGCTTAAGCACTGTCCCTTGTGGGGTCCTTTTAACAAAATGAACCAAGCTATCCAACAAATGTTTGCCTTGTTCAAAGTTGTACTCACCGGGGGATAGCTACAAAACCAAAAACTGGAAGGTTAGGCCTATACGAAGGTTCAAATGCTGACTATGGTGGCGTTTTCTTTGAGTTTGATGTCATGTTCGTTTTTTTGTTATCCGGTTAACAAAATACTTGTAGGATTTATGTATGAGTTGAGGTTATACTGAGATTACCTTTTACTCTACATGCGAGTATCTAATGAACGCAAATATTAGCTTCCAGCCTCTTGCTATACAGACTTCCTATACGATCATCCTTTGGAATGATTACAATTGCTGCTATTGTTAAATGGGCCTATGCCTTTGCAAACACCTGACATATTATGCTAAACTTAATTGACATGATATTTTGGCTTTGCTTATTACTTGAGCGATTTACTGTTAAATGCTGGACATTTGATTATTCAATTACCTTTTTAGGGGATGTATATATGCGTATATCATGAATACTATATTTTGTTCATGTAGGTGTTGTACGTAATACTCCGTTATCTTATTGACTACAAACTTAAACCCTTTAGGTTGCTGGTCTTTGCGTTTTTAAAGACACTGGACTCTATTGGTAATTGTCAAAGACCAGTCTTCTCACTTGATGGATCTCAACATATGCACAAAATAACAAACCTGTGAAAATTTGAGCTCAATCGGTCTTCGAAGTTGCGATATATAATAATGAAAGAAAAAACACCCTTGTCACACTAAGTTGGGTGCTTTGAGATGCTTGATTTCGAGACCTAAAATTCTAAATCTGACGTTTCGAATTCAAATTCTTGGAAATTACTTTCTCGAATAATACTACCAACCTCTCCCCATTACTTGTTACCAAGTAAGGTTTTATGCTAACACAAATTTTAAGTGATTACCAATTATAGTGTCCACTGCCTTTAAAAGTAGGGCCATACTTTTATAAAGTTACCTCCAAAAGATTTGTACACCGAAAGCTTTCGTATAATAACGAGAGTAATTTGGTTATAAGGGCCTATTAACCATGGTGCATAAATAATTCGTCTGAACTACCCACGCAGATTAGAAACCAACTTATTGGAAAGTCCCCAGTTGTCACATTAAATTTGTCCCTTAAATCGGCCAGAGATACCTTTTGGTCTTAGTGCTCAACGATGAATTCGACAGTTTTGAAGGAGGTTTATAGTATTCTCAACAAATAGGCACTGAATTCACCTTTCACAGAAGACTTGTGTTGCTCCTTCCTTGACAATTGTGACTAAAACCAATTGTGACTTTAACGGAACCAAACGATCGCCCTCCTATGGCTCTTCAAAAAGAGTGGTGGTATATTCACTCTTTTAGAGGGGTTTCACTCCAGGACAGAGTGAAAAATCACTCAAAAAGATGCAAACTTCAAACTAAAAGAGTGGAAGACCATGGTTGAAAAAGAGTTTTCCTTCATATGGCTCATCAAAGAGTGCTGTTTCACTCTTTTACATTAAAAGAGTATACACTACCCCTAGCCCTAGGTGGTCTAAAACTTTCGTATTGTACAACAGAGGAAGAGTCCTATATAGGGCTAACACTACCCCCTACATTATACACGGTTATGAACAGTTGTTGTGAAATATTGAAGTATTATTGCGTCAAATAAAAGAACGGCACTTTGCTAAGTAAAGGCAGCTGCATTTTGAGAACTTCGTCACCTTAAAGATACCATGTCAGATTTTTTGCCCCAAACATTAAAAAAATAGATTTTTTTGAGTGAATGGTATTTCAAAGAGTATCACCCGCTCTAACAAAAACAAGTTTAACTTTTACTTTTAATGGTCAGGAACCATGACAAAAGTTTAAAACTTTTCTTAAAAAACACATAAGAATTGGTTACGTGATATATTGTCGGGATCCTGACAAAAACTAGCACTTTATTTCACTGCTACTAATAATTGGCGGACTTTTTCGACCAATGGCTCAAATGAAAGCTTGTAAATTGTTGAAAATCTGACATAGCATCTTTAAACTTGATCTTCGAGCAACCTCAACAACAAATCTACTTTGAATCAATACTTTCAATGAAAATAATTGTCAATACCACGGCAGCGCTTTCCTTTAGCACTTACTTTTTTCAGAGTTGCACTTTTATTAATTACATGTTATTCATTTGGACTCAATAGTTTAAAGCTTTTGAGCTAGAAATGAGGTATTTCAGACTAAAGTGCAAGCGCCTCCTTTGAAGGTATTATAAAAGTGCCAACTGAGAAAAAAAGATGGCTTGCAGGTAAAACATGACAAAGGTTCTTCTTGGTGTTTGCTTTATTGTGCGTAAAAAAGGAGGAAAAACAGGGATATTTATAATAATAAATGTCACGGAGGCATTTTTGTGTGATAAAACTTACATTGTTGCAAGCTTCTAGTTTGTTTGATTTCAAACTTTCCCCTTGGCAAAGGAGATTCTTGAAAACTTTATTATAATTTTTCGGATTTTGTTTTTGACCGAAAAGGGAAAATCTTCTTGATAATTAGTTTTGCTAAAAGGAGTTAAACGACCGCTGCTAAAAGTAATGGGGTCTCGCTTTGACGAGTGCAAACAATTTTAAAAGTAATATTCACTCAACCGAAAAATAACACTTTTGTTGAAAGGGACAAATATTTAAGTTGGAATTTTAAAACGTCGTAAAAATTTGGGTATAGAAAACATTATTAAATGTTGGATCTGAGGCGATAGTGGCAATACGCGAAACACTACAAGACTGGCAGCTGGTTTTTTTTTAAGGGGAAATGACCTGATTATCAACAACTTTTTCGATCTGAACGATTTGTTTCGGCTTGTCATTTTAATTAATAAATGCTCGTACTAAAGTTAATCTCGTCAGTTTCCCTCGTAGCTTATTACTTTGTTTTTTTCGTTAAAAAAAAAATCAAAAAAAAAAAAATCGTTTTTTATTGTTTGATATGACCCTATTAGGGTGTTTGTTTGTTTGTTTGGTTGTTATTTTGTTATATGTAAATTGTTGTTGACAGTTGGAGCAAAATGTAATCAACTGGGAGAGGCTTTCAGTTGGTTCCGCTTAGAGAGTTTAATTAATTTGTTAATTTAATCAAACTATGCAAAACGATACGAATAAACCAACGAGTGGTTACAAGGAAGTACTTAAGAAGTTCTTTTCTTTTCTTTTCAATATTATCAAGGTTCGCATAAGTGTACTGTTTTTGACCAAGTAATACGTTTACAGTCAGTGATGTAGGGGGATTTTGTATTATTTACATACGTCTGAATAATCTTCCTATGAATGGGCAGTAATATTGTTTGAGCTCAACTTCCAAACTGAATCCATCGTACGCTCTTTTACTAATCCATTCATATTAATATCCCAAAAAACAAACATGTTTTTGAAAAGAAGTCACAAATCGGTTACTTTGCAGTCGGACTCCAGGGAATCTTAGTTTCTGGAAAACAAATTTAGAAAAATAGAAGAAAAAAAAAGAAGAAGAATCTCATTATAATGTCTCGGTTGAGTTCATTTATTCGCCAGATATATTTATAACCCGCGCAGTTGAATAACCTATATGTATAGCCAGCGACCAGTCATGTCATATTATATAGCAGCGTTGCAGACCCTCATCTGATTAAATGTTACAGGATTTTTCATTAAATTCGCAGAGATAGAGTTAGAGAGGGGGGGGGGGTGGTTGTAGAGAGAGCATGCTTTGCTGGCATCATCCTGTTTTTAGCCAAGCATTGCCGTTCATCCTCCGATTACAGTGACAGGGGCCTAGTAACGCATGGTAGCATTTAATCATTCTTATAGTAGCCAGACCTCTCTTTGCAAGGAAGTCAAAGCAACCAAGCAAGTTTTACCATCTTCTATCTTTAGTTTGTGTTTTCTTATTGTTCAATAAAACAGTATTCTTGCTTTTTAAAAAGAAATATCTTGATAATTAGCCTTCTATTTGTTTGTTTGTTGGGGTGTTTGATGAGGGTGTTTTTTGTTTGTTTTTTGGGGTGTTGGAGTGTTTTGGTGTGTGTGTTTGTTTGTTTGTTGGTTTGTTTGTTTGTTTATTTGTTTGTTTCTGTTGGGGGTATTGGGGGTGTTTGTTAATGCGCTTGTTTGTTTGTTGGGGCGTTGGGGTGTTTGTTTGTTTGTTTGTTTGTTTGTGTTGCTTATGTTGTTGTTTGGAGTGAATAGTTATACTTATATTTACTTATTTGTTGATTTAATTGACGCATTACCTTTTTCATTGAGTTTAATAGTTATATCTTGACATAAGACATTGTGGTACAGACATCTGTACAAGGTAAAGGTTCAAACATAAGAAGCTCTTAACTGATGGCACTGACCCTGTTGATGATGGAACAATTAATAGACCTGGTTTGCGGAGGACATGACGAAGGATTTGATGTGTGGGTGTGGGGGCTATAGTTAGAATAAATAATCCATGGCGAGATCTACATGTTTAGTTGTTTGTGGCCACTGAGTACAGGACATTGATTAAGCACATCTATACCACAACCATTTTTAGTTCCAAATGTCTTTATTATCTTTATTATTTAAATTTGCAAAAAAAAAAAACATAAAAAAAACATGACCGATGCATCCTTACATAAAGGTCAATTTTTTGGAAAAAAAACGTATTTCGTTCTCAACTTGCAAGTTAAATATACCAGCTGTTATTATTAGCTTAACATCGTCATCGAAGCGATGGGAAACGTATTCAAGCAATTCCATAGAATTTCACCAAGGTTGGTTTCGATTACGTCTCGTACAGTCAAATATAGAAAACGACTTCAGAACAACAAGTTTAAACCCTCGATGTTTACTGATTGTCTACAAAATCTATTTTTAAGCGGCAGAATTACTTTTATTAAGCGCTTTAGTCAAGGTTCGGAAGTTTATCTGAATGCTTAAAAGGGCACTATTATGTGAAGTTGATACAAATAAAATGACGGTATTTGGTTCTTAGTGTATTGTTCAAAATATTGGCACTTTATATTTCTGTGGATGAAAACAGCGCTACTATTTTAATTGGCCAAGCTTAAGTTGTCAGTTCCGGTTGGCTGACTTAGAAAGGGTTCCAGAATTGAAAACCAAATTCCAGATGGAATTTCAAAAACAGTTTTTCGGCATGAGAGGTCTCGTTAACCGCATTACATATACCAAGGTTTTGAAGTTGCTGATGGAAAAAATGGTTTCCCTTTTCACCTACTTCACACTGACGGGTCAGAAGCCACTCTAAATCTAGGCCTAAAACAAGCGCTTGGCCTATAAATAAATCAGGTGACTGAACCTACAAGACACTCAAGCTCACTCTCCAATGCGGGCAAAGTAACCTCCTTGACAGAATGTTTAACCAAAATGTCTTGTTGGTATGACACTGCTCTAGAATTATATAAATGTCCTGGGTTCGAATCCAACCCGAGGAATATGCCGGTGTTTTTTCTTCTTCTCAGAATTGAACTCGGGAAAGTACTGAGTTTACAGTGCTTTATAACACACATCGGTGTATGAGGGTAAAACCAAAATGAAATTATTCTTTATCCCAGATGCAAATTTAACATCTTTAAGCTTTCACCGGAGACAACAGCTTAGTCACTATGTTCTTCAGTACTGTCACCTTTGATTAACGCTGCTGATTAAACAAAAGACATATTGGTGTATTTTTTATATTAAAGAGAGAAAACACCAAGAAATCAAGGTTATCATTTGTAATAGTCGTCAGCTGGTTGACTAAGGTCGTGAGTAATACAGACCTTACGGCTCTATTTCACACCCAGGGGATCAAGAGCCGTATTCATCCGTAAATAATGTTCCTTATCAAGCGAGACGATTAGCTCATTTTGGGTTGATGTGCAGCACGGCCGGGCAGCACGGCCGGGCAGGGCCTGGACATTATAGTAGTACAGTCACTTTTGAACCCGTTGAATTCCGTTGGTTTAATAGGCACTATACTTTTACGAAAATATATATACATGAAAGGTTATAGTTTGAAAATAAAATCATAACCATGGCCCTACACCAACCCTCATTTAATTATTCGTCACCTAGATACTTTCAAGTTTGAAATATTTTTATGTCAATTAAATAAAATGCTGTGTTTTAGATGCAGCAATAGCAATACACATAATGAAAGGGCACAACATAAAAAACAACAACATTGTTTTGGTATAGCACAGTGTCTATCACAATTAGAGGGGCGAAATTTATTTACTCTCACACACAAGGGATTAAACAAAATATTAATAATAACAAACTAAAGTCAATGTGTGAATGTCTTCAGAAAAAACTTGGTTCTGATAAGGGGTAATAATTTGGCTGCAGAATAATTTCTTCACGAAGCGATGGTTGTTTGTAAGACCTTGCTCAAGACAGATGAAGTGCATTTTTCGGGATAAACTTGTTTTTTAGGGAAAATGTTATAATATGGCTACAAACTAATATCTCCACGTGTTATTTGCAAGACCTTGCTCGAGACAGATGAAATACATCATAAGCATGAGTGGCATCGGAAGTCTCTATAGTCCTTCAGTGAAGACCCATGGTGCGCACAGTCGATGCAGATTTGTTGTTTATAAAAACATCTGTACTGTACCATGGATTTTTTGCAGCCCTAAATGAGTTTTGAACAAATCTGAGTGAATCGTGTTTGAAATAATAATAGAAAGACACGAAATTCTGAAGACGAGTAGAATACCGGATCGGTCGAGACCACAAGGATTTTTTTCAGAACCAACATCCCAAAAGGTTTTTTAGTAGTCTGATCCGAGAATTTTCAAAGTGCTATAGGCCTACAGGTAACCTAATAAACGTTAACCCTGTCAGTTCCTTTTCAGCAAAAACTAAACGTAAATTCGGGCATTTCACACATTTCAATCATATTGGATGTTTTTTTTCTATGGCAACCGTTTCACCCAACTTCCTTTTCGTGCACACATGAGTCTGTTCTTTTCAATCAAGTTCGTTTGAAGGCACTGGACATAATTTGGTTATTGTCAAAGACCATTTTCTCACTTGGTGTATCCCAATGAAAAAAACATAATTTTTGCACAATTTGAGATGCCTATTATAAAAGGCTTCGGGATTGAGGTATTTTATTAGTTGAGTGAGAAATTATCTCTTTCTCAAAAACTACGTTACTTCAGAGGGAGCTGTTTCTCACAATGTTTTATACTATCAGCAGCTCTCCAATGCTCGTTACCAAGTAAGTGTTTATGCCAACAATTATTTTAAGTAATAATTATTACCAAAAGTGTCCAGAGCCTTTAAGTCTGTCTATTACATACAGGCATTTAAGACTACACTATTTCACAGTGCAACGTTAGTTTATTTTACACTAACTATTAATTTTGTATGACCGATGATGAAATTGAATGGTTGACCCGCTTCAAGCTGTTGGCTTTTATGAAATCGAATGATATTATTTGACCAGTGAATGCTAAACTGTTGAAGTGGCATAACTCCTTTTTTGCTGCTGAAAGATGATGCGATGGAGCGTTGGTTTTCAAAACGAAATTGAACGAGCCAGCCAGGTGTTAAATTGAGACTTTCCTGACATTGGCTAGGAAAACTTGTATACACAATAGATTAATTGTGTTCCGACCTACCCATAATGTAATATCGTCTGTGTAATGATGGGTAACATTCTAACACCCTAATGTTCCGACACGTTGACAAAAACCCAGTATGTTTTCCCAATTTTCACCATAACTCTTAACCCCAACTAACACTGGGGTGTAAGTCACGAGCAGGTTTAAGGAACAAGGTTGTCGGAACCGAAGGGTGTCGGAACACGGAACAGTCACCCAAAAGTGTGTCTAATCATCTACTTGTACTAAACAGTCATAAGATCGTGTATACTCCCGTCTCACCTGCTGTCAGTGTAGTCTCACCCACCAATAAAATGCAATGTATGTTTTGGTCCAACTTATCCATTAATGGTACATTATATGGTAGGCCTATGACTTTTACTCCTGTTTGGGGAATACACTACACACATAAATTGTGTCTATGTCGCAGTACCACATTGTTTCACGTAACGATACGGTTATTAGCAGCAAGTTTCATATTGCACCCACACTCTCTCTGGTCGAAATCATGTTGAGATTTGCCCATTCATGAATATCGGACTCGTCAAGTAAGGAAGATTTGGAAGCACACTGATGTCCCTGGCAACGATGGCCCTTTTAGAAACCACTGTTTCAGATTCGGCTTAGGGTAGCTTGGCCCCGCGGTTGTTTTGGCAATTGCGCGTGCTTTGCGTACGCGCTCAGCAGGGCTTCAGACGAGAGGACGGAACCTGAAGCTGAGAATCCAAAACCAAAGCCATGGATTCGAAAAGGGCAAAAACATCTGTATACCTGATCCATTGTCTTCCCCACTTTCTCCATTTCCATGTTTTGGTGACCAAGGGATAAGGTGAGAAACAGGTTCTTTGGTGTCTTCTGTATGTTTCTGATATGCTTCCATTGTTTCTCAACAGGGCGTTACTTTAGAGAACTTTAAGATGGAAGACGAACCGGCGAAAGCAAAGGAGCTGGAAGCAAACGGAGGGAAGGTGAAGACGAGGCAGCCCAAATCTCCTAGATACTTCAAACTAAAAGTCATACTTGCCGTGCTGTTGGCTGTCATTTTATTAATCGTTGTAATAAGTTTAGTTTTGGTCTTCGCTTATGGTGGTGAGTTGAATAATATTTTTATTTCATGTTTTATTTATTTAAATAATAATGACAAATACAATTTGCTTTTGTTAAATCAAAGGTTTTTAACCATGTACAATAGACATTATGCATTGACGCCGGTGTCAGTGAAGTCATCAAACCGGCATCCTAGAGCAAGTTCGGTGAGCGACTAGACTTGACTATGAGCCGTAAATTGGGGACTACCAGAAAGTGTTAGGTAGCTCCCGAATTGACCTTATCGGCCATAATCCAAATGCATGGTTCGATATAGTCAACCTCCCTGTGCTCTATAGTTTCTGGTTAAAGTATTATGTTGCCTTGGATCGGACGAGTTGGTCTTTGAAAAGACGTTTGAAATCGTTCGTTATGAAATGCATATGGTTATAAAGATGTTTTAAAAGTAGAATATAATGATCCACACAAGTATGACTCAGAATTGCACAGTTTTCCCTTGACGTCGCCAACAAACACAGTCCGCCATTTTATAGATCCAAAAATGTTGACTCCACAAAATGGCCGACCGTCTTTCTTTGCGCCGCAAAAGGTAAACCGTGCAATTTTGAGGCCTGTTTGTGTGGATAACTATATTATACTTTTAAATTATCTATCTAAATTTGCATTTCATAACAAACGGTTTCGAACGCTTTTGAAAGACCAACTCGACCGATCCAAGGCAACGTGTTCCTTTAATCAAGTCGGTCTAGTCACCGAACTTGCTCCACGTTGGAAACGCGCACTGCTTTCACGCACCACACATGATTGACAAATGAACAAACTCCTCTGATGAAACATTTAAATACATTCGTTTTACGTAAATATTACATGAAACATAACTTTTTGGACTATACCACATGAATTGTATTTAAAGGGAAAGTTACATGATTGGTTGTCGTCAAAGACCAGTGTTCTCACTTGATGTATCCCATCATAAGCATAAAATAAAAAGCCTGTGAACATTTGGGCTCAATTGGTCATCGAAGATGCGAGAAAATGATGAACGAAAAACACCCCTTTTGGACGAATTTGTGTGCTTTCAGATATGAATAAAAGACTTCTAGCTAGAAGTCTTTAATTATTTTAGTGAGAAATTACCTCTTTCTCAAAAACTACGTTACTTCAGAGGGAGTCGTTTCCACTTTCTCAAAAACTGCGTTACTTCAGAGGGAGTCGTGTCCCACAATGTTTTATACTATCGACTGCTCTCCAATGCTCGATACCAAGTCAGTTTTTAAGTTAATATTTGTTTTGAGTAATTACCAAACGTGAACCTTCCCTTTAACATGCTATGTATGGTACACATATGGCTGTTAAAGTCAACTGTAAAAGACCCGAACCCCAATAACAACAACAACAACACCAACAACATTTACTATGCCCTGTTGTTTTTGTTCCAACCCAAGATCAAGTGAAGCCGATAATCACAGGTTGTCCTGGACCTGTAAGAGTGACCGTCCACTCGATGAGTGAATCCGTTAATGTCAGCGCAACCTGGACCGAGCCCACGGCAGCAGATAACTCGGGTACCGTCAGCATTAAATCGTCACATCATCCGGGAACTTTGTTTCCGAGGGGTACTACTACCAAGGTCACGTACACGGCCGAGGACCAGTCAGGCAATAAGGCAACGTGTGCCTTTGAGGTAACCATCGAAGGTAAGTGTGTGGAAAAAGTAATGCCTGATAGAGCTTGAGGTAATTAAACGATGTTAGTACTTTTTATAACACACAACAAGAGGGCCACAGATTAACATTAAACTTACACGTTTTGAAGATAATAGAAACTAAGCTTCTCTTTTGAGCTAGAAATGAGTAAAACAATGTCACGAAAATAGTTATTGTCGTCTCAGGAGAGGAAAATTATGTAAACTACTTTGTATTTGTTTGTGTCCATACAACAAGTCAGGTTTTTGAAAAAGCTTAACACTAAAAACAGCCGTTTTTGTCTGATATATAAAACAAGGAACTAGTGGCAACATTTAAAGACTAACTTCATAAAAAAAACTGCATAAGCTTTCGTTTCAACAACAGCTGTATCAGATGCGAGTGCTTGTTGAAGAAGATGTTGCTAAGAAAGCCCAAACAACCATCTCTGGATCTGGATATTTATACTCCGATAAAAACGGATACCCGCATCGCATCAGAGTTTTATGACCTGACCAATGACCTAGTGGAGATGTCTAAAGTGTGCTTTGATCGCTGTCTTGAAGGCTTTGTAGTCTTTTAAGTCTAGGATATTGTGGGGGAGTCCATTCCAGTGTGGTATAGTCCATGGGAAAAAAAGTGTTGGCGTAAATTGTTGTCCAGGCTTGAAGTTGCATGAGTGAGAGTGGATGGGTTCTTCTAGTAGGGCGGATGGGTTCTTCTATTGAGATAAAATGCAACCCGGTTGATGTGGGAAAGGTTCCTGTGAACGTCACTTTGACAAAGTGACCGAGTCACCCAAACGTCGTTACACACATACAAACGGATGTTCATAACTGCGATGTTACCATCCATCACTAGCTAATCCATCCACTGCGATGTTACCGTTTGAAACCTTTGTGTCTCTTGCCAATTTTTCATTCTTATGTTTCTTTATTGCTGGTTAAGTTTATTATTTGCCTGATGGGAGGGGTGGGGCTGTTTTGCATTTTTACTTATTCTGCGTCCCTGCTTTTAATTATCTTTCTGTTTTTGTCTTAATGTCTTTATAGATTTATTGTAAATAATTATAGATTTGTAATATATGGCCAAGGATATTGGAATTGGAGGCCTTCGGGCTACAGTTTTTAGGTAAACTTTTTTAATTCCAGGCATATGTCCCTGGCTTTCGTTTTGTACTGTATATGTTTGTACTTTGTATGTGTTTTTATGCCGAACAAATAATAATAATAATAACAATTACAGTGACATTTGTAAACCACGAGACCTTTCTTTGAGCCTGACCCGCATTTGTACTTCAGTCGGTGATATATTGTTTGTAATGGTCCAACAGGCTGGCCATACCTATGGCTAATGTTGCGTGTGTTGCATGCGCAGTTAGCTCTCTCGACACACACGGTCAATATTGTGGTGCTTGTCTCAAAATGGCTCTACCACGTGTTCGGGTAGTATATATTCAAATATAATAGCACAAAGCTTCGGGGAAAAAGGCCGAATAGCCGACTTGGTGTTATTAACTATAAGACTGACAGCTTATTATGATTAGTTATGCTCTGTCCGATGTGGTCACATCACATCACAATAAACTTACTCTGATTAGGCTTATACCTGTTTCGTAATTAAGTTTCCTCTACTTATTGTATCAATCTTCATAAAGCCCAGTTGATTTACTCTATTTGACAAGTGATGAACCCTTTTTTTTTGCCATCTGTGTAAGGAGGTCGGTTTAAGGGCATGAGGGTTTTTACTAGCATTGAGACTTCAATTTTACAGAACCAAACCATTGTGCAGTCGCAGTGGTATTTTGAAAGTGCTTTAAATGTTTAAAGCAGTTTCAAATAACCTTTGGAGAAAATACACAACGCAAGAATTTCTTCCTTACTCCCCTCAGCATGTGTTTTGTGGTGACCTGCTTTTTCGAACACCTGTTTTGGGCACCTACAGCTTTTCAAATTAATCATTTCCAATAAAAAAGGTAATGCCGAATGCAAACATCGCGAATGAAAGGATACACGGGTAAAGAAATAATATACCAAAATGCTTCTACAGAAAAAGTATCGTCTCTTCTGTGATTTTATCGAAGCTCACAACAAAAGTGTGTCTGAATGCAGATTTTTTTCCTGTTAATGCTTTCTTAATTTTCTCTAGAAATGTTTTCTTACTTTTTTCTATAATTTTAAAAAATTCTTACTTGTCACTGTCAGACTGCAACGAGGATGAATGGAGGTGCAGTAATGGGGCCTGCATACCAAATGAACTGGTTTGTGACGGAGTTCCAGCGTGTGCCGATTTCAGTGACGAAACCTTATGCAAAAGTAAGTGAGTTTTTCATAGTCAGGAGCCAAATTCAAAGAGCTGCTTAAGCACAAGAAGAAGCTTAAAGGGTCAGTCACACTGCAGTGTTTAACGAAACACGATAACGATCACGTGAACAAAGCACTCCCTCGATTGGTTGAATAAGCTTGCGCGTAAATGTGCGGAGCAATTCAACCAATATAATGCGTTTTCTTTGCATCGTTATCGTTATCGTTGTTTTCTTAAACCCGGCAAATTATGCTTCCAAAATAAGGCTGCCAGTCAACATACCATATCCCATGTATTAGTTGTGCCTGCTATCCTGCTCATGTCTGCGAAGCGTAAACTTGTTAAAGGCAGTGGACACTATTGGTAATTACTCAAAATAATTATTGGCATAAAACCTTTCTTGGTGACGAGTAATGGGAAGAGGTTGATGGTATAAAACATTGTGAGAAACGGCTCCCTCTGAAGTGCCATAGTTTTCGAGAAAGAAGTAATTTTTCACGAATTTGATTTCGAGACCTCAAGTTTAGAACTTGAGGTCTCGAAATCAATCATCTAAACGCACACAACTTCGTGTTGCAAGGGAGTTTTTTTCTTTCATTATTATTTCGCAACTTCGATGACCGATTGAGCTCAAATTTTCACAGGTTTGTTATTTTATGCATATGTTGAGATACACCAACTGTGAAGGCTAGTCTTTGACAATTACCAATAGTGTCCACTGCCTTTAAAGACAGTGGACATTATTGGTAATCGTCAAAGACCAGTCTTCTCACTAATGTAGCTCATCAAGGATATGTTATACTTGCAAATACTGTCAATTGTGCTGGCTAAGTATATGTGCACTTGACAGTAAACACAGTTAATAAATAAAAAAAAAGTTTAACCGCAAACATACCATTATAAATAATATCTACACTTGATACACGGTAATACGATATTTTATTCGTAGATTGCACAGAAGCAGATTACTTATCTCCATGTGATGATGACACAAAGTGTATACCGTCTGTTTACCTCTGCGATGGAATAGAACATTGTGATGACTTTGAAGACGAGAAGTATTGCAGTGGAGGTAGGACTTGGGGTTGTCGACTCCCCCACCCCCCCCCCCACTCCCCTTGGGATCTTTCCGATTAAAAGACGTGGGTACTTTTTGTAACACAAAACACAATGTCCACAGATTTACATTAAACTTATATAGTATCTAGATAATGATGGTAGAAGGCTTCCCTGGAAATATTACTTGCTGAGGTGCTGTAGTTTTTGAGATATGAGTAAAACAGTTTCATGAAAATATGTTTTTTTCATGCTAAAATAATGTTCGTCTCATGATCACTGAGACGATTTTTTTTTCATTACATTGTTTTACTCATTTCTCAAAAACTACCCCACCTCAGCACGAAATATTTTCAGGGAAGCTTTCTACTATAATTATTTTCAAACTGTGTAAGTTTAATGTAAATTTATGGACATTGTGTTCTTTGTCGTAGACCCTTCAAGATATCCATCAACAAGTCATTCCTCATAATCATTGCAACTTGAAGAAACAAACCTATCATAAATAACCCATGATGTATCACGGGGTGCTCTTTGTAGGAATGGGGGAATTTGAAGGTGCGGTAGCGTTAAAGTGACATTGATGAAGAACAAATAGAAAGTCATTTGACCTACTTATAAACATGACTCATAAATATGTCTTGTATATGTCGTAAAATAATAACTAGTTTAGTGTTTATCTACAGTTAAGGCACAAGCATTTATTTTCGAACTATATTTTTGATATATCATCAATACATCAACGTTTAAGGAAGCTGCAAAATAAAATGGTCCACGAAGTCGGGCTTACGTTACCTTGAGTTCAAGGGGCAGATGTGCACAAATTTGCATATAATAAGTGGTCAATGTACTAACATAAATCCATTTCTAAATTTATCTTTGTTTACATAGTCTTAAAGGAAATGGTTAAAAATTACTTGTCATGGTTTTTGGGGGACAAGGGAGGAGTGCAAAGACAGTTCACCCTTTATGTAAAATGCATTCCGGATTTAATGTGCTTACATCATTTAATCGGACCATGGACCCAATTCCATATGAGATGCTTTAAAGCGCATTTAAAAGAAGCTAAGCACAATGTTAACCAGAATAAGTTTACCAGCCAAACCACCATGTCGCATGTACAATTTGTGACTGGTATCCAGCTTATTTCTGTTGAGCAGATAATTGTTAAGCACTAATTGCTGCTTAAGCTACGTAATGGTTTCTCATGAACTTCATTTAATCCTTGCTAGGACTTCGGATTGATCTCACATCCTTTTGTATTGATGGTATTTAATGGACTGATTAATTAACCAGAATGTGAAGATAACGGCTTCCTCAGCTGTAAGTATGGAGGACAGTGCTACCGACGTTCAGACGCATGCAATAACGTCATCGACTGCCCAAGATTCAAAGACGAAAACAATTGCTGTGAGTAATTCTTTATCTGTAGACCCCTTGCATTCGCCGCCATCTTTTTTTCTCTTAATATTCATGCATGTCGTCATAAATCTTACCCAAACGTCTGCCACCACTTGCAGTGGCTGCGCCTATGGCCTCGTTTTGGATTAGAAAACGTGGTGACGTACCTCATGCATAAATATTAAGAGAGGCGTAATAAACGCGTGCACTTTCCCGTTGTTTTACAACGTTCATACTTGAACGTACTCGTAGTGTGTAAAACTTGCGATTTTCAACTGAATTCAGAAATAAATTTGGAAAACCAACCAAATTGTTACCTTTTACGATTGCATATCATGTAATTATGTTCAACTGCGTTTATGCCCCACATCAATGTATACTTGCCACCTTTCAATTCATTTTGGGGAAAACAACTCACTCTTGGAGTCGAACCCACGACCCACCGCTCAAGAGTGCTGGAGGTCTTGGGTTTGATTCCCCTGCAGCCGAAATGCCTGTGTGTGTGTCTACCTTGTACATTGATATTGGTTATTGGATATTCCCATATGTTTCTTAGTGAATGCCTACATTTTATACCGATATTGGATATTGGACATTCCCATAGGTTTCTACAGTGAATGTACACCTTGTGCATCGATACTGGATATTGGTCATTTCCCGGAGGTTTGTACAATGAATGTCTTATCGATATTGGACATTGGACATTCCCATAGGTTTCTACAGTGACTGTCTACCATGTACATCGAAATTAAACATTGAACATCGTGTCTTGGTAAATATTGTATCTCTATCCTTTCAGATGAATGTGCAAGCGTTGAAATGAGCCAGTGTAGTGCAGTCCTCCCATATAACGACACATTCTACCCCAGCGTACTAGACACAGAAGAAGAAGCAATCGATTACTACATGGACTTTAAGGATATCATGGACTGCCATGCCGATATGCAGTACTTCCTGTGCGCTTATTTATTCCCCGAGTGTGGAAAAGACAGAACACCTCGCTATGTGTGCAGAGACTTCTGTCATGAAGTCCAGGCTTCGTGCGGTGGGCTTTACAAAGACAAACATAGCAAGACGTTGGACCTTCATTGTGAACGCTATCCCGAAGCTACAAGTAATGAAAGCGGTGCCAAATTGTGTAGGACGTCATTTACAGGTAAACAATAATGTAAATATACAAATACAAATTTACGAAATAGTTTTCACGAACTATTTTTTTTTAAATATAGCTTACTCTTATCGGGAAATGTCAACAGAAGATCATCTTTTCATTTTTTTTCCCTCCATACTTTCCCTTTTGGTTATTTTAAGCCATTTTGAGTTATGGGACCAAGTGGACACAGCATTTATTACACATTAGGTTTTGGGTGAATCTGTCTTTATACACCCAAACCAAACTGTGCACTCCTATAATGGCCACCATCTCAAAAAGGCTCTTTTTGTCACTTTCTTCCATTTTGCACGTGCTGTTTTTTTTCGCCTAAATATTACCTAAAACGGACGCTGGTTTGAACCAAACTGAGATACCAGTTAAAGACAGCGGACACGGTTGGTAGTTGTCAAAGAACAGTCTTCTCACTTGCTGTGTCTCAACTTAAGCATAAACAAACCTGTGGAAATTTGAGCTTAATTGGTTGTTAAAATTGCGAGATAATAATGAAAGAAAAAACCTTTTCACACGAAGTTGTGTGCTTTCAGATACTTAATTTCGATACCTCAACATATAATTCAGAGGTCTCGAAATCAAATCCATGAAAAGTTATTTCTTTCTCGAAAACTACGTCACATCAGAGGGAGCATTTTCTCAAAATATTTTTTTCACTATCAACCTCTCCCCATTACTCGTTACCAAGTAAGGTTTTATGCTAATAATTTTTTTTTAAATAATCCCAAATCGTGTCCACTGCCCTTAAAATTGACTTATTGATGATCTGAATCAGGTTGTGAGATAGACGGACCGACCACGATTGATCTGACAGACGGCGAACCGTTCATGCTCTTCTCTCCTAACTACCCCAACAAATACCCCAATGCCTTCTCCTGCGTCTGGCTGTTCAAAGCTTCAGAGGGTATGTATGCCCGCTTCGAGACCATCGACCTCTCAATCGCCCACGATAGACTACTCTTCGGCACGGGGGAGGAGGCCGATATATCCATGACGGAGTACTACTACAACGAGGAGGTGCTATTTGGGAAATGGCTGTCAAACCTGACCATACCTTCGGATCGTACGTGGGTGGAGCTGCAGATAGAAGGGGGTGCGGTCAGCAGGGGATTCAAAATAGAGGTGGTTCAAGTCGTGGCAGAAAACGGTGAGAGTTAAGTCAGTAATGTTAGACCATGAAATTGCACTTTATTACCATCTCTGTCTGGTTCCCAGTCCGTGTGGATCGGTCTGTACTAGTTTCAAACGAAAATGAGCTTAAAGACATGCTTGAACGAAAATGTCAATTCGTGAACTTTGCTGAATTTCATTTAGTGCTTTCAATAAACAAGAAAATCGAGTCAAATGACTGTAAAAAGATTTTGATGTGTAAAAAAACCCCAATCATTTCGACTACCCTTATCCAGCGCTTTTTCTGACAGATTCGCGAAAAGCCCTGTTAATCACTTATGTTACGTCATAGTTGGAGCTCCAATTTGTATAGCCGCTTTGTTACTGCGTGGAGGTCAATTTCTACCTCCATGGTATTTTATGGTATATAGTAAAGCAAACTCCCAAGCATGACGTCAAAGCATTGTCAATTTGACGCGCACCGTCAACGGCACGAGTGTTTTTAGTTTTTCAAAACCTTGAGGTTGGGGCCTGATTTTTTAATCTATAGTTACGAAAAAATAAGGAGTGTGCAAATGTCAAAATTACATTTAAATGGTGAACAAACGCATAACAAACAAGTTAAAATAGAAGTTCCGTTAAAAACATTCAGCTCAAGTAGCTGTTTAATTATTTTGTTGTGTTTTTCCAGTCACGTGTAGGGATGACCAGTTCCACTGTGAAGTAACTGGTTGTATAGATTTATCCCGTTTATGTGATGGGTATGGAGATTGCTATGACACGTCAGACGAACTGCAATGTGGTGATGGTGAGTAACATTCTCCTATTGTGGCCCTGAAATGTGACCCGCTCTGCAAAAAAACCCGTATGAGTCGGGCTATGCCATTTCACGTGATGGGCTCTGATCTTCAAGGGATTTTTTTTCTTCAAAAATCAATATTTTGTTATCTTCTTTTTTTTATATCCTTGATGTCTACACCTTCATAATGTTATATCAGGAAGGTTGATTTTGATCAATAAAGATGAAAAACCATGCGTTTTGTGATAAGGTTTTCAGTGCGTCGGCACCATCGATTCCGTTCGATGCTACAAATTGGACTCGAACCCAAACGCCAATGACTTATCCACCACAACTTTAATTCGATGCTCCATCACACCACTCGGCCATGACCAATATGAGTCATGACACATTTCATGTTCGTTTTTTGTGCTAAGAAATTGCTATAGAAGTCGTTTCTTTGACACAATACCACTCAACCTTTCAAGTTTATAATAATGATCTTCGCATGTTTTTTTTCCCAGTGGAAGAGATATTTGTCACTTTAGGAGTCTGGATGATTTATGATGTACGAGTGGGATTTTAAGGGTCAACTCCATTTATTATTTTGACTTCTTCGTCTGGAATTACTTTTATGATTTATAATGATACAACAAGGCTGTTTAAACCCTTGCTCTGAATGGTTATACAAGCTTGCACATCTTGCCGTTATTTGGGTCATGAACACTTTGACTATATCTTTTATTGATAATGATATTTATTAGGTTTATCACTTTTACCCCGTTTTGTGTGTAGATAATCTCTTATGTACGGATTGTTGCATGTATTTTTGGGTGTCATGGCTGAGTGGTTAAACGCATCGAATTCATGTCATGGTGGCTAAGCCATCGTAGTTTGGGTTCGAATTAGTCTTGGCAGAATATGTGTCCATGAGTTTGTGTAATTGCTTCTCTTCACACAGGGATATAAAAGGGTAGGCCTACCTGTGAGGGTAGAGGTTGATTGTGTATGAAAAAGCGCCATACGGCAGTTCAGGGCTGTAAGCTCACTTGGGAGCCGAGAAAGGTTAAAGGAATGTAATTGGCCCAATGATCATGGCGCATTGAGACATTAGCTAAATGCGCTATATATAAGAACTATTTATTAATTTGTAGTATTTTGTTCTTTGTTTTACATAGTGTGTCCATACTACGACATGGTGAGATGCGGAGATGGTTCCTGCATTCACAGGACCAGCATATGCGACGATTGGGACGACTGCAACGACGATGAAGTTAACTGCAGTCAGTAGGACAACTGTTTCATGTTTTTCTCTGTTAGGGCTGTGTCCGAATTAGCGGCTACAGCTACGGCTACGGCTATATTTGGGGGGGGGGGGGGTGATCATACGTTGAGGTATAGATAGTCTCTTAGCAACACCCTTAGCAACAGCCGTAGCCGTAGCTGTAGCTACCAATTCGGATACGGCTTTAGTCTTGATTGACGACCCTGTTTTTGTGTTACGCACCGACTGGGGGCGCTATAAAGCCCCATTCGGAAAGACTGGCTGGTGCAAGGCTACACATTTGAATCGATGGGATGTTTGTCTGATACAGATGTATTTTCTCAGTAACTCGTGTTGCGATAACAACGCCAATCAAGGCTATTTTTTTCGTTTGCCTTTATCCATCTGGAACTATAATTTTCCTCTGTAGTCGATACCGTTCATGTTGACCATTTCCCCTTTATACATTTTTTATACAAACTACTGTAATTTCTTTCGTTGTTATGGTGTGTGCACTTTACCACATTGCAGATGTTATTTCACGTTGTGTCTAAAAACTCTCACAAAATTCTGCCTCATTCTGTTTTGAGAGTTCCTCTAGAATTCGTCTGGCCCCTCTAACAAGGAGTCTCAACTGCCCAATAGCAGTATGTTATTCGAAATTTCCTCGCGTAACACAACTCTAAAGCTTATAGACAAGACAATTACCCTAAACACAATCTGTATTTGGCCGCTACTTTTTTTGTGAGCAGTTTTAATGAAATGTGTTTCTTTTCAATAACAATCCGCAGCTTTTGAGTGTGACGAAGGGAGTGTTTTCCTGAATGAAGTGTTGTTATGTGACAGCTATAACGATTGTGGTGATAACTCCGATGAACTTCAAAACTGTAGTGAGTACAACAAAACGACACCCTATCAAACCATTATCAACGACTTCAAAAACTTTGTGAACCACAGATGTATTACCGAACCTTAATGAGCATCTTTGTTGTGTGTTTTTTATTTTTGACTATGTTATCTAAAACAACAATTTAGACCAAATCAATAGAAAAATATACAAATGATGAATATTGCATTGAGGCCACGAACAAAACGCACTGCGGTAAAATTATAACTGCTGCACGAACAAAACGCACTGCCACTAACAAAACGCACTGCGGTAAAATTATAACTGTTGCAGTTTGTTTGAGGTTTTCCCCAAAAATATGGACATTGTTCTGAATTTGTCGACAACAACTTGTCTGTATTTTGCTCGAAAATAATGTTTTGTGAGACCAATCTTAAAAGACGTGTATTTGTTCTTGTTGTTCTGATTAAAGCTTGCGTGGAAGGTCGGCAGTTTGACTGCGGTGAACGGTGTATTCCTATGAACTATCGATGCGATGGGATGAACGACTGCGTAGATGGAAGTGACGAACAGAACTGCAGTAAGTTTCAAAGTTAACCCGTATTTTAGACAAATGTTTTGTTTTTGTTTCTGTTAAACAAAGCATATGAATATAGCCAGAACAACTTATAAGGGAAAGGGAAGGGGCTCGTGCAACGTAAACAATGTTAAATGGAAACCCGACTTCAAACAAATAAAAGCTTGCATTCTTTCCTTTTTGAACCAGGGGATTGAAAACAACTTTTGCGTCAATGTCAAATTCCATGCCGTTTTGATTTAATATCACAACAATTCAGAAACGAACTGAAAGTTCCCCGTACAAAAATGTTCACTCCATGTTTGCATCGATAAAAGTTTCACACATTAGCATTTTACACCAACAAATAAGGTTGGAAACGTGCAGCCCGTCCCCCCTGCGCTCAAGATTTGTGTATTATTGTATTAATTCCAACATAATAATATGTTAATTGTTTAATTGTTTAATTTAATTTTGTTTGTAAACCAGATTCCTATTGTCTTTGACCTTTTATTTGGTGAATGCAGGCCTACTTCTTAGAATAAACAAAAATGTATTTGAATTGAATTCAACTTTGATCTTAAAGTACCTCTTTACGGTTATTAATTTGTTCATTGATTTGTTGAATTTTATTTTCCTGAAGCATGTAGCAATTGGAAAACCCCTTGTGACGATGGAGTGTGTCTTCCTTTCTGGCTGTTTTGTGATAAAACGGAAGATTGCAGCGACGGAAGTGACGAAAAAGACTGTCCACGTAAGTGCAGTTTGTTTGTATACAGTCTGGTTTGGGGTTTTATACACCCTCTGGTTGGGGCGTGACAGTGGGTTGTTGTGCATTCAATTGATATTGAAGAAAATATGAAAATTGTAGGATTGCCATTTGCCATCATCATTGGGCATAGACTTGCGTCAGTGGCTGCCTCGTCCTCAGGTTGTAATGGGGGCGCACTCCTGGAGTTGCCGCCATCACCTGGTGCCTTTCAATCGCTGCTCGTCTCAGTTCTTCGACGCTTCTTCCACTCCACTTTGTGACGTTGCCTATCCAGCGCAGCTTAGTAGACTAATGCATACAGGGGCCTTGTGGACGTACCCAGGTTCCGATTTCACAAAGATAATTCTAACTTGGGACTTGTCCTAGGAGATCTTAAAAACTCAAGGCTAGTAAAAAAAAACTCGTTCTAACTCGAGATAAGACTAGTTTTAACACATTGTGAAATCCACCCATGGCCTTTGATCACTTTGATAGCTTTTCCCAATTACTCTTATTATTGTAACCTGTCTGCTCTCTTGTATAGCTTGCCCTGGTAACTTCCATCAGTGTGATGACTTGGAATGCGTCTCTGGAGATGGTATGTGCGACGGATACTACGACTGCTCAGATAGAAGCGACGAGAAATACTGCGGTACGTTATACTAGAAAATCAGATTCTTAACACAACCCCCTTCCTTTTCCCTCAACGGTGTTTGCGCCAAAGTCAAAAGAGAAGTTTTGTTACTGTAGCATTATGCCGTACTGTTGTTTATTCGTCATTGTCCAATGCTTTACATCGCAGTTACGGCGATTACATCACCAATACAGCGACTTAAGGCCGAGTCACGCTGCAGCGATAACGAAAACGATAACGGTCACGAGTACCGTGCAAAGAGAACGTATTTTATTGGTTGTATTGCTCCACGCAGAATGACGCACACGCTCATTCAACCAACATAATACGTTCTCTTTGCGTCGTGATCGTTATCGTTTTCGTAATCGTTGTAGTGTGACCCGGCCTTTACGCAATATAAAGGTGACACTGCGATACGGCGATACAACTCCATTAAAACCGAATACCTTGGAATTGACGAAAAATGAACCACCGTACGTTCTTTGCTCCTCGCGGGCTTGTGCGTACCGTACGTAATTGACTTTAGGAACAGACCGATGTATAAAATAAAAGGCGGCAGAGTATCGTCAGTTTATACAGTCCTCTCAGAAGTTTAAAGAAAAACACAATTTATATTATAATTTTGTTATAAACCGTTCCAACCAAAGAACTGCTTAAAATTGTTTTACTTTTGTTTTTGCTTCTTTTAGAATCTTGAAAATGCTTCAAGTAAAGACTGTTTATATGGAAGAGTTTTCCTTAAAAAAGAATAGTGTGGGTTGCGACCATCGGACGTAACATTTGAACATTATTTGTTTTCAGATGACGTGGTCTTTGAGTGTCTAATAGGCTCGTTCACATGCCTGTCAGGAAAGGTGTGTGTACCAGAAAGTGGAATATGTGATGGGGTTGATAACTGCCCAGATGGTGAGGACGAGGTTGACTGTGATGGAGGGTTGGCAACGCAGGGTAAAGGTAAGTGCGATTGGGAGTAATTATTGTTTGGATTGCAGTGTCACCGCATGGCCCAGTTTCATAGAGCTGCTATTAGCACAGTAATTTGCTTAGCATGACAATTTTGCCTTGATAAAAACAGGATTTCCAACCAAATTTCCACGTGATTTTTTAGGATAAACAACAAAAGCTGAAAAAGCAATATGCAACAGATAGAAATTAGGTTGGTAATCCTGTTTTTATCAACTTAAAGAAAGAAATTTCATGCCAAGCAAATTAGTGTGCTTAGCAACTCTATGAAATCGGGCCCTGGTAACCATTGGAAAGGGTTAACATAATTCATTCCAAATTCATTCGTACAAGATCGCATTACGTCATGTATTATTTGATTTTGCTGTCTCAAACTCATAAAGAAATGATGCCAGCCTAAACATATTTGTGTGATTTCAAGGAGTGTTAAGTGAGAGTTACTTAATTTGATTTGCTGATTGTTATAATAATTAACAACAAACAAACAAACCCCACAACAGACAACAGACACACACCCTAATAAGGAAACCGACAACTTTTTTTTTATAAGAGACGATACAATTATAACTTTCACTGATCTTCTCTAAGAAAATTAAGACCTTATTTGATTGACTGGTGTGTTTCAGATGAGTGAAGTTTTCTCTCTCTAAAATGAATGTTGCATTATTTGATAAAGATTTGATAAAACATTTTTATTTCACATTCTGTTTCTGTTGTTTATTGTTGGTTCATTCTACCTATTTCTATTACAGCCTGCGGTGAACGCTACATCAATCTGACATCGGAGATGATGAATTACACTTTGTCCTACCCTACGATGTTTGGTCTCCAATCCAAATGCACATGGCTAATAACAAGCCCTCCAAACACCAAGATCATCGTCACGCAGATCCAGGCTATCACTTGCTGCGGGACATTTACGGTCGGTGACGGGCACGACCCAAAAGACACATCGAAAAAAATCGAGATTCGAAGTTTACCGAGGTCCAGGGGGCTTGTGTCAGAGGAAAACACTATGTACATAGACTTCGTCACCGAGTTATCCTTTTTGAAGTTCGAGCTGTTGTTCACGGCAGTTGAGAACGGTAATTATTTTTTTTATTACAACCTAATACAGGGCGATGATTTTAATAGTTTGTGTTTTTTACCCATACACTGATGTGTGTTAGAGCTGTATTCTCAGTTCTTTCCCGAGTCCTCTGAATTTTTTTCACAAGTATGTTGTTTGGATGGGATTCGAACCCACGACCCTTGCCATTTTAATGCAGTGTCTTACCAACTAGACTACCGAGGTTGCCCGGTAGCGAGAGGCAGTTCGAATATGTTTTGGCAGCGGGTACCGCAACAATATAATAGATGCATCAGGGATAAAACACAATAATTTTGGTTTTTACCCATGCACCGATGTGTGTTAGCACTGTATACTCAGTACTTTCCCGAGTCCTGTGAAAAAAATATCACAGGCATGTTACTCGGGTGGGATTCGAACCCATGACCCTTGCAATTCTAGAGCAGTGTCTTACCAACTAGACAACCGAGGTTGCCCGGTAGCTAGAGGCAGTTCGAATCCTATGTTTTGGCAGCGGGTACCGTAACGATATAATAGATGTTAAATTTGCATCGAGGATAAAAAATATTAATTTTGGTTTTTTACCCATGCACCGATGTGTGTTAGCACTGTATACTCAGTACTTTCCCGAGTCCTGTGAAAAAAAACATCACAGGCGATAATTTTGATAAATAACCGAATTGTTATGGGTTATAAGAGAGTAGCTGCGGAAATCTGAACCACCCTCGTATTACCTTAATTATTTTGGAAACCATTATCTTGATCTAGACTTTTATATTGCCGTTTAAAAAATGAACAGCATTTACAGAGGAAGAATCCTATAATAGGGCTAATCTAACAGTATACAGTTCCAAACTTGTGTAAGACTGATAATTAAAACCCAATGCTTCTGTTTGTTGTTAAGTTTGTGAAGAGGGAGAGAAACGGTGTCTATCTAAATACGACGAGTGTATCACGTCTGCAAAGTGGTGTAACTTCGAAGATGACTGCGACTCCGGTAGAGATGAGCAGGAGTGCTGTGAGTACCGGCCATTTGATTTAGTTTGTTGTTGATGAGTTTTGTTATCAACGTATGATCTTATGTGCCTCATTTGCAAAAATAACTAATTGAGGAAACACATATTTTTGTGAAAAACATGGCTCTAGGTAAACAACGTTGAAGCTTGCCTCCCGTGTTTCAGGAGTGGGTGCAGTGAACTTTTACAAGGTTAAGAGAAGGAAGACATAGAATGCGTTTTGGCGACCCCATGGCACCAGCAACATTAGTCTTGGGTTGAGCGTTTTCAGTGGTGAGCGGACGATGCTGGTCAGACCAACCGGTAACTTGTCGAGACGGTTGGGATTTGGTTGAGGTCGCCAAAACGCACTCCTAGAATGCCGGCTCATTTCTGACCCAGATAGTTTTTAGAATAACATGAACACGTTCTCTTAGCATTCGCTAGCCACCGTTCACCTAGCTGGTAGTCCCTTCTGAGACTTGGAGAACGCTTCCTCATTAACCTTAATCGCAAATACTCGGCACTCGCGCTTTAGGCGTTGAATGAGGTGCATGCTGGTCTTACTATTGAGCGCTAGCTAGACCAGCATGCACCTCATCCAACATTTAGCGCTTTCGCAATGGGTATTGCAAAACGGTACATGTAAACAACGGCAAATAAACACTTAAAAATTGGAATGATAACTTTTATTGTAGTAACTAACATTTATCAAATCGGAATTGACATGTTCTTCCTTTCAGTGCAATTGGAGACAGACAGAAGCCAGTCCACTAAAAGGGTTGGAGCTGGACACGTTAAAATCACAATAGAAGGAGACGAAAAATACTTATGTTACGATAGCACTATTTGGCAGGAATCGTTGGGTGACGTCATCTGTAACGAGTACGGCTTTGGGTATGGTTGCCTTTTATGATTTATTGAAGTATATTAAAGGTACTGGACACTTTTGTTAAGTACACAAAATAATTGGTAGCATAAAAGCTTAATTGGTGACGAGCAATGAAGAGCGGTTGGAGAGTATAAAACATTGTTAGATATGGCTCACTCTTAAGTAACGTAGTCTTGAGAACGAGGTTATTTCTCACTCAATTAAAATAAAATCAGGCCTGAAGTATTTTTAGTCATCTGGAAGCACACAGATTTGTCTAGCAATGTTGGGTGTGTTTTTTTTACAATATTCTCTTGCAACTTTGATGACCAATTGAGTCTCAAGATTCACAGGGTTGTTAAATTATCTATTATTTGGAAACACCAAGGGAAAATACTGGTTATTTAACCAAAATGTGTCCAGTGCCTTAAAAAAAAAATAATAGGCCTATCGTATATGTTTTTATGTAATGTCTTGTCAAACACCGAGTAAACTCACTTACGTCTTTTTCTATATATATCTTCTAGGTTTATGAATGAATCAACCTTCGTTGACGTCACAACCCTTAGACCAATCACAAGTGGATATTACATCCTACCGGAAAAGGAATTACAAGCATTGCTAAGTTTAGGACCCAGACCCCTTCTCTACGAAGTAGTTACACATAGGTAAGAGCTGCATGGCATAAGGAATTTTTTTTTTTTCCTTAACCATTTTTCTGGTTTTTTTTTTTTTTTTTTTTTTTTTTTTTTGTGTTTGACTCAGTAATTATTCTTTGTCATCGATTGTGGTTCATTTTCCCCACAGCGAAACTTGCCCATCTGGAAAGGCTATCCACTTAACGTGCAATAAAGCAGGTGCGTATGGGGTGCGGTTAAACACCAATTTCAGAGTTTCTTATTATTATGTGTTGAACTCATTAATGTTTGAATTTAATTCAGGTATCATCGCATTTTGAAGTGTTTAGCTAAAATGATTTTGTGAAAATGTCAAATAATGATTTCACCAATCCCCTACCCCTTAAATAAATTGAAACAAAAAATATATATATATTTCTAACCTCCCTCTTCTGTTGTCTCCGTCTCTCTCATCTATTTTACTTGAAGAGTGTGGAAGACAGGGACATATGCCGAGGGTTGTGAACGGACGGAACGCCCTCCCCGGCGAGGTACCCTGGGTGGTGTCTATCAGCCATCCACTAGGCGACCCAACCGATCATTACTGTGGTGGCGCCCTCATCGCTAATAATTGGGTAATCACGGCCGGACATTGTGTGTAAGTATCCATTACAGTGTAAGTATCCATTACACTTGAATCTTGAATATTGAATTGTTGTACTCTCCTAATAATAGTGATGCTGTCCAGGAGAGGGTAGGCTGCAAAATCCATAAAGGGCATAATAATCTTTACGTCTGAGAAAGGATTTTACACATCTTTGGTAACTTTATTTCAACAGACAAGGATTCACTCAACCCAAGGTGTTACTTGGCACCACCAATCTCACAGCAGATCATGGGTTTGTGCAAGTTCGCCAGGTCAAGAGAGCCATCGAGTTCCCAACCTACTCTAACTATAATCTGAATGATATAGCACTGTTAGAGCTGGAGGTACCAGTCTCTATAAGCGATCGTGTTAGTCCCGTGTGTCTGCCACCGAGGAACGACTCGCTCCTGACCGAGACGGGTTCGTCAGCCACTATGTCAGGCTGGGGAGGAACTATTCCATTTAGTAAGTGTCGCGTTGATTTACTTTTAAATACTCTCGTGTAATCTCTTCATTTTGTTCGACTAAGTGTCCACCGAGCTCGCAGATTTGTCCAAGGCTCTTTGAGCAAGCATCCCGCTCTCTGAATTCACCAGGTCGTATGAATCACACGTTGGCCGACGAACTGCACGGTATACAGTTTACCGTGGGGTCAAAACATGGTTTTCAACCTCGTGTAACGACGCTCTGTTTTGGCTTCGTTTTCGGCTTCGCTGTACGAGGTTGAAAAACATTCTTCGACCAGACGGGTTTCTGTATATAACTGCAATACCGTGCCAGTACTGTTATTCAGTTACCTGGTGAATTAAAATCCGATGCTTGATTAGCGTACAGAGCCTTGGACAAGTCCACTGAGCTCGGTGCACATTCTTTAGCTGCCGCAAATTCACTGAAACACTGCAGGTACTTTACGATGACTCTTTGTGGTGGTTTTAAACATAATGGTAACACTAGAAGACTTGTCATTATTGCAGACAGTTCAGAAAACGTAGAACTATACTATTCAACTCCATTCAGCTGACATTGATTTCGATTAGCCTTGTTGAGTTATGGTGGCCGCTATGGGGACGGCACTGTTCGGTTTAGGTGTATGCAGACAAACTTACACATCAAACATAATAGTGTACTAGTATTGTGACCACCAAACCTCATAAATGCATAATGCATCATTTTCATTCGATTAATTATACTATAATTAAGTTAAATATGTGCGTATTTGTGTTATAAAAGGCGGTACACCTACGCTTCTACAGACTGCCCGGGCAACCATCGTCGACACGGAAAATTGCAAGCGTTTTGACGACCACACGTACGTCAATGAGAATGTCATTTGCTGCATGAACAAATATGGAGAGCAGAACTCTTGTAAGGTGAGTAGGCTTCATAAATTCACAATAAATTGTGAATAAATTACATCAATGACCACGAAACCATAACAAAAACAATACTCGGTTTACTTACGTGAATGACGGCTATGCGGCAACATATTGTAGCCCGAGCCCTAAATGTAGCCCGGACCTAAATGTAGCCCCGACCTAAATGCAGCCCAAATGGGGCATGTTTGGAGCTACATTTAGGTCCGGGCTACATTTGGGGCTCGGGCTACATTATGGTGCTGCACAGACGGCAGATTCCCGCTTCTAAGACTATGCTAGTTTGGTGTCCAACGGTTATACCGCATAAGGTGATGACGTTTCGTGACGTATCGTGACGTATCCTTTCGCGTAACCGGTTCGCGTAATCGGTGACTCAGCGAAACCTCCCTATTAAACAATAAAACACCCAAATCGAAATGACAGATTGGGGGAAAAAATGCTTTTATACCAACTGCAGTGTAAACAGCAGATTTGAGAAACTAATGATTAACTTTGATTCTTCTTATAGGGTGACAGTGGTGGTCCTTTGTATACTTCTCTAGATGGTATTTGGTATCAGGTTGGATTGGTGAGCCGTGGTGGAGTGCCAAGCTGCTCAGCACCCAGGCAGGTTGTCATTTATACAAGGCTTTCAAAGTTTCTGGATTTCATCGAAGGCTTTTTGAGTGTTTGATCCTGAAATAGAACAACACGCTGACTATTGTTCTTCTATTACATCCGCCATCTTGTCTAAGAAACTGATGGATCAACATTGAGGAAAGTTTGAGTTTCAAGATATTATTGGTTCGTGATGCAACGAATTGAGTGGAAAAGTTATCATTCTGTGACATGTTGGAACAAATGGTTCAAATATGTTTAGGTCACATATTCTAACTTAAGTAATTAGATATTGTTTTAGTACTATGTTTTCTGTAACTTTTTGTGTGTGTAACATTCTATCAATAATTTACCACAATTTGATTACTGGTGTTTGGAACACATTGTGACTATGGATTGACACGGGTAGGTTCATTAATTTCAAGTTTCATTTCGGCTTTTCAATATACTTAAGAATAAGTTGTTAAACTTCTGTCGCGGTAATAGTGTGACGAATCTATCTCTCCTCAGTTCCCGCGACATTGGCGGTATCCTCGCCACTAGAAAGCTGGCCCGCGAGACTACTGCTCTCACGAATACGGTCCCATTAATAGTCGGCAGCCAGCAGCTTTGCGCGAATGTTTCGCTTTGCAGTACTCTGTTTTTACTTGTAAGTAGATTAAAGGCAGTGGACACTATTGGTAATTGTCAAAGACCAGCCTGTACAGTTGGTGTATCTCAACATATACATAAAATAACAAACCTGTGAGAATTTGAGCTCAATCGGTCATCGAACTTGCGAGATAAGAATGAAAGAAAAAACACCCTGTCATACCAAGTTGTGTGCGTTTAGATGGTTGATTTCGAGACCTCAAGCTCTAAGCCTGAGGTCTCGAAATCGAATTCGTGGAAAATTACTTCTTTCTCGAAAACTATTATATGGCACTTCAGAGGGAGCCGTTTCCTACAATGTTTTATACCACCAACTTCTCCCCATTACTCGTCGCCAAAAAAGGTTTTGTGCTTATAATTATTTTGAGTAATTATCAATAGTGTCCACTGCCTTCAACTGAGACACATTTGTACTCCACTTTATTAAGACAATACAAGTACAACCGTTCAAAAGGCATCGAGATGTTCAGCTTTGCTTAGCCTTTACGATGAAAGTCTTTGAAATAATTATTTTTTCGTTATTTATAAACCGATTAAACCGAAATAGGATATCGGTAAAAGCAATTTTGATATCAAAATATATAGGCTCTTCGTTTCGTCTCCGTTTCTTGCTTCGTTAATTAAACCTATTTCTGAATGATGATGATAATGATGATGAACTTGGCATTTTAAAGGTTTAAAAATGTACTTTCTGTTTTATTTGATTTTAAATGATTATTTAATTGTAAGTTATCTAAAGTTATTATAAAGTTATCTAAAATTAATTAAATTTGTCATTTTACTATAGTTGAAGTGACTGGCACACTGTCATCCGTAAGATAAACTTATTATACGTTTGAGACGTCTTGAGAGTTTTTTAGAAACAGTTCTCCTCTAATTCCGTTTTCGTCTTAAGTAAACAATGATCCGGAATTGATGCCTACACGTAGTACTATAAGATGTAGGCTTTTGTCGTGAAGCTACTGTAAGTTAATATAATTATTATAATCACTTATTTTGTACTTAATTTGTATCAAATACTATTACAGCAGAATTAGGCCAGTGTTTATAGAAACCTATCAAATTTGTAAGTTGTACTATATTGTATAGTCACCTACTATCTTAATTGTAGAATCCCCGACTTCCTTATTTTAACACAACTGTTTGTGTTACTTATAGTAAGTTTTCAGTTCAGTGGTATCATTTTTGTGCAGACCACACTTATAGACGACGATGTGACCTATGTTTACATTCAAACCGCCCTCTGTTGACAAAACACTGTATACGTCATGTTTCGCCTGGCACTGACTTGCGTAGTCAAAGTAAGATTGCGTACACTTTCTAGCTGGCTGCCAAAACACAAAGGTTTTGCCCAGCGGTGTGCGCGCGAATCATGTTATGGTTTTCGTGTGACGTCAGAGGTCACATCGTCTATACATGTTACATTTTACTGTCCATTAATGGAGTAAGTTTTAAATGGGCATTTTTGTTTTAGGTTGGTAGAAATATTGTTGTTGCAGTTGTTAATGTGCTCCAGTGTGGTTACAGGTGCTGCGTGTTATGCTGATGAGTTGGTGAAAGTCGCCTTGATCATGTATACTATTAATTCTATATACAATTATTTTTGTTTCGGTCTATTAATGTATTATATGTTGTAGGACAACTGTCCTCTAAAAGACAGTTCAAATATATCATTTGCATTGTTTAGATTTATTCATCTTAAAGCTGAAGTAGCAACCTTCTTAATGTGTCCCTTTTGAAACTACGTCCAAGTGCGGAAGTCCAAACCCGTGTTTTCGAAAACGCATATATGTATATGTTACTCTTCTTCCACTAGGGTTCCACGTTCAATTCATAATCGCGCACTCAGGGCAAGGTCAAGTTATGAAGACCAGGTCAAGGAGCTGGTTGGATGCCTGCAATACAGAGTTGCGATTTTCTTTTTTATATTTCTATAATCGAATGAAGCGTTAGTTACGATCGTACTTTTTGATACACAATATATTTATTCATTTGTTTGCACCTGCTAAAAGGTGTGATACATGGAGCAAGTTCGGGTGAGCCACTAGACTTGATCAGAAACTGTGACGCAGCTCTTGAATGTACCATAGTCGACTATGCCTAAGTGCATTGTCGACACTTGTCAATCTCGACTCTTGTCGACTCTTGTCAATCTCGACTCTTGTCGACTCTTGTCAATCTATGGATGCTTCGTTTAGCTTCCCTGGTCGACCCCGCAGTGCTCTCGGGTGAGCCCCTGACAAGAGCTCATCAAAAGACCACACTCGCCCTCTCGTGGTGACGGCATGCTCCCCAGGTCATCCCAAGTGACCCACTCCACAAGCAGGGCACTGGGGGCTGACCCGGGTGAGCCCCGTCGAAACTATTCGAACGTACCGGGGCAGACCGGGGTCGACCCATGTAAGCTAAACGAACACACCCTATGGTTCTATGTGCTCTGTGGTTTTTGTTTGTTTATAATGAAATTTATCTTCCTGTGCTATATGGTTTTTGGTTAGTCTAGTCGCCACCCGTACTTGCTGCTTTACTCATCATTGCTATGCATGTATTTTATTCAAATAAGTGTAAAATGTGTTTTTTAAGTGTCTGTGGAGGCTAAATCATTTAACAGGCAGAAGCCATTTTGGTTATCCTTCCGGTTATTTACCTTTACTAAAACTGAGACTTTAAGGGTAAAATAACCAAAATGTACTCTGGATGTTTAAACTATTTCGATAGAGTTTACAGGAAAATTTCCAAAAGATACACTGACCGTCTTGATTTGAGTTGTGGCCGCTTAGTTTTAATTGAAACTCACTGTTATGTTGAACGTCTAAGACCGAAAAGTTTAAACGGACTTCCCTTCAGACAGACAGACAGACAGAGTGATCGAAATCATGTTGACACAGTGACGTCCATACTTTGGTATTTAGTTTGGTGTTATGTAACTATCTCCCGTACACTTCGTATTACATTATAAGTATATGAATGTACATGTACATGTATTTACTTTATTTGACACCTAACTTAATTTTACCCAGTAACAGATTGAATTTGACACCACTTATTTAAATTTCAGTACCACAAATAAATTGTGTCTGTTTTGCCATTTATTTATGTATCATCGTTGTTACAAAGAGAGCTGCCGTATACGTTGCTTAAAGGCAGTTGACACTATTGGTAATTACTCAACATTTTTTTTTATCACAAAACCTTTCTTGATTACGAGTAATGGGGAGAGGTTGATAGTTTAAAACATTGTGAGAAACGGCTCCTTCTGAAGTGACATAGTTTTCGAGAAAGAAGTAATTTTCCACAAATTTGATTTTGAGAGCTCAGATTTAGAATTTGAGGTCTCGAAATCAACCATCTTTAACGCACACAACTTCGTGTGAAAATAGTGTTTTTTCTTTCATTGTTATCTCCCAACTTCGACGACCAGTTGAGCTCAAATTTTCACAGTTTTGGTATTTTATGCATGTTAAGATACACCAAGTGAGATGACTCGTCTTTGAAAATTACCAATAGTGTCCAGTGTCTTTAAGGGCAACACAAGCTTGTAGGGTGGAGCCTATACAGCAGCTTTCGATAAACGTGAAGGGTTTTGAGAAACAATCCTCTTCGAATTGTTATGTAAAAATATATCAATTATTGTTATGCCCCTCAACGTTTAAGCCCCCAAACTTGAGTCTGAAAAGCGTTACTGTCAGTAAAGCTTCCCAGCTTTAGTGTTTAACTTTCGAAAGCTTTAAGTATAAAGACAATACTTGAACCGGGGACCTGCGACTCCAGAGGCAAACAGTCCTACCATCGGACCAACTCGATCGGGTGAAATTCCTCGAAAAATCCTACTGTTAAATTTCCGTCGTCCATCATCAGTTTTCGAAATCCAAGTAAAAAAAACCCAAAACTATGGAAGCCCATCCCGGGATTTGAGCCGAGGACCTTTCGACTCCAGGAGTGTACGGTTCTACCACCGGACCAACTCAATCATGTCACTAAAAAACTCCCTGAATAATCCTACTGCTAAATGACCAGTCGTCTCACTTGGTGTATCCCATCATGTGCATAAAATAACAAGTCTGTGAAAATTTGGGATCAATCGGTCATCGAAGTTGCGAGAAAATTATGAAAGAAAAAACACCTTTGTTGAAAAAACACCTTTGTTTATGTGCTTTCAGATAGGAATAAAATACTTCTAGCTAGAAGTGTTTTATTATTTTAGTGAGAAATTACCTCTTTCTCAAAAACTACATTACTTCAGAGAGAGTCGTTTCCCACGAGTCGTTATACCAAGTCAGTTTTTAAGTAAATTTTGTTTTGAGTAATTATTACCAAACGTGTATCTTCCCTTTAATCCCTTCCGGGATTCCAACAGGGAACCTACGGCTACAAAAGCAAACAGTTATTCGATCATACAACTCGATCAGTTTACAACTCCTGGAAAAAAATGCTACTGATGATCTTTCGTCACCTTTATCAGTTTTCGAATTCTAATGTTGTCAACAAAACTTTGCAAGCGCCTCCCGGGATTTGAACGGGTCCCATTCTACATGCATGCTTTAGTTTTTACTTTGATGACGTAAAATCCATAGGACAACGGAGGAATAAGAATGGGGTCATCTCGTCCGATCGCCAACGGTTCAAGTTGAGGCAAAGTCGTATCATTGACCAGCTGGAAGGGATGACCGTTCAGGTTGACTTGTCTGTGAACAGAACACAAAAACAACATTAACCATGAAACGGTTCAAAACAAAGCACAGGGTTGTAACTTAAAGGAACAATAGAATTGTTTTGCGAAAACAGTTGCTGGCAGTGTAAAAACTTGTATGTAATCCACCATAAAACTGACAAACCTGTTGAAGTTTGATATCGATCGGCCAACTGGGTCACGAGAAAATAGTGAAAAACCGATCACACATTTTGCGTGACATCGATTAAACAAAAATGAATAAAACGCTCACTGGGCGATAACCTCCAGACGAGAAATTAGTTTTTCTCATTTAGTATGACATTTCAGACAGAAAGGAATGTTAATTAAACCGTGTAAGATTTATGTTATCTTAGATGAGTTTGTTTGTCTTCTGAATATAAAATACGTCTTGATTTATAAACTAGTATGAAATAGTGCCAGCGGAATTCTTGTTAAAAGACCCCAAATGAGACCAGTTTCCATCAAACAGTTTGTAATTTTTTAAGCGTAACACTTACGATGACGACATGTCCATGTGTTCACGTGGTGTTAACAAATACTGGTCGACTCTTCGCCCACTGAGTTTGCGCAGAAGTGTGATGTTCGCCCAGTTGACCTTATTCATATTCAAGATAATTAGGGTGACTGCACCTGCGCGATAGCCACTTTTTCTAAGAGAAAGAGATAGAGACAGCAAAACAGATATTATGTTATCTGTAAAAGTGTACTTTCAGCAAACAAAGTATTCAACTTAATGATATATATTATTCAGCTTCGTGAAGAAGAAAGACTTGTTCGAAAGGACAAGTAATATTCGACTATGACGTCATAGAAACAACGTTCGAATGGCAGTATGTAAATTCCACATTAGTGTAGTCATACGACAACCCGGCGCCTTTTACCCGGCATTCCATGCTGGATATGAGGGACACAATATTCCATCCATTCAACTCAATTCAAACACTAATTTATTCCCATACTTCCTTTAAACAAATATCTACAGACACATGTACCACGGCGTGGGAACGAGGTTGAACAAAGTGAAACCATGGCCCTTTTCGAAAGCACGTCTTCGGCTTCAGTTTTGGTTTATAAGCTAGCTTGGCCCCGCGGTTGATTTGACAATTTTGCGCCTGCTTTGCGTACGTGCTCAGGGCTTCAGACGAGAGGACGGAGCCTGAAGCCGAATCCAAAGCCGAAGCCGTGCTTTCGAAAATGGCCCATGAAAGCAGATTCAATTTACCCTGTTGCTGTGCAGTGAGCATAGACACGCAAATATTGCTTATCGGTCTCTGATTGGGCTGGTCCCCCGCCGTCATTATCATAAGAAATGGTATCCAGCTTCACTTGGAGTACTTTGGGACCAACTAGGTACTTATAAATATACGCTGACCAGTAATCCTGTAATATCAAGGATACGCAAGGAAAAAAAGTTAGTTTTAGACACTGATATAGAATTGCTTAGGTCGTGGGTTCGCATCTCACCCGGGTAACGTGCCGGTTTTTGTAACGGAGCTCAGCAAGTAACATTTAAACTGTGTAAGTTTAAAGTAAATCTGTGGACGTAGTTTTTTACCCAAAAACGAGTTAAGGGTCAGAATGATTTAAATGATTTGTGGGAAAAGAAAACTGGTAATATACCGGTTTGGGTTCCAGACTGACGAGGTCTAACATGGTGTAGCTCCCACCGTAGTAACTCTGACGTATCATTACATCTAGTCCCATCTTTGCACACATCCCAAGTTTATCAAGAAACCTGAACAGAAAAATTAATATTGCTAAAATAAAACTTTTAAATTATATATCGATCGATTATATATATATTGGTTCATAGCCACCAATATTGTCTCTGAAATAGAAACTTTGATTGGCTGTTATTTTCCCGCTTCTTTCTTGATCCTTTCCTTAATCCCTTTCCCCCTCTCTTTTTCTATAAATGGATATGTATTTGTTTGTACTTGTTTTATGCCTCTGAAGAAGGTCCGGATTGGATCGAAAGCTAAGGCCATCTACCCTATTCATTATATATATTCTACATCGATATATTATTAAATTGCTTTGTGATTTGTTTTATGCAAGTCGCCAAACACTAGGTCTGAAGGTCACGTCAAGGTGTTGGCTATCATCAACTATTTTTTCCAGGGGCCGTTGACACCTACTCCTGGGATTAAAAATTGTTACCCCTTTGCAGTCCATAAGAATGTATGCTTGGGTAGCATCCATCAGAAGCGTAGCTGATAGAGCAGAGAGCACTACCTCGCCATTTTTATGAAGCAATCACGGTAAAAGTGTCTTGTTTATTAAGGCACAAGTGTCAAGGATGGCTGGTGGGAAAACGTGTAACGAAACAACTTACAAGAATCCTGCCACGTATCTGTCTGAGATGTTTGGCGCCCCTCCACCCAAGGCGCTCCCAGACTCTCCTAACCACACCTTCGCATCCTTCCCGTGGTATTTACGCACCTGTGACGTCACTGTTCGTATCTTAACAGGGAGTAAACTGTCCAGTGTTTCTGGGTTGAGGAAATCGTCTACGGTGGCTGTTCTACCGTTCAGATAGTACGAGTGGAAAGTAGTTGCGTTGGTCGCGTTGGTTGTCGAAAGAAACCTGTTCTCGATTTGTTTATATATAACAGATTGAATTGAAAATACCAATTTCAAGACAAGTAGGATTTGAAACTTTGCATGTGGTTTGCGGTGCACCATGTAATGACTATCTCTTATGAGTTGGGGTGGTTCTGAAAAGAACCGTTGGTTTCATTCAACTCGACGTTTCGATCAGTATTCTCTGATCGTCTTCTGGAGAATGCTGAAAGCTTTGATAGTCATTACATTGGGTTACCGCAAACCGTTCGATAATTTCAAGATAGTATTTATAATTAACACAACTTGTTTTAAGCAAAGGTTAATCGATGAAGATTAGAAGAAGTCATGTTGACACGGTTAACAAAAAACAAAACACTTGTGAAACTTTTATAGAAATGGACAATGAGGCTTCACAATCATTTTTAATGTTGTGTTATAAATAATAATTTTGTTTATGGAATCTAGCACGTGTATAAGGTTGTTCTCTTCTACCGTTTCCAATGTAGAAAAACACCATTGTGGCGTTATTTTGTGTGCTTTCAGATGCACAATAAAAGTATTTACCAATAGTGTCCAGGGGTGGATTTCACAAAGTCTTAAGACTAGTCATATCTTGAGTTAGGACGAGTTACTTGTCCAACTTAGGACTAGCCGTACATTTTTACTATCTCCTAGGACTAGACCTATTAAAGTTAGGACTAGTTCCAACTCTGTGTGAAATCGACCCCAGTGCCTTTAAATAAAAATAAAAAAGGCCTCACCCCGCTAACATGGATTTCACTTTCGCCCTCTTTGTGATGCCCCCGATATCGGGACCAAACAGCGAGGCGCCAGAGTATTGAGGTCGACTTTGAAGAATCGACCGCAACACATTGAAGTCTCTGCCGATTTGCTGGCCGGAGATACTGACGTTTGCTTTCTTCAAGTAACTATTCGGTTCTGAAAATGTGAAGTGAGCAAGATCTTAACCTACACTGCAAAATTTGGGGTGTTAAAATTGCCAACATGGCTGTTATCACATTATAGTCACCAAAGAGAGAAAAAAAGTTAACACCATCGTGTTGATATAAACCAAATAGTTGTCACTACAATTTTACAGTGCTAACACACATCGGTGTATGGCTAAAAACCAAAATTAGTATTCTTTATTCCCGATGCAAATCTAACAACTCTTACATAATTTTATCAAAAACCGCAACTACAGACACAAATATTTCTATTAAAAATTGTTTCCACCATGACCACCTTTATACCATGTAATCACGTGCAAATCTGTCAATTGAGTCAAGTGTTGTGAGCGCGCATTATTTTTTAAAGCAAACACTAAAGCTTTCAACGTGTTTACTTTTTGTTTGCTTTTGTTGTTTCATTGTTTGCTGGTGTGTTTGAATGATAGTTTGTGTTATTATTAATATCTCTCTTTTTTTTTTGCTGCAAAAACGGACAAACAGACACACAACAAATAAATCGTCAGCTTTCACGACATACCATTTCCCAATTCCCATGCCACGTCATCATAAGTGTTGTAATCCAACAGCTGCTTGGCATTGGTCGGGTCCCATTGACCATCGTCAGTACGAAGTAACTGGTTAAGTCCAAATATCAATTTCAAGCCAGTATCGGAACAAAAATTGTTGATGCCATCCCAGTCTTCGGCTGGAGATCAATGTAGGAGATAAGCAAACATAAAATGAAGATTAATTTGTCGAAGGTTTTAAAGGCAGTGGGCTCTATTGGTAATTGTCAAAGATTAGCCTTCAAAGTTGGTGTATCTCAGCAAATGCATAAAATAACAAACCTGTGAAAATTTTGAGCTCAATCGGTCATCGAACTTGCGAGATGACAATGAAAAAAAATATACCCTTGTCACACGAAGTTGTGTGCGTTTAGATGGTTGATTTCGAGACCTCAAGTTCTGAACTTGAGGTCTCGAAATCAAATTCGTGGAAAATTACTTCTTTCTCAAAAGATCTGGCACTTCAGAGGTAGCCGTTTCTCACAATGTTTTTTACCATCAACCTCTCCACATTACTCGTCACCAAGAAACGTTTTATGCTAATAATTATTTTGAGTAACTACCAATAGTGTCCATTGCCTTTAAGTAATTTTAACATAGTTCGGTTATTTCTTTATTATCCCCTAAATATGCCTTAAGTACAAAAACAACCACTACAATCCACAATACTCTACATAAAACCTGGAAGCACAGACAAGATTGCTTTTCAAAAAAAAAAAAAAAAAAAAAGAAATTGCTGATTTGCTGATCCAATTCCATGTAGCGTTACAGCTCAATACAGCATAATACTTACGGCACAAAAAAGTAAGAGGTCTTTGAGAAAAAAGGTCCACTTGGCCCGTTGTTACTTCATCGTCACAATGTCTTTTAAAAACAAGGTAGTCTGCCGCTGTGCCACCAAGACGTAAATACGCTGGAGAGAGGGCGCTAGTCAGTGTCTTCAATTTGGATGAGCTGATAACAAAACAAATATCATTACATTTTGGAACTTATCCCATCAAAAGAAGTTCAGTTGCTATATTTAATTCCTCACAGATATGTGTGTGAACAAAATGGATCCACCAACGAATCGAGCTTCCAAAAGTTATCACTATTGGAAAGCTCACTTACTTTGTGACCCCCTAAACGAGTTTTAAGTTCCTATTCTTTTAATTTGTAACATTCATTGTAAACGACACACTATTGTAAGTTTTAACCGAACTGTTTGAATATCTAGATAATGAACTGGAATTGAACAGACGGATCTGGCATGTTTAGGTTGCTGTTTAATGGCAAAGGCTTAAAGGCAGTGGACACTATTGGTAATTACTCAAAATAATTATCATTATAAAACCTTTCTTGATTACGAGCAATGGGGAGAGGTTGATAGTATAATACATTGTGAGAAACAGCTCTCTCTGAAGTGACGTAGTTTTCGAGCAAGAAGTAATTTACCACGAATTTGATTTCGATACCTCAAGTTTAGAACTTGAGGTCTCGAAATCAAGCATCAGAAAGCACACAACTTCGTGTGACAAGGGTGTTTTTTCTTTCATTATTATCTCGCAACTTCTAAGAACCGATTAATCTCAAATGTTCACAGGTTTGTTATTTTATGCATATGTTGAGATACACCAATTGGGAAGACTGGTCTTTGACATTTACCAATAGTGTCCACTGTCTTTAATGCAGGTTAACTCTCCGTGACATTGCACTTCCTCGTGATACGAGTACACGACCAGAAGCTGCAAGTTTTTGAGGGGAAACGCAACCATTTTTTGCTTTAAAGGAACACGTTGCCTTGGATCGGTCGAGTTGGTCTTTGAAAAGCGTTTGTAACCGTTTTTATAAAATACATATGGGTAGAAAGATGTTGTAAAAGTAAAATACAATGATCCACACAAACATGCCTCGAAATTGCGTGGTTTTCCAAAATTCTTCCTTTTACCTCGTCGACTAACACGTCGGCCATTTATGGGGGGTCAAAATTTTGACCCCCATAAATGGCCGACCATGTTAGTTCGCACAGTAGAAGGAAAACCACGCAATTTCGAGGCAAACTTGTGTGGATCATTGTATTCTACTTTTAAAACATCTTTCCAACCATATGCATTTTATAAAAAACGGTTACAAACGCTTTTGTTTTGACCAACTCGTCCGATCCAAGGCAACGTGTTCCTTTAATGCAAAGCACAAAGTTTGACATTATGCCCATTATTTGAACGACCCAAGTGTACAAAGAGATGTTTAACGCTGTAGCATGTTGAGGTCACTAAGAGTATCAAGTAGTCCATGGGCCAGACCAGATATTGGTACCACCTGAGGTGGCAAAACATAAATGGTGTCAAATACTTTGTAGGACCACCCTAAGTACAAAAACATGTGATAGCAACTCCAAATGAGTAGCCCAGTCTCTGTTTTTCTTAGTTTTGTGTTTGCCCATAGGGTTACATGTTAATTGCAGTAGGCCCCCTCATTCCTTAGCATATGGGTTGGCATAAACTCATTTATTTAGATTTTGCCACCTCAGGTGGTACCAATAAGTCAAAACCTGGAAATCACAGGGCATCTTAGCAGCCGGCCGTCGATTTCACCAAACTCTTCCTAACTTAGGATTAATCTTAGGACTTTAGGACGAGTAACGTTCCGTATCCAAAGACGTCGGACGCAATGAACCCATCCTAAGTTAGGATGGGTTACTCATACTAACTCGAGATAAGATTAATCCTAGCGTTTCGTGAAATCGGCTGCAGGTAGCCTAAGTGTTTCATAATCTTGTATTTAAAAATACTTACCCGAAACTAAAATTCCCCCAGTTTTTGTTCAGGGTGCCGACATCAACAGTAATGGACAAAAACCTCTCGTTTGTGACGTGGATTGGTTTATTCGCTCGTACTTCTAATGTGTAGTCAACTGTAGAAGCAGGTTCTTGGTTATGTCTCGGGCCGGTAGTTCTTGTTTGTTTAAATGAAAAGAGAAAGTGGGAAAATCAATAAAAAAGAAGCATCACAACCACTATGTTTGCGTTCACTCTAAAAACTCCCGGGTCAGAATTGACCCGGATTTGGGTCCCAGGGGCCAGACAGAATGAAGATGGGTCAGTTTGACCCGGAATTCGTGTCAATGTGTCGCGGAATCCGAGTCAAAATCCCCGCTTTTAACCAAAACTCTGGTGACAATGACATGGATTCCGGGTCACATTGACACAGATTTCGGGTCAAACTGACCCAGAAATGGGTCTGACTCTCTGGGACCCAAATCCCGGTCAACTCTGACCCGGGAGTTTTTAGAGTGTAATGAAAAAACAATTTTTGTTTAAACAAATATTATTCGTCAATTACTCAGAATAGTGACAATGCCTATTATAAGCGTTTAAAGGGTCTATGTAACTTTTGTAGGACAAAAAACACAATGTCCACAGATTTACACTAAATTTACACAGTTTGAAGATATACATGTAGAAAACTTCCCTGAAAATATTACGTGCTGAGGTGCTGTAGTTTTTGGGAAATGAGTAAAACAATGTCATGAAAATAATTTACGTCTCATGAGACGAAAATTATTTAATCATTTACAAACGTATTTTCATGACAATGTTTTACTCATTTCTCAAAAACTACAGCACCTCAGTAAGTAAAATTTGAAGGGAAGCTTTCAACTATCATTATCTTCAAACCCTGTAAGTTTAATGTAAATCTATGGACATTTTGAAAAGGTACCCAAATCCTTTAATAAAGTTATCGGAGATAGAAACAATGGACAGGAAGGCACTAAGCTTTGAGCCGTGTAAATGAGAAGATTATTAAAGGGACACACCGGCTCACCGTTTACGCAATTTAGGGGTGTAGAATCATAAATAATGTTTTTATAGATGGTTGCTGTAACAAAAAATCATCAAAATGTCACGTATTTAGCGAAAAATGTAAGAACAAAAAAAGCGGCCATATAACAAGCTTCCGTTACACGGACTCTTTGAATGTGAATCTTACTTAGATTGTTCACCATTATTTACATTTTGTAGCGATAATTTGAATACATGATCTTTTTTCGTCAATTATTCGTAAATAATTTTGTAAAAAAATATTTAAATTTGGTTAAGTAAGTTACTTTTAGACGGCTGCCAAAGTAAAACTAGCCCGGAAGGTCACGTGATTGTTTGTACCACATTTTGGTTAGAACAATCACGCGACCTGCGTTTTTGTCTTAAAATGCTCAAAAACGGCTAAGTTTGATGATTTTTTTTCTAGGACTGTTCTTCATTCCTGGAAGACCGTTGAAGTCATATCTTAGTCTATTTTGTAGCCCAAATAGCCCAATTCGGCCGGTGTGTCCCTTTAATTTGACTGTCTGTATGGCTTTCTTTATTTGTCAAATGCTAATTTTGATCTTGCTCTGCTCTGTAAATATAGTTCATCAATAATGTAGGTGACGTAAGATTTGTTTAAAGAAAAAACAACGATGCAAACAATAATCGATAACAATGCTCACTCTTCAGGGAAAACGGCTGAAGTTGAGACTATACAACCAATACAGAATGTCACAACTGCAAGCGTCGTTGTTGAAACGGTGGGGTCAGCCATCCTCCTTTGGTCAACGTATCTGCAACAAGAATTGATGTGTTGATTCTAAAAATATAATGTAAACAAACATAGGCCTATATCAACATCCTGAAATGAGTTTCCTTCCTTTTCGGTTAGAATTGTTTCCGTTCAGAGCTTCTTGTCATAATATGATCCGAGGCATTCATTGATGAGTTCACGCCTGTAGGTTGCCACCTCTACGGTGGCATAGACTTGTGTACAAGTCTTTAATGAATGTCTGTTGCGGTGATAGTGTTCCCGACTCTCTCCGCCATTCCCGCGACACTGGCGATATGTTGACAAGACTCCTGGCCCCCGCGATCTGCTCTCGCGCTGTGATGGGGTAGTCGGCAGCCAGGCGCTTAACGCGGGAGAAGTGAACTCCCGAGAGCAGTATTCAATCGCGAATACCTGAATCATAACGCCACCACCTCGACCATTAACGACTTGTCCACAAGTCTATCGGTGCCATGATCCAGCTTGTGGAATAATATACCATGGAGTATAATGGGATGATCAGTGTACTGCATAATATGCAGTTTCACAAAATGACAATAACAATAATTATAGGCCTAGTATATATATGCTTCTTAACATTATTAAACATGCTGGCATATAGTTGTACAACGATTGGTTGGCAAATACTTTTTCAATAAATAGATTCGTAATTATTGTATAATACATCTCGATTTGTTAATTCGAATGTTCTGCCTATAAAAAGTAGTATAATCAGAAGGTATGCAATCTGAAACATGAACCACCTTTGAATATTCACTGTAACGTCAATTGAAAATAAATTGTTCAGTATAATATTTGAGATCATAAACCCCAATCTTAGTTATACAATTTCCTCACCGTGCAGTTTCCAACTCTGTGAGTCATTCTCTTCTCGGCTCGTGCAAGTTAAGTCTCTTCAGTGTTTAAGTCGAAGAGGGTTCAGAGACACGGTAACGGGAAGTCGATCGTCCTCTCTGTGCGAACAGACTACGGGTAGGAAGAAAAAGCACTTCCCATTCAAACATACATCAGGCTTTTTAGATGCTAATTACATGCTGATCAACTGAAAAGGTGGTAGGCTATAATACTGAATGATGCTTCCGGCGAATAGGAAACCAACCTACACTGAATAAGGTCCGAGGCCAGTGGCTCTTCAATCATTTCCCTTCTTTCAGCTGAAGCATCAAGATTTCACGTCATTAAATTCCATTGTGATGTGAACAAAAAAAGCACGAAAACGTAATAATTCGTAAAGGCAACAGACCCCTTTTTACTGAGCATACACTCAGTTTTAAGCGATGAAGATTTTGAAGAAATCCGTGAGAGAAAAAAAAACAAACAAAAAACCGTTGGCCTTCATGACTTCAATTCATGCAGGCCCTAAAAAGCGTGTTCGTAATGCCGTTTTTATGGCTCACTGTATTGGTGCACCACAATAACCTTCCAAAATAGTATCCAACGCTTAATGCTTTGTATATAGTATAAAGAAAGAAAAAAAACATTCAACAAGACAAAGAAAAAAAAACCAGCAGATTTATATACATTGGTTTTGGAGGTCAGCAGTTTGGATTTTTGTTTTAATTACGCTGGAAAACACCCCGAAAAGTCCTTTTCCTCACAAGGCGACTTGTCATTTTTTGAGGCAATCCTCAAATTCTCAAAGTGACAATTTTATCGCCAACATTTTTTGTTTATGCATTGTTCATGTAATCATAATCATACGTGACTATATATTTACAAAACTGCGGGGTCGTCAAGTCTCTGTCCCGCGCGTAGTCTTGGTGCATGACGTTTCTCGTTTTCCTTCACGCGCTGTTGGTGAGTTGGCCGGCGCTGTGATTGAAAGGAAAATGAGAAACGTCATGCACCAAGACTATCCCGCGCGCGGAACAGGTTGGGGAATGCACTGAGAGCTTCACAAAACAAAAGTGTTCTGGCGATGGCACGGGATTGGGACTGGATCAAGTCTAGGGAATACACGGAGGCCACACGGGGTATACATGTATATAGCATCCGTTGCTCTGATCTTTGCCTTTGATACCCCATCATAAGTTTCTTATGAACTTTCAGATTTTGTAGTGAAAGTGCCTTTTGCAACAGACATGTTAATTAGTTAAGTGAACACGTAGTAATAATAACTACATTTTAGTAAAGCGCTCTTTCCAGCGGTTGCAAAGCGCTACAACAAAACAAATAAAACAACAGATGAAACGTATGTAAACTGTAAAATGCTTTTTGAACTATGATACTGGCTCGACGCGAAAAGCAACCCGTGCTTACCACGGTGCTTATACTTACGACATGCTGTACGTGATAAATGGTGCTAATATCGATTAAATAATCGATGTAATAAAGAGGATTAATTAGAGAGTTCTCAACCATTCTTTGAAAGATAATCATACAAAGCATGGTCAACTGTCAACGTTCTGGGTGAACAATATTTGTGTTTACGAGAGCTAGTGAAACATGGACGCTCACAGGAGGGGGTCCTACAGCCGTGCAAATCCCCCTTCTGTCCCCCAGACCCACTGGGGACTTGAGTCACATTGATCCATTATGACTATGCATGGACCAGCACATGCTGGTACCGTTTGTTCCCCTAAATAATAATAATAAGAATTAATTCCAGAATCGTTTCGGTTCTCACATACATTGACCATTAATTCAATTCTCAGCGTGTCGTGTGACCTCCACTTCGGACACAGAAGCACGATTTATTGCTTTCAAATCATTGCAAATACATCAGTGCCATAATGGAGAGGAAATAAATAGATCGATGATCAAAAAAAAGGCCATTCACAAGCGTAGCCTTCAGGTTCGATGGGGTGGGTTCAGTGCACAGGGGGGTCATTGCTCTAACGGGGGTGGGGGTGCTGGTTTTGTCAGAGGGATGGGGGAGGGGGGTTGTCAGTTATGCTTTTTTTGGAAGTCGCACGCTGCTGCAGGTGCGGGGGGGGGGGGCAACATCATATTCGTTCCCGCGGTAGCGCTCCCGATTGCAGTCGTCCACTTCATTTGATCTGTTTGTACACTTGCGTTTTTGTTTAAGGGGGAGCCTGGTAGTTTTTACACTGGAAATGTTCGATTGTAAATACTAAAAACTCAGAGTGGGCCGTTTACAATCAATGGGAAACAAAACAACGATGCATCGAATGCCTCCATCATGTCGGATACAACGCTTCGTATTATGGTTTCATGAGAGAGTTGATGATCGGCAAATGCGCACAAATTCATACAAATACACAAAGAAAAATTAAAAAACACACATTAGAATATTAACAATAATAGTGTTTATCACTTACTTATTGCATTTAAACAATTATCTTCATGCAGTGTACAATATGCTTTTGTTTTCAAATGTTTTAAATTGTATAAGACAATATATTTAACCTGAGAACATTTATTTTCGAAGGTTGATCACTCTTTTTGATATCGCCAAAATTTAGGAGCAAATTATTATGTCCGGAGAGGAAGATTAAAATTTAAAGGAGTTCAAAATATGCGACCAGCGCCACTGCGGTAACACTTCTTATAATAAAATTTGTGGAGACAAAAGGTCATATCTTTTTTTTTTTTCATAATCGTATACATTATGTACTATCCAAAGCTGACGTACTTGTTACCGGGTAAGTTATGCATTGCCATTAATGTTCAGAGTCACTACCAAACGTCTTTGGTAAAAACAAAACAAAAAAACAAACAAAAACACTCAAAACAATTAATGACCTTGTAAATAATGAGTAACAAGCACTGCAGGTTTTGATAATGTACGTACGTCGCTCCAATGACTAAACCAGCACTTTAAAGGAACACGTTGCCTTGGATCGATCGAGTTGGTCTTTGAAAAGCGTTTCTAACCGGTTGTTACAAAATGCATATGGTTAGAAAGATGTTGTAAAAGTAGAATACAATGATCCACACAAATATGCCTCGAAATTGCGAGTGCTACTTGTGTGGATAATTATATATTCTACTTTTAAAATATCTGTCTACCATATGCATGTTATAACAAACGGTTGAAAACGCCTTGTAAAGACCAACTCAACCGATCCAAGGCAACGTGTTCCTTTAACATAACTCCCTCTTGGAGGGCCAAAATTCATTAACGTGTTTTATGAAATGCTGCCTTTCAAATGTGTATGCTAAGCAAACTAAACAATATTTGTCTGTGCTCAAGAAGTATTTGTGCTGACATACTTTGTATCTGTTGGTCCTGGTGGGTGGCAGGTAAACTTTTAAGAGAAAATAAGGTATATTTTACTATTTTTATTGACTTGTTGTTCTTGCGAAATTCATGGCCAAATTTCACAGAGCTGCTTATGAGCACAAAAACAAGCTTTTATAGCACAACAAGTATTTCAAAGCAGGTTTACCAACCGAAATACCATATCACATGTACATTTCGCGACTGGTACTTATTCAGCTAATTATAGCGAAGCAGCGGTTTTTAGGCAGTATTTTTTGTAACGCAGCTCTTTAAAATTGTGTCCAGATGGTTGGCTCAATGGGTGTCGAAAACGAGTTTTGGTACATCAAATATAGCAACAAGGTCCAACTAGCATTTCATTTGACATTATGTCACACGTATCATGTTTGCGTCAATGTTGAAAATAGTAATAATTACATGTACATGTTATATAAGGCAAAGTTACATACATAAGATGACGCTCGTATTCACCCGGCCGCCGATTGTGGACGCCGCACGAATTTTGTCTGCTATTATAAAAAAAGAAAAATAGTAATCATAATTTCCTATACCTGACAAATATGCTTATACGAATTCGATGCTGCGTACATGTATTAAACTTTTATCAGTGTGTTTCGGATTGGCATTTATGACACCTTAACTTAGTTTTTCAACCTCGGCAGGTAACAACCCGGGCTGTGGCGTTACAATTAGCATGTTCTATCCTAGACACAAAGGTACGTAGCCATCTTGAGAACACAAATGGACAATAACAAACTAACATGGACTCCCTCTCCAATTATTGTAAAAGTCCGGACGAGCGACATGTTATTTATATTTCTTGGCCTAAAAAGGCTCTATGGTTTCTTGATAAACATAATTTATTAAAAACATACATCCATTTGTATCTATTATATCTGATTCAAAAAAGGAATGGCGACATTTACCTGCACGATGTTGTCCTGAGCATTGTTTACGTTATTAATGTATACTATTGTTAACATTAAATAGGGTATATTTAAATAATGGAGTACGCCAATATTTGCACCTTTAACAGTTTACACACCCAACAATGGGTTATATTCATTTTTGGTTTTTACCCATACACACCGATGTTTGTTAGCACTGTATACTCAGTACTATACCCGATTAACTTAACATCTTTAATTGCTAGTTTGTATGACACTGCTCTAGAATTGCAGAGGTCGTGGGTTTGAATCCCACCCAAGTAAAATACGTGTATGCATTTAAATTTGTTCACAGAACTCGGCAAAAAACTGAATTACACATCGGTGTGAATGGGTTAAAACCAACATGGCTATTATAATATTTTTTATTTATGTAAGTTTTCACTGAGAACTTTTGATTGTTTAATCGGAGTCATTATCCATAGAAACGTTTTAGATTAAAGGCACTGGGCAGTATTCTTACTTGGTGTATCTCCAAAAATTTATGCATAAAATAACAAACCTGTGAAAATTTGGGCTTAATTGGTCATCGAATTTGCAAGAGAACAATGAAAGAAAAACACCACTGTTGCACAAACTTGTGTGCTTTTAGATGCATAATAAAATACTTCAGCCGAAGTTGTTTCCTCTTTGAACAGCTCTTCATTGCTTGTTACTCCGTTAATCCGGAGGTCGTTGGTTCGAATCCCACTCTAGTGAATTCTTTGTTCAACCCCCAAAATCATTTCAAAATTTACCCAGTCAGTTTTCCCTGTGGTTTATATTGATGCTTGTTACAAAGTAAGTTCGTTACGCTAACAATTAGTTTGAGTAGTTACCAATAGTGTCCGGTGCCTTTAAAGTAAATTCCACATCTATTGTTTAGTGTGTATTGGGTTCATATCCCGGCAGGTACCGGGTTCTTCTCACTGCCTCCCAAGCAGCAGTCCTCTCGATAGTCTTCTGCACATGACGATTAGACTCCCCTGCTGGTTTATGCTGTGCCTTTACCTTGGCTGGACTAGGTGGCACGAATTGGCGAATTCCTTCCTGCCTGCCGCTTGTTTGTGTGGGTCCAACATCCCCGTTGTCCCGGGCACCAAGTGAGTCCCCCACACTCCCTCTCCTCCCTGATTGGGGGATCAGTGGAGACAACTCGGTATGGCCCATTAGTAATACGGTGTCACTGTAACGTTTCGGCGGGTAGTTAGTCTTATCTTGCCGGTACAAACTAATTCCCTCGGCTGCGGCGATGGACCGACGTCGACGAGCGAGGGAGGCCTTAGGAGGCCCACGAGTTTCCTCTGAAATCTGCGCTGATTCGAAAGCATTATCATCAGCAGCTCGTAAGGCAACTGCAAGGGAATCGTTATCAACACGCTCTGGCGATTGAGTCTTTTCCAAAACTGCAGGAACTCTGTTCTTTTTAAGTGGCTTCAAGTTCAAGAGAAGATTTGAGTTCACATCAATTGACAATTTCCCCTGACGACTCGTGTTTGATACTTCCTCCGGGCACCATGACGAGTCAGACTCAGAGGCGTGCGACAAACTATCATAGGAGTCACTGTATAGGCTCCTGGTGCCGCAAGATGAGTTTTCGGACTCTTCCGATATTCCCGAGTCAAGCTGACCGTCAACGTCAGCCGCCGGGACCGGTGATTGAGTTAGCTCTTGCACCGGGCTCATGATTTTTACTCGGAGCTTTTTCCGTTGGCTGCGACTTCTGGATAATGCACTTTTTGGCTTGTCGGACTGAACTCTGTCACGTTCACCAATGGCCTCCTGTGGTTTGTCAAGGGCAAAACAACTTTGAACTTTCTGTACTTTTGAATCATCCTCCCCGTATTTAAAAACAAACACAGCATTCCTTTCTCGATTGCTGTCACGAATCAAGTTTTCATTTGTGTTTTTTGCGAAAATTTCACTGTTAATATCCTCAATAGTTTGAGCTCCGTCTGACTGTTTCGTCAAACTACTCTCGTCAATTTTGTTAGCATCAACTCCAACTGAGGGTGTACTAGTTAGTCTACTTGCTGGAATGTTGGCATCCACGCTTCCTCGCCTTCCATGTTTTCTTCCCGCAGCACGATTTGGGGCAGATGGTCCAATTCCAACGCGCGACAGTTCAAATGTCAGCGTGTCGGAGTGCAAGGAGTGCCGCCGTCCAAGGCGACGATTCGTCCCCGTGGTAATTGCACCCTGGTCCCGGTTGAATTTAACACTTTTGTCCGACCCATCAGCTGCCCCGTGTCCACCACGAACATCTTTTAGGTTGGTCTGGACCGCACCCAAGCTACTGGTACTTGTTCTCGGAAGATTCCCAAATGTTTTCTTGAGCATCCTTTCGTTGCGCTGAAGTTCATTTTGCCTCTTCCTGAGGTCGGCCTCCATGAAAGACTTCTGTTTGAGAAGATTTTGTTCGGCAACGTGGAGTGAGGCACGTACATCGCGGCGATCCCCGAGGATAGGCCTTAGTTTCGGGAGGCTCATCGTAGTACAGGATACCAGTGATGACTGGCCTACACGCTGTTTTAGAAATCACTTCAGGAATCTTCTATAATAAAAATTCCCGGACCCTAAACTGTCCGCTTTGCATCTAACTTCGTCCAGAGTGAAGGTAGTAGAAATAGGCCCAAAGTCCATGCTCGTATTCGGTCTGTGGTGACGCTATACGAGTACAGCTATACACGCAGTCTCATGAGTCAATTTAGGATTCTTCTTATAAAATGATACCCTGACCCTTATAAAATCTCCGCTATACGTCTGACTTCGTTCACCGTCAATGTTATCGTCATCGGTTTGTGGTGTCGCTATACAAGTACAAGCTGTCTCTGGAAGAGTTTCAGGATTCGTCTACATGTATAAGTAAAATACCTTGACCCACATAAAATCTCTGCTTACGGCATCTAACTGTGTCCACTGTCCATGCTCGTCATCGGTTTGTGATGATGTTACGCGATTATCTAGCCTTGTGGGGTGAACTCATTTACCTCTCTATACATAAAAATACCACGGGGGGATTAGTTGCTAACTCCCAGCAACACGACAAGCAAAGTACTGATGAGTGTTGTTGAAGACTTCAAGTGACAATGAAACCCACTCGACTATAACAAAATGCTTTCATGGACTATTGTCGAACCGGGTTGTTTATTGACCAACACGAGGAGGAGCATTTGGGAGGCCTTAGTTGGGATTTTCACACACATGTGCTATGAATAGAAGACACTTCTTCAACCATGGATGTAGCTGCCTCCATGGTTCAACCTCTCTAGATTGATGTAAACAGCGGGTGTGGTTTGAAGACACAAACTAGCTTGAATTATTTATAGAGCCTGAAACAGATGTTAAATTTGCACCGGAGATAAAGAATATTAATTTGGGTTTTATCCTTACACCGATATGTGTAAGCACTGTATACTCAGTACTTTCCGGGATTCGAACCAACAGCCCTTGCAGTTCTAGAGAAGTATACACACCCGTTTCAGACAGGCGCTCCAGAGTCGCACCGAACCAAATAGATTAGGAGCGACTCTAGGCCGACCCAATTCAAGTTTTTGTTTAAGACAGGCAAACTTATAAAGACACTGGACACTATTGGTAATTGTCAAAGATCAGACGTCTCACTTGGTGTATCTCAACATGTGCATAAAATAACAATCCTGTGAAAATTTGAACTCGATTGGTCGTCGGAGTTGCGAGATAACTGTGAAAAAAAAACACCCTTGTCACACGAAGTATGTGCTTTCAGATGCTTGATTTCGAGACCTCATAGTTCTTAACTTGAGGTATCGAAATCAAATTCGTGGAAAATTTCTCGAAAACTACGTCACTTCAGAGGGAGCCGTGTTCTCACAATGTTTTATACTATCAACCTCTCCCCATTACTCGTACCAAGTAAGGTTTTATGCTAAAAAAATATTTTGAGTAATTACTAGTGTCCATCCACTGCCTTTAACATAACATTTACATTGGCTCGGCTCATGACAAGTCCGACGTCTGAAACGACTGCAACTGTCGATCTTTTAACCTCTAGCGCGTCCAGCCGCTCCTAACTGTTTCAGACGTCGAACTTGTCATGTATTAGTTCAGAATTTGGAACGGTTCCGCGTGACGTTGACACGCCTGTCTAAGAGTTAGCAGCGGGTATACTGCAACGATGATAGATGTTAAATTAGCATAGGGGATACAAAGGATTAATTTCGGTTTTACCCCTTTTTCCCAGCACTCGGGAAAGTACTGAGTGTACAGTGCTCATTTACACAAATCAGTGTTTTAAACGTAAAACCAAAATTAATAGAGCCTAAAAGCTGTAGAGAGTGACCAAAGTTTGATGACCTATTAATGTTGGGTTCAATTCAATTCAACAACATTTATTTCCATTCCACATTGTGTACACTCGTACAGAATGATGTTTCACAGAATACCATGATACTAAAAAACACTTCTAGTAGAAAAGGACAGAGTTAGTGAAATTGTGGCAATAATCCCCGGTAAAGCGTTTACTTGATTTGGGAATACGGGCGCAAAGGACAAAAACATTTACAGACGTGTGGATGCAAGTTTAGCCAAGTGTTATTGTGACTTTATTTTGGGCGCTCCCCTATAATGAGAGAGTGGCACTGAACTCAACGTTGTTGCTCTGTTTTTTTTCGTTGTGTGTTGTGGTTGTCCCACTTGTATTCAGCCAATGAATTAGCATATATATTTTTTAAAATAGTCCGGTCCCTTATTTTATTTACATTTTAAATAATTCTTTTTTTAGTTGTTTTAATAATCTAGTCTAAATGTTTGTAATATATTTATATGTTCAGTCTCATGCAATAGGCTTTGATAAATTATTTGTCTAAATGATATATTTTTAATATTTTTGTATGTACAGCCACATGCAATTTGGCCCTTGGACCACAATTTGTGTTTTTTAATAAATGATAATAAATGAAAAAATATATATACGAGTTGTTTGCTAATGAAAAATTGAAATTATAATCAGTAAGAAAATATTAAAGACTATTCACTGAGATACTTTTAAACTGTATTAATTCTTTTTCTTTGTTTCAGTCGACCCCCGCAATGCACCAAACGCGAGCCTATCCTGGGCGCCAGTTGGGATTAAACTTGTAAATACCAAATGTTGAAAATGGTATTAAACGTCGTTCAGTGCAAGGGGTCAATTACTTACTTTGTTTCAAATAACGTTTTTTTGTATACTGCTATAGCTTATTGTTTCATCAGATTTTTTTTATTGCCCCTTTGGCCGCCCATATAAAGAGCAAGGGTTTTGCTGTCTAGTTTCTTGTTAAATGTCCCGTGTTTTACGTTGAGAAACACGCAGTGGGACAGACTAGTATCACACGTGTACAGTAGAAGCCTTTCTCAAAGTTTGCGGCTCGAGCTACTTCTGCGCAAAATTAAAATAACGCCGGTGAGTGATACAGCTCGCGCAAAGTGTTAAAGAGCATGTTTTAAAAATTGCGCCCATAGCCAGTGCTCTGGCTTCCGGGGTTGTCCCACCGCAAAGTTCTTCTCTAGAATTCTTCCGATCATCAGGAACAGCAGACCTTTGATTCCGAAGAGTCAGGAAACAACATGGCTGATGCAAATGCAAACGCAGACCCGTCAGGGGAAGGGTGAGTGCAGTGGAGTGATGTAAAATTAATGTTTCTTGTCCGTATTGTGCACAGTGTTGCCATGCAATCTGTTCAGCTATATTGGAATACAAAATGATGCAATACTCTGACTGACATGACTGATGATGATAGAATGTACTTAATTTAAAAGTCATATGTATTTAATATTATTACATCTCCGTGGTCATATCATACAAAAATACTGGTCTATTGACAGGGGGCTGTCTATTATAAATACCGTCCATGTTTCTTTGGAAATAATGATGCAATTTTAATATACAAAATCATAATGTCAAAAGATAATGATGATTATTATACTACACTTTACTACAGCATAGACAGGCCTTACTTGCTATATTATTACTACTACTTACTAGCTGGATCATATTTAATAATATAATTTAATGTTTGGAAAAGTTTCCGGATAACTTTCCGTATGGCGCCACCACTTTTTCACTCATTTTTACAAAAAGGGATATATCAATCAGGTAAATTAGATACTATATTATTTTATTTCGAATGAAAAAGTGGTGGCGCCATACGGAAACTTTTCCAAGTTTCCGTATGGCGCCACCACTTTTTCATTCGATATGAAATAATATAGTATCTAATTTACCTCAATGAGATATCCCTTTTTGTAAAAATTAGTGAAAAAGTGGTGGCGCCATACGGAAAGTTATCCTAATGTTTATATCATTCACTCTATACTTAATAAAACCCTTTTTATAGCTCCATGGGAAAATTTAATTTTAAAAAGATTTACACTCAACATTTCAGATTTTGGTTCATGGGATGATGGGTACTTCTATCTACGTAGAAACAGAAGTAGGAAGATAGGATGATGGGCATTGTGGGGCGACTCATCAAACAATATTGAAACTGACCATGCTGACAGATATAAAACGAGAGTAGTGCTATGTAGACGCAAGTCTATTATTTTTACCAATTGCACTAACTAGTAATTCGCTATTTAATTCAGTTGACTAATTGAGATAAAAATGTTGGTTATTAATCAAATCTGAAATCAGTTAAGGTCACGGCGCAAATTTTTGGATCCATCCATGGTCAGTTCCTGTCCTTTCCTAACAATAGGCCTATATTTATTTTCTTTTTCTTTTTCTTTTTGACAGAGTTATTTCCAAGAAAGCTTTGAAGAAACAGCAGAAGGAAGCAGAAAAAGCAGCAAAGAAAGCTGAACGGCAGGCACAAAAGGTAACTCAGTCAAAAATGTTGATCTCTCGCTGCTCTTTTTCCATATTCCAATTTCATACAGTTGTTTAAAGGCAGTGGTGTGGTGACTATCGGTAATTACTTAAAATAATTATTAGCATAAAGCCTTACTTAGTAATGAGTATTGGGGAGAGGTTATAAAACATTTTGAGACACGGCTCCCTCTAAGGTATAACATCGTTTTTGAGAAAGAAGTAATTTTCCGCGAATTTGGTTTCAAGACTTCAGGTTTAGAACTTGAGGTCTCGAAATCAAGCATCTGAAAGCACACAACTTTGTGTCACAAGGGTGTTTTTTCTCTCATTATTATGTCGCGACTTCGATGACCAATTGAGCTCAAATTTTCACAGGTTTGTGATTTTATGCATATGTTGAGATGCACCAAGTAAGAAGACTTGTCTTTGACAATTGCCAAAAGTGTCCAGTGTCTTTAATGCACCTTATTTTTTACCGCATGAGGGCGCTCTCAAGCATATTATTTATGTCACTTCCGGGGGTATCATTCATACCAAAACAGTTATTACTGGGTGTAAGACATTACTACCATCCACAGACATCATAACAATAATGGACAAAGATCTTTAAAGGAGCCATTACAACCCACCTCTGAAGCAACTTAGTGGAAACTGTCTTCTTTCTAAAAAACTACGTACTTCAGAGGGAGCTGTTTCTCACAATGTTTTATACTACAACAGCTCCCCATTACTCCTTACCAAGTATGATTTTATGTTAGTAATTATTTTGAGTAGTTACCAATAGTGTCCACTGCCTTTAAAATTATTACAAACGGTGGGTTTATCATTATTTTGTTGTGATTTTAACGACAGATTGAGCCTTTCAAACTTTCACATGTTTCTTATTTTTCTTGTAGGCCCATAACTCTTGCCACACACAGTGTAGAATCTGTTAAAGCTTTGACAAAAAAACAATGTTGGCTGCATGCTGTAAGCTCAGGCACCTGTTTTTTAACAAATTTTGCTGAGTTAAATAACTTTGTTTTAGACAGAGGAAGTAGAGTAAATTTTTACAGAGCCCCTATGGCCTCCTATAGGTAATCTATACACATTTATAAATCATGAACCCCAAGTTAGATTTGTTTTTCTAGCAAAAGGATACATGTGTTTTCACTGAGGCCACTTGAATGTATTTGTTTAAGTATTTATTTATTGATTGATTATATTTACATAAATGTATTTTTATCTTAGGCATCAGAAGCAGATGTTGTCGAAGAAGATGACTATGCAAAAGACCGATATGGCATTCCAAGAATGGTGCAGTCCCATGAGAAACCAGGTGGGTCAAGAAATCTGTAATTACTTATCGACATTCCAAACCCTGTGGATCCAGCTTCTGGGGATCCAACCTCTGGGGATTAAACTCTAGGATCAAACCTCTTGGGATCCAACCCTTTGAATCCAGCCCTGGGAACCAACCCTGGGGATTTAACCCATGGGGGATTTAACCCCTGGGGGATTTAACCCCGGGGATCTTACCTACATACATGTAGGTGATCCAACCTCTTGTCTTGGGATCCAATCATGGAGATCCAACCCTGGGATCAAACCATGGGATCCAACAGAGGGGATCTAACCCAAGGGATTAAATCCTAGGATCTAACCCCGGGGGAACTGACCCTTGCGGGATTGGACCCCGGAGGTATAACCCTGGGGATCCTACCCTAGGGATCAAACCTCTTGGGATCCAATCCCAGGCCTGAGGATCCAACCTTGTGGACCAAACCCTGGGATCTAACCCGGAAATCCAACCAGGGAATCTTATCCCGGGGGACCTGAACCTAGGTATCTGACACAAGAGATCCAACCCAAGGGAACGAGGGGATCCAACCCATTGGGATCTAATCCTGGGAATCTAACCTTGGGGACCGACCCTCTCAACTCTTGGAACTGCTATGTTGTTGTGAAGAATCATGTCCTCAAGTGAATTACTAGACTCTTCTAAATGGGGTTCAAACAGAATTTTGAGAGGAAAATGTGTGTAGTTGATTTAGAAAAAAAAGACATCAAAATGGAAGAACTCTTAAGTAGGATTTGAAACTTTGCATGGTGGAGATAAGATATAGAAGGGTTTGCGGTAACACCATGTAATAACAATCTCTAAATGAGTTGGGATGGTTCTGAAAAGAACCGTTGGATTAACTCGACGTTTCGATCAGTATGCTCTGATCGTCTTCTGGAGAATGCTGGACTCTGATGCTGCATGCTGCTTAAGTACTAGGCGGTGGATCAGCGGTGATGCATGTAGGCGGGAAATATAAGAACTCTTATTTATCAAAATTGTCTGTGACTTGGCAGGTAAACTCAACTCTGTATTTTAATGCTGATCCTATATCTTTTTTAGCAGAATAAAAGTTCACAAAATAATGAGTAACTTTGCATGATCCATTCTCTGTTAGTTTTCAGTTGGTAAATTTACTAATGTTTATTCCTTTAGATCGTAAGCTGGTGAAGGTTGATACTTTGACCTCTGCCCTCGCTGATCAGACTGTTTGGATACGTGCAAGGCTACATACTTCCCGCGGCAAAGGTAATAATTGTTTCTAAAACCAAACTCAGTGAAGTATCCTAGCCTAGCAGTAGGCTTGGGCTATAACAAAGCCGATTCCGAAAATTGAGAACCGAAACCGAGTACCCGCTTTTGTCAGTCCAGATTACAAAAGGTCGAGTCATAAAATGTCTGTTTGGAGCTGGTTGAGGGACCAAACCAACTCTAAAAGTTCAGAACTGATTGTTGTAAGCATTGACTACAAAGACACGATATCAGATTGACTTGGGGCATTACCAGTTAAAATAGATCAGCTCAATTTTGTGTGTGTGTGGGCTTGGGACCTGGGGGCTTAATGTTTCATATTAGTGGAACCGGGTCTGACTCGGAACCAAGTTATTTTCAGAGCTGGAACCCATTCCTAAATATCTGGTAACTGCCCAAGCATACTGGAGAGTGAGACCTTGTCAAATAATAGTTGGACCACCTAACTGTAGCTGGGCATCCCATTTATAGTTGGGCAGACATCGATTTCTGAAACTGCCCAAGCCAAACCAATGTTGGACCACCTATAGTTGGGCATCCCAGCTATAGTTGGGCAGACATCAATGTGGGGTAAATAATAATAAATAATAATAATAATTAAGCCATAAAGAGAAAACAAAATTATTTCAAAATACTCAATTACTTGAAGGCTGCCACTTTAATCTACCCTTGTACAGTCTTTCTGGAAGACTTTTTTAAAATTATATATTACCCTCAAGAAAGACGTTGCTCAGGAAGAAATGTCAGGCCTCTAACTGTAATTTTTGCATTTACACCATCCTTTTGCTCGGTAAGGAGTTTGTAACAGCTTACTTTATTTTCTTCCTGTAAGTGCTCATTGCTATTAAATGTGATTCGTTTCAATTTTGTGTGACAGGCAAGCAGTGTTTTGTGGTTTTACGTCAGCAGCAATTTACCATACAGGGTATCCTTAATGTCAATGACACCATAAGCAAAGCAATGGTCAAGTTTACCTGTGGGTGAGTATCTCGTTAGCATTTGCATACCAGATCTTAAAGGGTATGGGTATTTTTTGCACAATGCCACATATAACTTGTACACAGTTTGAAGATAATGATAGTAGAACACTTTCCTGAAAATATTACTTGGTGAGGTGCTGTAGTTTTCCTGACTTGTTTTCCTCATTTCTCAAAAACTACAGCACCTCAGCAAGTATTGTTTTAACCCAATAGCAACTAATAGCGCTATTCATCAAGCTGCTTTGATTAAAGTACTGAAAACACGGACTGTTGCTCTGGCGGTTTCATTCATTACAGGCAGTATTAGGCTGGGCGTTTATTTTGGCGGAGGGTTAAGGGAAGCTTTCTACCGTCATTATCTTCAAACCGTTTAAGTTTAAAGTGAATCTGCGGACATTGTGTATTGTGTCCTACAAAGATTACCTAGACCCCCCCCCCCCCCCTCAGAGAAGAAGCAAACCTTATAACACATGCTTAAAGTTACCCTTCTTATGGTTTAAATGAATGTTTTTTATCAAGGTTTACATTTTGTACTGTTTTCAAAAAAACATATTCAGGTTTAGTCAAACGTTCTTTATCTTTAGTACATGCCAGTGCCGATCCTCCGGAGATTTGTAAGGTACTATCTAATGTACTTCTAATATTGAGCTACATGTGTATAGTGCATCTAAAAAGAAATGGTGGTATTGGTTTATCAAATGATGTGGTCCTCTGTCATTAAAAGAAAAAAACACAAAAGAATTGTACACAAAATACCTGGGCGCACTGCTGACATTGAGTAGCAAATGATGATCTTTGAGTAGCAACACCTTTTGTGTAGCATTTTGCTCTGCTGTACGAAGGAAATCGTTCACTGCCACCTCATTTGACTAAACAACCATTGAGTGATGGCACCTGTCCTTTTTAGTTTCCTAGTAGCTCATTCTAAGGAGTAAAACAAATACTAGTTTAAGATATTTTTTTTTCTTACCATCTAAACTTTGAACTTATTTAAACCTGCAGTGTATCCAAGGAGTCCATCGTGGATGTTGAAGGTACTGTTGCAGTTGTAGGCCAAAAGATTGAGAGCTGCACGCAGCAAGATGTAGAGCTACGTATCCAGAGGGTAGGTATTGCAAAGTCATCAAACCCAACCCAACACATCTGAGTCGCTTAACCAAAAGGAATTTCCAACCTTTCAAAAACCTGTGGTCACAAAGTCTTGAGTGGAGTTCTGCCCGAGTAGCAACAACTTTATATAAATTTATTCCAAACTGTGTCATTTTAATGATTGTGCAAACAGATTCCAGCGGACAGTCAAAAGTGTGTGTAGGGAATGGTAGCATGCAAAGGGTCAAAAACCATAAATTACAGCCTTTACCTGACATTGTACATGTGATGGAATGCTGTGGCGAAGCAGTACAGTTCATCAGACTAAATTTCTGGTGGCTAAGTTTGTTGGGGTGTGGGTCCGAATCCCGGCCATGACACTTCAATTCTTGTGCGAGTCACTTATTGAAGTTGCCTCTCCCAACCCGTGGGTATATTGGTACATGTGAGGGGCAGAGATGGTTCTTGTGATTGTATCCTGTGCGCTACTTGGCATGGCAAGCTACATACATACTCCCCAAGGAGCTTTAGATGGTTTTAGGTAGGACATAAATGGTCCAGTGACCAGGTTAATAATGTTCAGGCGCCTTGAGTGTCAACATTTTTGCTTACCGGTGCTCTATAAATGTCCTTTGTTATTATTTTGATTATGCTTACTCTATGCAATAACAAAATGTGTGTTTGAGTATTATTTTCCGCTACGTCTTAGTTTAAGCAATTTGATTTGAAAATACGATAAACTGTTTCTTTGATAACAATTTCTTTGATGAGACCACTTTGTAGACCATCACATTGTGCTAAGGACTTGGTCTCATAATTCAAACGTACTCCTACATACCTTGCAGGAAATACTGTTTATTGCAGCGCCAGGAGCGTAACTGTGTGATGGATAGGCGCTCTATGTAACTCCTCTATGCAACAAGCCACTATTATGTTATTGTTATTTAATTTGATATTTTCTTGACTGATTTTTATTGACCTGGCAGTTTTACGTCATCAGCCAATCTCTTCCCCGCCTCCCTTTGCAAATTGAAGATGCTTCTCGCCCCAAAGGGGATGAGGAAGAAGGAGGCCAAGCACCTACGGTCAACCAAGACACCAGGCTGGACAATCGTATACTGGACCTAAGGGTAGGTTGGCGCCGTAGCTCACACCAGGGATGTGGTGTCTCTATTTTTAAGCAGAAGCTCTTTTTTTATTTATTTTTTTATTTAATGAAGATAGAACCATGTGAAACATCCAGAATTGCAAGGTAGGGCTTTTCAAAAGCAAAGGTAAATGTATGTGAGCAGGTTTTGATGAAAAAACTGGGACTTTTTTTTGCTGTTTTCTCAATTGTAGATACTGTGCTCAACTGAAACTTTCCATTTTCTGCACTTTTCTTCACTTTGCCTATTGTTGAAATGCTGTGAAATTTAAAATGCCGTGTGAACTTTTCCCCCTGATATAGACCCCAACCAACCAGGCTATTTTCCGTCTTGAAGGAGGCGTCTGTCAACTGTTCAGGGAATCCCTCAGAAAGCGTGACTTTGTTGAGATCCACACTCCCAAGATTATATCTGGTGAGGTTAAACTTTGGCTTTGCAGGCCCCTTTTAGGTCTTGCAAGAGCTCAGTTCTTGTAGAAACCAATTTCATTCAACTTCTGAGCTTAACTCGACACCAAAGAGCCTGAACTCAAAACAAAAATAAAATATGAAATATGGGTACGCATTGATTTTGCAGTTGCGTGCGGACGCGTTAACTCCTGTTCATACTATCTTGCACTGCAAGGATCTTTCCTGTATATTTGATTAATCCTTGCATTTCTAAGACACAGCAGTATTCTGAGGAAGTCGTAGCTTTGACAGAGAGACAAAAAGTTGTACTGGTGTCTGCAGTGTCAACAATAATAAACATGTTTTAAAATAACTTTTTGTTTTGTCTGTTTCAGCCGCTAGTGAGGGTGGAGCTAATGTATTCACAGTGTCTTACTTTAAGACCAATGCGTTCCTTGCTCAGTCTCCTCAGCTGTACAAGCAGATGGCAATCTCAGCCGATTTTAACAAAGTCTTCACTGTCGGAGCAGGTGAGTTATTTATCAAGATGAGTTTGTGTTCAACAACAATGATAAAAATGTCAACGGGTTATTTCGATTAGCTTCCCTGTGTTGACCCGGCAATGCTCACTCGGGTGAGCCCCCGACAAGAGCTAATCAAGTGATCACTCACCCTCTCGTGGTAACTTCATGCACCTCGGGCCATCCCCAAGTGACCCGCTCCACAACAAGCAGGGCTCTATGTCCCGACCTGGGTGAGCCCCTGGAATGCCGTCAAAGCTATTTGAACTAACCGGGGGCAGACCGGGGTCGACCCGGGGAAGCTTATCGAACGCACCCAATATTTATATAGGGCTTATTACTGGTGTTTCTAAGCGCATGATTAACCTTACATAACAAAGAGATGAGTGTTCAATAGAGATCTGAATGAGCCAGTAAGGGTAGCTTGAGGGATTTTGAGTTGAAGATTGTGCAGCTGAGGTGAAAGCTTGTTGACCATAGCAATTATAAGTACGTTGACCATTTGAAAGTTGATGTTGTGAGTTGTGATGACCATAAATTGAGGGAATGCATTGGGACTTTTGGAGAAATTGGACATTGGACCCCAATAAGATATTGGCTTTTCTGGGTTATCCTTGGATAAATTTGATTCTATTTTGGTTTATCTTTATTCATTGTTTTTTTCTCCTGTTGTTGTGTATGTAATTTTTGACATGTTTTTTATCCGAACACATTCAATCAATCAATGTACAAAAGTCAAACTTGAAGTCAACCCAGACTCCTTTCCCACTCAATAATCCCCTTTGCTAATGATTGCAATCTGTTCAGTGTTCCGAGCGGAGGATTCCAACACCCATCGTCATCTGACTGAGTTTGTTGGTCTGGATCTGGAGATGGCATTTGACTATCACTACCATGAGGTATGTTTTTTGATTTAATTTGTGTTGTTTGTATTTTGGTGCAAGTTGTAATGGAATTTTTAAAGGCAGTGGACACTATTGGTAATTACTCAAAATAATTATTAGCATAAAACCTTATTCGGTAACAAATAATGGGGAGAGGATAGTAGTATATAAAACATCGTGAGAAATGGCTCCCTCTGAAGTGAAGTAGTTTTCGAGAAAGAAGTAATTTTCCACGAATTTGATTTCAAGAACTCAGATTTAGAATTTGAGTCTCAAAATCAAGCATCTGAAAGCACACAACTTTGTGTGACAAGGGTGTTTTTTTATTTTTTTATTATCTAGCAACTTCGACGACCAGTTGAGCTCAAATTTTCACAGGTTTGTTATGCTTATGTTGAGATACACCAAGTGAGAAGACTGGTCTTTGACAATTACCAATAGTGTCCAGTGTCTTAAGCGAATTTGTGCCTTTGAACATCCTCGGCTTGAGAGGTCACACTGGAAATGTAGTTAACCAGGGATGCCAGTTTTCCGACTATTGCCGGATTCCGGATTGTGAAAATTTTCCCCAACGTTTTCCGACGCTCTGCTTCATCAGGCCGGAGAAAACAGATTTACGACGCTCGCTTGGAACGACTCGTTTTTAATGATAATATGTTTTGGTAGCAAGCAAGGAAAGAGTCACTGGCATCCCTGAAAAACTATTATTGTTCTAATTTTAGCAGCTCCCTAAGGATTTGTATTTAGAATTTAGGATGCATTACCTTTTGGCATCACTGAAAGGAATTACTATTCCTGTACACCAAATACTTCATTATTGTATTTGTTTATTAATTTAAAAGGTACTTGATGTTATCGGTGGAATGTTCAACGATATCTTCCGCGGCCTTCGTGATCTGTTTGCCACTGAGATCGCTACTGTCAACAAGCAGTTCCCTGCGGAGCCATTTAAATTTCTGGATCCACCACTGCGTCTTGAGTACCTTGAAGGGGTCAAGATGCTGAAGGAGGCAGGAGTTGAGATGGGGGAGGAAGACGATCTGAGGTATGACTCTAAATACTTATGTGCACAGCCAAAATCATAATAATCATAATAAAAAAAAAGTTAAAATTCTTACATACATGTACATGTACGTGTAGCACACTTTCGATAATCGTCTCAGTGCGCTTTACATCAGTGCTTTGGTCATTGGGCCAATAACATCCCTTTTAGTATGCATCTGAAAGGGTGGTGTTTTTTCTCTCGTTACTTTCTTGCAACCTCGAGTCCAATTTTTCACAGATTTTTTATTTTATTCATGTGTTGGGATACACCAAGTGAGAAGACTGGTCTTTGACAATAACCAAACTTGCAATCCTCACTGAAAGACACATGGGTACCTGTAAGAATGTTAGAGAGCTGTGATATTTATCTGGTAATGATCGTGCCCGTGAATGGTTGTTGTTATCATTCCTTTCTAAAACTTTGAATCAATAATCTTAGATTGGAGCTACTATTTGCTTATGTTCTTGATGTGTGATAGGGGTGTTCAGTTTCTTAGTGCAAGGGATCCCTCTTTGGAGGTGGCTTTATTTCTTAGTGAGGTTTCAATGTGTGGGAGGGTTCTCAGCTTTTAATGGCACATAATTCAGCTGTATGCTGCTACCGAGAGTTAGCACCAAGATTAGGGCAAGAAGGCTGAGACTAGCAGGTCACTGTCTCAGACATGATGAGCTGGCAGCGAGCAAGCTTGTGCTTTGGGCCCCTACTCAAGGTCACTGTTCCCGAGGTAGACCACAAACCACCTATGTGGACACCTTGTGCCGGGACTCTGGACTGCGTCGGGAAGAGCTGCGTACAGCAATGGAGGACCAACGTGTTTGGAGGGCCATCATCCGATGCTCCGCATCGACTGAATGAATGAATGCTGCTAGTTGGTTTTCCAATAAAAAAGAATGTATGAATGAATGAATGAATTTTTCTGTTTTTCTTTTGTCTCTCTTTTGATTATAGTACTCCAAATGAGAAGCTCCTGGGGCGTCTAGTCCGGGCTAAGTACGACACCGACTTCTACATACTGGACAAATATCCACTGGCTGTTCGACCGTTCTACACCATGCCTGACCCTAATAACCCTGTAAGTGTTTTGTAGATTCATTTAAAGGTACAGTTGTCTCTCGTTAGTACTATGTCCATCAGAGTTGCCCATTTTCCTTGTATAATTACCCGTATCTTATCTTATCACGTTGCCTTGGATCGGACGAGTTGGTCTATTAAAAGCATTTTAAACCGTTTTTTTATGAAATGCATATGGTTAGAAAGATGTTTTAAAAGTAGAATATAATGATCCACACAAGTATCACTCGAAATTGCCTGGTTTTCCTTTTACGTCGTGAACTATCACTGTCGGCTATTTATGGGAGTCAAAATTTTAACTCCCATAAATGGCCGACCGTGTCAGCCGACAAGGTAAAAAGAAAACCACGCAATTTCGAGGCATATTTGTGTAGATCATTGTATTCTACTTTTACAATATCTTTCTAACCATATACATTTTACAGCAAACGGTTATAGAACGCTTTTCAAAGACCAACTCGACTGATCCAAGGCAACGTGTTCTTTTAAAGGCAGCGCACTGATAATACACATGTCGTCATAGTGCATGCACTACACATATGTGCTTTACAGCATATTTTTGCTTGCCTACCACGGATTGAGTCGCTTCCTTGTACAGATCTTACGAGCATCATGTAAACAAATATATATGATCAATGTATCTTGAATCTTCCTTGCTGGTCTTAACAAGAGTCAATCAAACAGTTGACTCAACTGTAGTTGTTTGAATTAACTGCAGTGTAAATGCTGAGCTCTTTTGTAATGGATTTTACAAAGCTCTAATTTTTAGTACTTTCTGATTTTCCAGTGACAAAATATTTGTGGTTCAATTATTAATGATGTGTTTTGAACAGTGTTACATGATACAAGCTCAGTTTGAAGTATCACTAACAATTGACATGTATTCAAATTTTGCATATTCTATGTATGGTCTTTTACTTAATCCCCTGTTCCTTGACATTGTTGTAGTACCTGTCCGGAAAGAATGCTAGATAAATGCTTTGGTTATTGTCAATAATTGTATAAACATTGAATGACAAATGTATATTTGATGATGAAACTTCCATTGCAAGAAACTACATGTATGATAATTGTGTAGTGTCTTTTCGTTTTGTTTAGGATGGTTTTTTGTTAAATGTTAACATTTTTGGAAGACACTGAAAACTCATTTAATATGCAGTTTATTATTTTTGTGTTAAAGCACCTTTGAACATACTTTTCTTATGCAGTGTATAAAGATGTTATATCAGAATGTAATTGATTGATTAAATTGATTTAATTGACTTATTTGATTTGATTGGTTTAATTAATTTGATTTGATGATTTGATTGATTTATTGTCGAATTGATTGATTGATTGATTGATTGATTGATTGATTGTTTGGTTGGTTAATTGATTGAAAGGCTTTGGAGCATTTTTCAGGTTATCCTCCCACCTTGGATGTTCAATTCATTAGCAATAACTCACTTTCTATTCTAATCGTGTTTTCAGAAATATTCCAACTCCTATGATATGTTTATGAGGGGAGAGGAGATCCTGTCTGGAGCTCAGCGAATTCACGATCCGGAATATCTGTCCGAGAGGGCCAAGCATCATGAGATAGGTAAGACTAACTAATCTCAACAAGACGATTCTGAAACTATAGGAGGGTTTAGCTTCTCAGTTTCAGTAAGTCATCTTATCTTTGTCAGGTACCATGTACTTCTTCTGTGGTTCAAAAGTCATCTTCGCTACTCTGCGGCAATAGAATTTAGCAAGAACAACTCTACCTGGCAAGTAGATACCCACTTGGTGTGACCGCAAACCAAACATATATTGATACCTCACCATGCAATGCCTCAAATCCTATATATGATTATAATGATTAGTCCGCTTGTTCCATATAATTTGACTGGATTTGATAAAGAAATGAATGATTCTGTTATCCTCATAAAGCATATACTGGAGTTCTGTCGATAGGTTATAAACATGTTATTTGACATTGTCTTTCATACACAGATTTGGAGACCATCAAATCCTACATTGACTCCTTCCGTTTTGGAGCGCCCCCACATGGCGGTGGTGGCATCGGTATGGAACGCGTCTGTATGCTGTACCTTGGCTTGGACAACATACGCAAGACTTCTCTGTTTCCTCGTGACCCCAAAAGGTTGACCCCATAGGGCGTACTAATATGCACTGCACGTACAATGATAGGCATCTATCATGCAGCCACCTGTATCTTGTTCCTGGTATTGACCCCTTGCACACACGTCACACGCGGCGACTGTGCCACGCTCACAATACTGGTCACACGCGGCCACTGTGCCAGGCTCACCATACTGGTCACACACGGGCACTGTGCCACGCTCACCATACTGGTCACACGCGGCCACTGTGCCACGCTCACCATACTGGTCACACGCGGGCACTGTGCCACGCTCACCATACTGGTCACACGCGGCCACTGTGCCACGCTCACCATACTGGTGGGCAATAGGTTTACATTACGTGTAAACGCTGCGTCGCCTAAAATGCGCACTTCACTGAATAACGCATAGAGTGCCATTGCCCACCAGTATGGCAGGCTGATGATGACGTCAGGTGAATTGGGTCAATACTACAGTAATCTTTAATACGGATTATATCACTCAAAAGGAGGGGGGCACAGGCTACTTTGAGCAGTTGGCTACATTGAGCAAGTTCGGCTGAGCAACTAGACATGACCAGAAACTGGTTAGTCTTGTCTGTGTTGTCAATAAGTTGCTACACTAACTTGCTCATGGACAGTGATATACCTCCACTATTCAGCCAACTACCTCTTGTTCCCCATATCATTAATACTGATTTCCATCACTCAAAGGGATGGGGCACAGACTACTTAATCAGGATGGCCTCTATCAGTGGAATGGCGCGCGATGAAGGTCAATTGAGTTAACACTTAAAATAAAAGGTAGTACAGATTTATCATAGACAGTATTATAATCAAACAAGAATATGACGTTTTAGTTGTTTTCAGTATTGTAACTGAAGTTCCATATGGAATAATCATTACAAAATAAATACTTTTAAAATTCACAAATGAGAATGATGATGTCTTGTTTCATACTACTATGCAAAATAAGTAGGGTTTGAAACTTTACAAGGTGGAAGTATAACTAAGAGAGGTTTGCGCTAGCACCATGGGAATGTCTCTTTTGAGTAGTGTTACTCACGGTCAAGTGTTACTGGAAAGAACTATGCAAAATGTTACTGAGCATGGGGTGTTTTTGCTCGAGTCAAAGCAGTCAGTGGGGGCTTGTCAGTCTCTTAGAGAAACGATTGTACAATAAACAGGCCGTTATGGGCAGTGGACACTATTGGTATTTACTCAAAATAATTGTTAGCATTAAAACTTACTTGGTAACGAGTAATGGGGAGCTGGGGGAAATGGCTCTCTCTGAAGTAATTTAGTTTTTGAGAAAGAAGTAATTTTCCATGAACTTGATTTCGTGACCTCCGAATTAGATTTTGATGTCTCGAAATCCAAGCATCTGCAAGCACACAACTTCGTGTGACAGGGTGTATTTTCCTTTCACTATTATCTCACAACTTCTACGACCAATTGAGCTCAAATTTTCACAGGTTAGTTATTTTATGCATATGTTGAGATATACCAAGTGAGAAGACTTGTCTTTGACAGTTACCAATATTGTCCAGTGTCTTAAAACTACACTCGCAAGTAGTGTTTTTGCTGAGACATTGGACTGTGGTTGTGCTTTAAGTACACACATCCCTTGACAACCATTGGGATTATTATGTTCCACCCATTATAATGGGTGTGACATAATGGCCAATGTAGGCCAACAAACCATTATGTAAAAAACAAAAACGACCCATTCATGTCATACAAATCATAACGTCCCACAAACTGCCATTGAGGTAAACCTTTTACCTGCTTGCTGCTGTTAATTCTATTATTGGGAAACATTTTGGTGTGTTTTGTTTTTCTTCTTTTTTTTTGCTTTTAAAATTATGTATCGCTTTATGGGGCGCAATGTCTTACTCTGTTTATTTTATTGTTAACAATTTCTCTCTTATTTTGAAGAATTCGTTCTTGGGCTGGAGGTTGGGGAGTAGGTAAATATATAACTGTATGAACACATTTTCAACACATATTTGTCTTGTTCGTATTGCTCATTAAAACGTTGCTAGACCACTGGTCGATTTCGTGTAGAGAGATTTGTTGTTCTTTTTGTGTCATGCAATAAAAATTAAGTGCATTTTTTCTAAATAAATATAATTAGGAATGTATTTGTTTTTCCTTCTGAAACGGACGTTTAATTGACCCGTTAAACGTGTTAATAATCAGGCGTTTTGAGTCATTTACAACACGTTCGTGCCCGAGTGTAGACCGTCAAACAACGCGCTGCCCCAGACGTGACTCGCTAACTAATTCGCTTTTGACTCCGTTGTACGAGGTTGCAAAACCATACTTCGACCCCACGGTATCAAGTAATGCAAGTACCGTGCCAGTAATGTTATGCATGCTACCTTGGGAATTCAAAGCAGGGTGCTTGCGTAAAGAGCCTTGAGACAAGGCTAAGATTAAGATGGTTCTCTCGGCGTAATGGTCTCGAAAGGGACCGAATAAGGTTCCACACATTAAAGCTTTTCATACAATTTCTGATGAGCGATAATGTAGACCTTGATGTCATTAGAACACGGATGACACTTACGAAGAAGACAATAACAATTTCGTCATTCTACTTTCAAAAAAAAGAGGGCTAGACATCATGTAAGGGTCACTTAACTACTAAAAAAAAGATGACGATTTCGTTTTTGAGTGAGATGCATTAAATCTTTAAATTAGGGCAGACTGGTTTAAGAGAAACGTACAGGTGATTAAGACAAGCTTTTACCAAAGGTAAAGGCTTTGTTGCACTAGTTTAATTTTATTTTTCTATCTGCAAAAATTGATTTGTCTCACGACCTGCCGAGGTTGCTTTAAAGTAATAAATAATAATTACAAAAATTACTAGTAAAATGCATTAAACTAGGTGAAACAAATTGAGCAGTTATGAGTCAATTTGAAATAGCCGTCGCAGACTACTTAACAAAAAATACCTATAATTTATGGTGGGGGGGGGGGGAGGGGGCAGGGATAACAGGCTGACGTTTTAACTCTTGCATAATCTGTCTCGAATGCCATACAATTTTAATACTAGGTACATTGGTCCGTGTTGGCATTCTCTCGAGAAAGACTTGATTTGGTGATTCGAGAAATCATGATGGGCACGGCAAAACTTGCATTTTTGATGGTAGGCCTAAGTGAAACATAACTGCGGCCAGCGAACGCTTTGTGGATTTTGGAGCTTTACAGTTCTTTTATGTGAAACTATGATGTACATGTATAACAACAAACTCTCATACGCCCTCGTGGCGGTTTTATGGTGTGTGGTCAAAACGACAATAACCGATGTCCGTGTTGTTATATTTTTGTCGAACAACAAAAAAGGACTTCTTGGTGTGCGTAATTTACCCGCCTTCGAGATCGCCAGGGAAACCATTTCGAGGCGTGTGGAGACCGGGGAATATTTCAACTTCTCTCTGACGTATGTCCACTCGGGGAAGGGTTGTGAAAGGCGACAAAAGTCCGCAGTGGGGTTGGCTGCTCGCTCCTTCTTCAAGGGGGGCACAATGGCGTTCTTCGGCCCAACTTGTAGCGGCAGCATGCTGGCTGTTGGCGACTTAGCTGCCGCTCTGGGTGTACCCGTATTTTCCTGTAGTGCCACCACACACGACTTGGAAGACAAAGCTAGGTTTCCTACTATGACTCGGACAGTCTTCAAATCAGGCACCATGATTTACTTTATGGGGGATCTATTTCACCGGTTCGGATGGGAAACCTGCGTCTTAATAGTTGATGCAGGGAGCTTCAATGTGTTCACTGCAGACGCACTGGAGGATGGCTTCCGTGAAATGGGTGTACGGTCATACACTTTGCACATCGCTGGTGGTGAAAACTTAACCACTGCACTCCAAGAAGCGTCAGTGATCAGTCACAGTGAGTATATATGCAAAAAGACTTGATACAAAATATATACTTGTTTTACCAGTTATCAAGAGATCACAATTGTAAACACAGGTGCAATCACTTTTTGACAGAGCAGTTCAATATTGGTAATTGTCAAGACCAGTTTTCTCACTTGATGTGTCTCAACATAATGCATACAATAACAAACCTGTGAAAATTTGAGCTCAATTGGTCCTCGAAGTTGCGAGATAACAATGAAAGAAAAAACACCCTTGTCACACGAAGTTGTACAGTGCTTTCGGATGTTTGATTTCGAGACCTCAAATTCCAAATCTGATGTCTCGAAATCAAATTCGTGAAAAATTACCCCTTTCTCGAAAACTACGTTACTTCAGAGGGAGCCGTTTCTCACAATGTTTTATAATATTAATCTCTCCCAATAATTATTGTGAGTAATTACCAACGATCACACTGATACAATCTTAGATTATGTGGGAGCCCTAAGGTAGTTCACTATAACGAGCTACTAGCACGAGGTATGTCTCAATTAAAATAGCCCTCAACAAGTGTACTCAAATCCCTTGTCGAAACCACGGCTTTGTCGTAATACAGGCTTCGTCGGTAACTTGAAAAATGTGCGGTTTTTGGTACGGGACTTCAAAGAAGCAGAAGAAGCTTTAAGCCGGAATCTTAGCCGAAACAGTGATTTCGAAAAGGACCTTCGTGAATAGTTTGATGAAGCTTGAGTAATGTGTGTTTGGGTTCTTTACATCTCTTTTTCTCTCTGAATGATTTCATTCGAATTCTGTAGAATTTCTGCGACGCTTCTGTTATTTATTAGTGAAAACGCGTGTCTTTGTTGACAATAACAGGTATAAACAAAATACGAAGATTTGGACTGTCGAGGCCTACAAATTTAAACTTTCCAAGACATATGTTTTTTTTTTTTTTTTTTTTTTTTTTTTTTTAAATGAGCAGTGAGGCTTTTCGGATTCTATACTGTGGCGGAACAGGGTGTAAGTTGAGTGTAGTTGGTGGACTGTGGCCAGTCTACTGCGCCTTTTCTGCGTCGCGTGGGGTCTGCGCGTTGGCTATAAAACAGGCGGCGCTGTAGGCATGCTCTCTCTCTCTCTGCGGCGTGCTGTGTTATCTGATCTCGAAGTTTATCTCTCCACGTGTTGCTCCTGGGCTAGTCTAGCATTTAGGGAGTGAGGTTACGTGTTGCTGTGGTGTCGATGGATCGAGGATTGAACCGCCGACCGTATAGATAGAAGAGCGAGGTAACTAATAAGCTTGTGTACCGGAAATTTGGGAACGGGAGCGTGTGTTGTGTTTCCTTACGTGGGAACTGCGAATACTGAGGTTGTGTGAGGGCGAATAACCGCATCTCGGGTAGAGAAAACGGTTGAGTGTAGCCCGGGGAATTCACGACTTGTATGTGGTTCGGTGAGGCACACTGTTGATCGCTGGAAGGTTCCTGGGGAATTTCCCTCCTGCTTAGCTTCTGTGGGTTAGAAGTTACGCCGTGTGAGGCATAGTCTGTATTTGAGAAGATTGTGTAACTTGTATGAGGTGTGAGGTTCACCTGTCACTTGGGCCCACTTGTGTATAACTTTTGTATGAGGTTTAGTGCATTTATTGATTGCATTGACTAAGGGCCTGATATTATTATAAGGCGAGGTTATTGGGTTGTGTTGTGATTATAAACCTGTGAATTATCTATTGATTATTGTACTTGAAATAAACCATTTAATTGTGCCTTGGAACCTATGAATCCTCGTGAGGTTATTTGAGGTTTCCTAACTGCTCGTTTATAATTTGAGGTTAATCTAAGTCTAGGTGGTGGTAAATCTCCACCAAACGAACCGCCCGCAGGCTTTAGCCGCCGCTCGTTATTAGTCCCCCCCCCTGGTGTTTGGGTAGCCGCTCACCTGAGCACCAGGGCTCATAAATATATTTTGGGGTGTGATAATTAACCCGGGAGTCGGTGTCCCCGTCGAACGAGACCAGACCTTTTGGCCCCAACCCCCGGTCCCGCCACAAATGGTGTCAGAAGTGGGATTCCTAGACTTGATTTTCCTGTAGATATTTTTGAGCAATTGTAATTTTTAGGTGCATTATTTTAAGGTTTATCTTGTACATGTTTGGTGAACCTCTCTGAGGTACACGGTTGAGGTTTACTGTAGAGATTGTCGTAGTGAGAGACAACCTGGTATGAGTGGAAGGAGAGAACCAGATAGGGTCACCTCTAGAGGTGTGGATGAACAGGGTTCTTTCCAAGATGAACTGTGTCGCTCCAGAATGGAGGTGCAGTGGTTAAAGTGGGAGAGAGAACGGTTGGCGGCCGAACTGGAGGCCGCAAGGCGGAAGGGTCAGCCCGAGGGCATGGAAGAGGGTTCCCTTAGAGTAAGGGATCGTCCTTCGTGCGAGGCCGACACGGAAATATTCTTTAAGTTGCCAGAGGATACCGCCGACTTTGCCTCATTAAAGGCACGGCAAGTTTCCAGTGTTGGGATGTCCCCTGAGTTGGTTGAAAGGGGTGAAAGGCATGTTGGGAGTACACCTCATCAGAGGTATATCCCCTTTCCGTCGCACAGTTCAAATACGAACCCTTTTCTAAACACCGAGGTTCAGTCGGCAACTGAACGAGGTTTGCACAATGAGGTTTTGAGTTTTTTGACTCATCCTTATGTGGAGAAAGAGGGTCCCGGAAACAGTGAGGTTAGTAAACCTCATGCTGGTCCATGGCCACTCAAAAGAGAGGCAAGGTTGGTTGGGGATGAGGTTTCTTTTCAGCCTCAAGAGGACAGGCCCCGCCGTCCTACTATTACCCCCGACCGGTATAAGGGTAAGGTCCTTTGGACCGACTACCACAGGCATTTTGAGGCCTGTAAAAAGGTTAATCAGTGGAGCGATGAGCAAGCAGCCGAGTTTCTGGCTGCGAGCCTCCAGGCTGATGCGCTCCGAATCCTTGGCGATGGAGCAAAGAAGAAGTTCACCTATGGTGAACTGGTGAGGCTCCTTGAAAGGAGATTTGGCCCTGGTCAACAGGCCGAAAATTATTTGGTGGAGCTCAGGCATCGAAGACAGGGTGCGAAAGAAACTATTCAAGAGTTGGGACAGGCGGTCCGAGATTTGACTGTGAAGGCCTATCCTGAGATTTCTGAGGAGGCACGAGAGCGCCTCGGGAAAAACCATTTCATAGATGCTGTGGACAGTCAAGTGGTGAGAGAAGGCATTTATCGTGCGCGCCCAAAATCTTTGGACGAAGCCATCCAGGCTGCTCTCGAAACCGAAAGCATCGAAAAGGTTGAAAGTCAAAGAAGAGAGGAACGTAGGCCTGCCAAGTTTGCAAGGGCCGTTGACTCTGGCACCGAACAGCGTCTCCAGGAATTGGAGGGCAGTGCTAGTGAGCAGTTGAAAAAGATGGACATGGTTGTGGAGTTATTGTTTGAATTGACCAAAAAAGGCCCAGGCTGGAACAGTCGAGGTGATAAACCTCAAGGGTTTTCACAGAGGCCTGAGATGAGGAAGAGCCAGGGTGTGAGGTGTTTCAATTGCGGAGAGCTTGGGCACTTCATACGGGAGTGCACTGAACCTCGCAAAAAGCAGGGGCGTTCGGGAAACGCCGACCAGCCGACCGGGGGGCCCACGGAAAGGCTGGATGTACCCAAGGGTCCAAACGAGGAAGAGAAGAAGAACTAGATACAGCCAAGAAGAGGCGAGTTACAGCGGAAGAAGAGCCGGTGGCGACCCAATCTTTTTCTGTCCTTCGGCCTAGACTTGGGTTGTTTGTTAATGGATTGGTGAGGGGCACTAAATGCCGTTTTCTAGTCGACTCTGGCTCGACAGATACAGTAATTAGTGGTTCGGTGTACCATAGCATGGCCAAAGAACAGAGGCCGGTGCTGATCAACGAGGGGATTAATATTCGGCAGGTGGACGGCAGCCCGCTTGCCGTAATGGGTGTTGCCTCGGTGGATGTTCAGGTGGGTAAAACTGTCCATCAGGTTAAGGCAGTTTTCGCAGACATCAAGTGTATGGGTATACTTGGAATGGATTTCTTGTTGCCCACCCGTGGGAACTTAGATTTCCAGAGTCTTGAGTTGAGGTTGAATGGAGAACGAGTGAGGTGCACAAGTAGTGCAGGAGAGCCATTTGTTGGCAGGGTAGTTGTCGCGGAAACAACTGAAATAGCATCCGGACATGAGGCCGTGGTGCCTGGGTCGATTATTCATACTGGCGAGATACCACTTCGGTCTGCCATCATTGAGCCTGTTGAGGGTGGAGGCGAATTGGCCCAACGAGGTTTAGTTTTAGCCAGATCATTGGTTAAACCTCAGGGTGAGGTATTACCGCTTCGAATCCTCAATCCCAGTGATGATGCACGGGTAGTGCGGAAGGGTACCACAGTCGGGACTGTTGAGGCAGTTGAGGTTGAGTCGGTGGTTCCGCTGAGTCAGGTAGGTGCTGGTGAGGTTAATGACAACCTGCCTAAGCACTTGTACGACTTATATGAGAGGAGTAAGGTGAACCTCAGTGAGGATTACCACGATGAGGTTAAGTCTTGTTTATCAGACTATCAGGATGTATTTTCCTCTGGTGACCACGATATTGGGAAGACCAATGTTGTTGAGCATCACATTCATACCGGTGATGCAAGACCCGTTAAGGAGAGGCCTAGGCGCCACCCCTTGTGTAACCAGGAGGAAATCATGAGACAAGTCAAAGAGCTTAAGCAGCGAGGGGTTATTGAGCCTTCAGATAGCCCCTGGGCTGCTAATGTAGTTCTAGTGAAAAAGAAGGATGGGACACGGCGATTCTGTGTCGATTATCGAGGTTTGAATGCGGTAACAATCAAGGATGCCTATCCCGTCCCTCGAATAGATGAAACACTTGATGCATTGTCAGGTGCCAAATGGTTCTCGACGCTTGATTTAGCGTCTGGGTACTGGCAGGTAGCCCTCGATGAGGAGGCTAGCCAGAAATCAACTTTTGTCGTGCGTAACGGTTTGTACCGATGGAAATGCATGCCTTTTGGCCTCTGCAACGCACCGGCTACGTTCGAGAGGTTAATGGAAAAAGTTATGGGAGGGCTTCAGTGGGACATCCTGCTGATATACCTTGATGATGTGATTGTGTTTGGCAAGACAGTGCGCGAAGAGATTGAGCGACTGCGAGTTGTTCTCTCACGACTGCGCCAAGCCGGCCTAAAGCTGAAGCCGAGTAAGTGCTTCCTTTTCCAGAGGTCGGTGGGTTATTTGGGCCATATTGTGTCCCCCGAAGGTGTGGCTACGGATCCTGAAAAGGTTCGAGCAGTGGCAAATTGGCCCGTACCAAAATGTGTCAAGGAAGTTCGAAGCTTTCTAGGCCTCGCTTCCTATTATCGTAAGTTTGTCAGAGGGTTTGCTGAGGTAGCGTCACCGCTACATGCTTTGACTGAAAAGTCACGGGAGTTTATCTGGACTGAGGCCTGTCAGCGGGCGTTCGATGAACTTAAGCACAGATTGCAAACCACCCCAGTACTGGCATATCCCCTCCTGGACAGTGACTATATTCTAGACACTGATGCTAGCGGAGATGGGATAGGGGCTGTGTTGTCCCAGATGCACGATGGGGAAGAGAAAGTTCTAGCCTTTGCTAGCCGTAAACTGAGTCGCGCCGAGAGGAACTATTGCGTGACCCGACGGGAACTTTTGGCAGTTGTAGTATACCTCAAACAGTTCAGGCAGTACTTGTACGGTCGCAAGGTGACTGTAAGGACTGACCACGCTGCTCTTAGGTGGTTACTTAATTTCAAGAACCCTGAGGGGCAGCTGGCGAGGTGGATTGAGGTTATTTCCGAGTATGACATGACCATTCAGCATAGGCCTGGTCGTAAGCATGGGAATGCTGATGCGTTGTCCAGAAAGGTCTGCAAACAATGTGGAAGAGGTGCAGACACCGAAGAGGTTGTAGTTGGTACTGAGGTTTCTATGCAACCTGAGACAATTGAGGTTCATGAGGAAGTTGTGGAAGACTCTGAACCTCCCGAGGCATTGGTTAGGGGCGTACTTGCTGAGCCACATATGCCTATGGGAGCAGTCAGGGAAGCACAACTGAGTGATCCTGGTATCAATTGGGTTGTACGGGCAAAAGAGGAGTCGAGCAGTCGGCCTCTCTGGGAGGCTGTGTCGGACACCTCAAAGGTACACAAGACTCTGTGGTCTTTATGGGACCAGCTGGAAGTGCGAGACAATGTTTTATGTAGAAGCTGGGAGTCGGATGATGGAGGGTCGATCAGGTGGCGCATTGTGCTGCCAGGGAAGCTAAGGGAGATTGTCCTCCTAGAGTTACATGGTGGTCGGGCTAGTGGTCATTTGGGCGTTAAAAAGACGCTAGCCAAGCTCAAACTGAGATATTACTGGCCGGGTATGGTCGCTGATGTGAGGTCGTTCATTAGACAGTGCATTCTGTGTGGGCGAAGGAAGTCTCCGGCAAAGAGGCGTGTTCACCCCTTGCAGCAATACAGGGTCGGCGAGCCGATGGAACGAGTGGCTCTGGACTTGCTGGGGCCACTGCCACGAAGTGACAGTGGCAACGCCTGGGTTATGGTAGTCGGTGACTACTGCTCCAAATGGATGGAGGCGTACCCCCTTCCCGATGCAAGGGCGGTAACTGTGGCTGACAAGTTTGTCAAAGAATTTGTTTGTCGGTTCGGGGTTCCCTTGGAACTACATTCCGACCAGGGAACGAACTTCGAGTCAGCAGTTTTTGCCGAAATGTGCAGGGTCCTTGGCATCTCGAAAACTCGGACCACGGCCTACAACCCAAAGTCCGATGGGATGGTCGAACGTTACAACAAAACGTTGGTAAACATGGTGGCCATGATGATTGAGCCAAAACGACAGCAGAGTGACTGGGACGAGTGTCTACCCTACGCATCTTTTGCATATAGGTGCACTCCCCAGGAGTCAACCGGTGAGTCCCCGAACATGATGATGTTGGGGAGGGAAGTGAGGTTGCCCGTCGATTTGATGGTAGAGTGCCCTAGTGTGGAGGACACGGTGCGTACTGATTATGCAGAAGCTCTACGACACAACCTGCAAGAGGCTCACACCCGAGCGAGAGAGTGCCTCAGGCAGAGTGCCAGACGGCAGAAACGAAATTACGACCGTAAGGTTCACGGTCAAGGGTTGAAGGAAGGCCAGTTTGTTTGGCTATTCAACAAGCTGAAGAAAAAGGGTCGGTCCCCGAAGTTGCAGCTTCGTTGGGAAGGACCGTATTTGGTGGTCAAAAGACTCTCAGATGTGACGTTTCGAGTTCAGCTGAAACGTGGGAGCAAAGCTTTTGTAGTCCACGGGGATAGGCTTAAGCGATATGAGGGTAAACCCCTTGAGCCTTGGGCGTATCAGCCTAAGAGGGTTGTGGAAGTTCACGTAGGAGATGCACATGAGGTTGCCCCTGAAAATGGGCAAAATGAAAGGGAGAAGGTGAGAGTAAGTGATGAACCTGAGGTTGTCCTGGAAAGTGGGCACAAAGATATGGAGGAGGTGAGTGAGGAACCGGAGAGAGGGCTGGAACCTACTGCAGGTTCAGAGACTAGTCCAACTAATGTAGTAGGCCAAACAGGGTTAGATATAGGCCTACCTGGTGGGGAGGAAACCTCTCGGAGGTATCCGAAAAGGGGACACCGACTACCTGTGAGGTATAGGTAGCACTATTAGGTTGTAGGGTTAATGATGTTGGTTTGACGGAAGGGTTTTTTTTTGTTGTGTTTTGTTTGCTGCAGGATGGTTGAGGAGTGCTATAAGTGTCGTGACACCTTCACCTGCAAGCAGGGCTTGTGGCGCCACCTTCGTGTAAAGCACGGCCCGCCCAAGTTTCTTCATTGCAAAAGGTGCCGTTTTAAAGAAAAGAGAAGAGACAATTTTGCTAGACACTACCGGATTTGCCACCCTGATCATCGGGCGGAGGGTGCGTTGATCCAAGCCAAGCTCGAGAAGGAACCTCACAGAGGTTCACCTGTGTTGTTGAATGGGGGAATCACTCTTCCGGTATCGGTGGACCGATCAGTTCTGGTGGGAAGACTAGCTCGTGATAACCCAACCAAGCGGTCCTCAGCCCCAGCTACGTTGAGCAAGCCACCCCCATCGCCCAAGGCTCCAGCCGAAGGAACCCAGCCCCACCGTCATCAGCCTGTCACCAACACCGATATCGCCTCTTCAGGCTCCACCAAGGTCCCCGTCGATTCGGTTGGGTGGGAAACCTCGCACCATGTTGGCAATCATGAGAGGGGAACCTGCAAACACAGACGGCTCTCCCCCAGGGACAGTGTCCGAATCTTCGTCCAGGAGCGCTGCTCCCGAGCCAGGCCAAGACAATGGCGAGGACTCCGTGGATCCGCCGGAGGTACCAGCCAGACGGACCCGGTTTGCCCGTGTCGAGGAAACGCTCTGCCGAAAGACCTACCTGGGAGACACGTTGGTCGACGTGGAGAACATCACTCGCGTATTTCTCAAACCAGTGGACCCTTCCCGCTACACTTTGGACCCCTAGAGACGAGCAGTGAACTTACGACTAAATTATCATTATCTTGCCGGAATGACATTTTGTGAAAAAAATCAGTGCAGTATTTTTGTCAAATTTATATTTTGATTATTATAAAATTTTAAGATAAATCACAGTGTTCTTGTTTAAGTGTTGAGGCCGCTAACTTTTATATTTTTTGTATTGCTAAGTTTAAGAAACCTAAGGCATTTAATAATTGTTGTATAAATATATGTGATTAATGTACATGCTCTGATTAAGGTGGATTCGATAATGGTGTAGATCAAGACGCTAATTCATAGTAAAATTAATATTTCTATTGTGTAATCCAGACAGTGACCTCACTGGAGGTGTGGGTTACTGTTTGTTCTGTATGACTTGTAATGTAAAATTTTGTATAGGAGTTGGATAAACCTCACCACAGTGAGGATGACTTTTTATCTTTTTGGTTAAACTAGAACAGTAGTTGTGAGGTTGAGGTAGGCCTCATATGACTTTCTTGTATTAACGAGAAGGCATGGATCTGTGGTGACCAGTACATGTGTTGAGGATGTATAAATGAGTAGATGTGAGGGTTAGTAAACCTCGCATGTTTCTATTGTATAAGAGGTTTTTAATGTTTAAGTTTAGTGTTTAATATTGTGCCTGTTCCTGAGGTCTGTTTGTTTTAAGCTGTTTGGACCGGGACGGCCCAAGCTTAGCTGGGGCCTGTGTGGCGGAACAGGGTGTAAGTTGAGTGTAGTTGGTGGACTGTGGCCAGTCTACTGCGCCTTTTCTGCGTCGCGTGGGGTCTGCGCGTTGGCTATAAAACAGGCGGCGCTGTAGGCATGCTCTCTCTCTCTCTGCGGCGTGCTGTGTTATCTGATCTCGAAGTTTATCTCTCCACGTGTTGCTCCTGGGCTAGTCTAGCATTTAGGGAGTGAGGTTACGTGTTGCTGTGGTGTCGATGGATCGAGGATTGAACCGCCGACCGTATAGATAGAAGAGCGAGGTAACTAATAAGCTTGTGTACCGGAAATTTGGGAACGGGAGCGTGTGTTGTGTTTCCTTACGTGGGAACTGCGAATACTGAGGTTGTGTGAGGGCGAATAACCGCATCTCGGGTAGAGAAAACGGTTGAGTGTAGCCCGGGGAATTCACGACTTGTATGTGGTTCGGTGAGGCACACTGTTGATCGCTGGAAGGTTCCTGGGGAATTTCCCTCCTGCTTAGCTTCTGTGGGTTAGAAGTTACGCCGTGTGAGGCATAGTCTGTATTTGAGAAGATTGTGTAACTTGTATGAGGTGTGAGGTTCACCTGTCACTTGGGCCCACTTGTGTATAACTTTTGTATGAGGTTTAGTGCATTTATTGATTGCATTGACTAAGGGCCTGATATTATTATAAGGCGAGGTTATTGGGTTGTGTTGTGATTATAAACCTGTGAATTATCTATTGATTATTGTACTTGAAATAAACCATTTAATTGTGCCTTGGAACCTATGAATCCTCGTGAGGTTATTTGAGGTTTCCTAACTGCTCGTTTATAATTTGAGGTTAATCTAAGTCTAGGTGGTGGTAAATCTCCACCAAACGAACCGCCCGCAGGCTTTAGCCGCCGCTCGTTATTAGTCCCCCCCTGGTGTTTGGGTAGCCGCTCACCTGAGCACCAGGGCTCATAAATATATTTTGGGGTGTGATAATTAACCCGGGAGTCGGTGTCCCCGTCGAACGAGACCAGACCTTTTGGCCCCAACCCCCGGTCCCGCCACAATACAAATTATAAAAGATGGTTTTATGCAGTGCGAAACAATCTTGGTATAGGTCTAACTGATGAACACAGAAAACAGATTTCATGGGGAAAAGGCTGTTCAAGTGTTGTTCTAGCAGTTTGTTTTTAATCAAAATTTGCTGGTTCACAACATGACTGGAAGAGACTGTGTCTTTGTGACTTTCTGAGATCGTGACACGAATTAGTAAGTAATTTGTAGGAAAACCTAACAACGTGTTATAATCAAGTCATATTGGTTTGTACGACAGGCTTTCAACGTTGGGTCAGGGTCCAAGTACTTTGTGTGTAAAATTAAACCCTCAGAAGGACCTACGTTTTCTCTTCGAGAGTTGTGCAATATATACAACAATAAATGACAGTTGAAAAAAAAAATAATCATAATTGAAAATTCCACATATACATGTTTCAACATAGATTGTCGTGACCTGTCAGCATGCTTGGATGTTTGTTATTTCCCGCACGTCTTTTGTAATACGCGGACGGTATAAAACTACTTGCTATCGGGGAAGAATCTATCAAACGTGGGACGCAATAACCTGGAAAGAGCAGCTACTACCCGGTCTTTTATCAAGATGTTGGCTCTGTTGCTTGTGATATCAGCAACCACTGCGACTGAGATCCGCGTTGCTTTATTTCTATCTGGAGTTAAAACTTCAATCCTTGGTCGACGTCTTTTACCCGCGTTTGAGATCGCAGAAGAAACCATCTCACATCGCGTGGAGATTGGAGAGACTTTCAATTTCACCCTGTTAGTGTTTCGTTCTTCGACTGGTTGCGAGTATCCTATCAAGTCGGCCGTAGGGGTGGCTTCTCGGCTGTTCTTCCAGGAGGGTGTGGTGGCCTTCTTCGGGCCGGCTTGCAGCAGCAGTTTGCTTGCCGTGGGTGACTTAGCATCCTCCTTTAGCATACCCGTTTTCTCCGGTAGTGCCAGCTCCCATGATCTGGATGACAAGACTCGGTTTCCAACGCTTACTCAAACAGTTTATAAACCACTCATGATGGTTTCTTTTTTGAACAAGATTTTCGATAAGTACCTTTGGAGTAATTACGTACTGATACACGAAGCCGTAGATGTATTTGACCTTGCCGGAGACGCCATAGCGGATGGTCTTCGCAAGGCTGGTAAACGATCGTACATTAGGTACGTAACTGGTGACGACGATTTTGATACGGTTCTCGAGGAGGCTTCCGTAATCAGCCAAAGTAAGTACCTCCTTAGACCATGGAGCAATGCTTAGACTGGGCCTAATTTCACAAAGCCTGTAAGCACAAACAATTGCTAAGCACAACAAAATATTGCTTAGAATAGGTTGACAACCAAAATACCGTACATATTTACCAACGCTGTGACTGGTACCCTGCTCATTTCTTGCTTATCAAAGAAATTTTCAAAGCAGAATTTTCTGGTAAACAGCTTAATGAAATTGCGCTGTGGTCCCCTGTCATTATTATCCGCAAGGATAAACTTTTTTTTTATCAGAACAGTGATTTTCAGTGGTGTCGGATGTCATTGGATAAACGTGCATTACATAATGATTTTGATTGGTCAGAGGTGATTGGGTGCAGCTGACAAACATCACCTCGGACCAAACAAAACAGATATGGAAAGCTCTCTTACTTTCAGTCCTCTGCATGAAGTGTGTACATGTGCATTATCCATGCATGTACTTGTTATGTTATGTTGATATGTAGGATTTAACTACAACGTATCCCAATATGAAGTTAATGTAGGCCTAGGTGAAATGTAAGAATTGACTGAGATTGACCTAGGCTAGAGGCCACTCTCTGGCGTTATTCACTGAGCCTCGAAGTGTGACGTCAGATGTTCAGGCTGTAGTATCACCTTTGTTCAAATCAAATAATTGAGAAATAAACGCACGCCACCACCATCGTGTTAGCCTGTTCCATCTCCATTTTGGGATGTGGACTTGATATTGCATACAATGATAAAAAACACTTTTGACGTCACTAATTCGCAACCGTTGAACTGTGCTTAACTCCTGCGTAACAATTGCCTCGACTACACCCATATGACGTCAAAATTCACTTCGCATTTGCATGAAGTATGAATCGGGCTTGATATATAATACAAGGAATGTGTGATGTAGCACTATAACTAATTGCATAAAAACACTGCACGAACTTACGTAGCAACAATTACTTCAGTATGATTGATGTTGCTGGAAATCGCTCAGAAATTAGTCATAAAACTACCCTCTGGAGATTTCAATTAAATTAAGTTAAACATCTTCACATTGACAGACACTTAATAACCCTTATGGGAGCGAGCGGGTTTGAAGCTACGATGCTAAGCTGAATTTGTATAATTGAACTACAATAGAACAATGCTATGCAACTGTCGAAGTGATTTCGACGATCTTTCTATCCCTGTTTGCATGCACAAATTGAGGTAGGAAATTAGGTACGACTGGTTTCAAAAATATTCGTAGTTAGACCGACGTAAGATAGTTTAAAATACATCAAACATAAAAATGTACAAAAAACAAATTATACATCATGGTTTAAAATCAATGAGTGCACGTCTTTACTGTATAAACTGGGGACACAAATTGAAATATTTAAAGGAGATTTGCATAAAAAGTGTTGAAGAAAATCGGTGTACAAGACAAGTCGTGTCAACACGCGGAGTTTAAGAACACTGGACACTATTGGTAATTGTCAAAGAAAAGTCTTCTTACTTGGTGTATCTCAACATATGCATAAAATAACAAACCTGTGAAAATTTGAGCTCGATTGGTCGTCGGAGTTGCGAGATAAATATGAAAGGAAAAAACACCCAAGTCTCACGAAGTTGTGTGCTTGCAGATGCCTGATTTCGAGACCTCAAATTAATTCTAAACTTGAGGTCTCGAAATCAAATTCGTAGAAAATTACTTCTTTCTCGAAAACTACGTCACTTCAGAGGGAGCCGTTTCTCACAATGTTTTATACTATCAACCTCTCCCAATTACTTGTTACCAAGTGAGGGTTTATGCTGGTAATTATTCGTTATACCCATTTATTCTGTTTAAAAAAATCGTTTCTATAATGAACACTTTATCCTTAAAGGAACACGTTGCCTTGGATCGGACGAGTTGGTCAAAAAAAAAAGCGTTTGTAACCGTTTTTTATAAAATGCATATGGTTGGAAAAATGTTTTAAAAGTAGAATACAATGATCCACACAAGTTTGCCTCGAAATTGCGTGGTTTTCCTTCTACTGTGCGAACTAACATGGTCGGCCATTTATGGGAGTCAAAATTTTGACCCCCATAAATGGCCGACGTGTTAGTCGACGAAGTAAAAGGAAAACCACGCTATTTCGAGGCATGTTTGTGTGGATCATTGTATTCTACTTTTACAACATCTTTCTACCCATATGCATTTTATAAAAAACGGTTACAAACGCTTTTCAAAGACCAACTCGACCGATCCAAGGCAACGTGTTCCTTTAATACTTCGGGAATTGGTTTTAGTTTCCTCATTGCACGCGAACAAGGATCTCAAAGAACCAAGATGCACTGCATCGTTCGACCTAATTGCCCCTAAAGGAATATACTTATGGTTCCATTAAGTTATATACGAAATGGCCGGAAGACTTCCGACATGTACGCTCACAATTCCACACACATACCCCTCGAGGTATTAATCGTTAAAGGCACTGGACACTGTCAAAGACCAGTATTCTCACTTGGTGTATCCCATATGCATACAAAAACAAATCATTAAACAATTTGGGCTCAATTTGTCATCGAAGTTTCAAGAGGACAATGAGTTGAAAACACCCTTTTTGCACAACTTTGTGAGATTTCAGATGCATAATGAAAGGCTTTTCTTATTAAGTAGTTTATTATTTGAGTGATTAACTAGTTCTACCTCTCAGAAACTTTGTTACTTTAGAGGGAGCTGTTTCTCATAAAACTATATTATTGTCAAAACAACTCCCCATTGCTCATAAGTTTTTACTTTTCGTAATTACAAAATAGTGTCTATATTATAGCGCCTTTAAGACATCGTTGTTTTTTTTTTTTTATTTTTTTTTTTTTATTTTTTATAAATCCCGATCACATTAAAGTGATTGATGTTCAATCGTGTTTTGGCAACGATGTACGTGCTTATCATTTTGAGAGGGAAATAAAATCGGAAGTAAATTTTGTGTGTATAAGATTGTTTAACTCATGATATGACAGAACACACGGAAGCCGGATGTATCGATGCAACTATGGGTTCGTTCGTTTAGCTTCCCCGGGTCGACCCCGGTGTGTGGCGTGGGTTTTTTCCAGGACGAACGCGGCAGATAATAACCCACATTCGTCCTGGAAAAAAAAAAATGCCAGTCACCGGGGTCGACCCAGGGAAGCTAAAACGAACGCACCCATCAGGGCAACCTGGCGTATTATCCCGGAGTTCTATTTATTCTTTAAGAATGGGGATCGTAGATATCAAATAGAATGATTCTACATCTATGGGGACATATGGTGCGTGCAGTGATACATTTTGTATAGACCGTACATGACAGACACAAACTGTAATTTTGTATTTAATAATATATGTTAAAGTCATCTGAAAACAGATTTGTTTACGTTAAAGGCAGTGGACACTATTGGTAATTACTCAACATAATGTTTAGCATAAAACCTTTCTTGGTGACGAGTAATGGGGAGAGGTTGATGGTATAAAACATTTTGAGAAACGGCTCCCTCTGAAGTGACGTAGTTTTCGAGAAAAAATTAATTTTCCTGAATTTGATTTCGAGACCTCAGATTTAGAACTTGAGGTCTCGAAATCAACCATCTAAACGCACACAACTTCGTGTGACATGGTTATGCATATGTTGAGATACCCCAACTGTGAAGGCTAGTCTTTGACAATTACCAATAGTGTCCATTGCCTTTGATGAACAATAAAATAATTGTTTGAGTAATGGTTTGTAACGATTTATATGTTTAACAAAATAGATAAAGTTGTTTTTGGGGTGACTCCGCCTACCCCGTCTGCGACGTCAATCGAGGCAGACTTCGCCTCGATCGAACATCGAACACACGAACGTGCAAGTACATTCAAGTCTTAGTCGTGACTTTGTACGTTTCGAAAAAAAAAAAAATAAAATAAAAAAATGTTGACCAGGTGTATTGCTGCTGGTGTGTTGCTGCTGGCAACAGTTTGGGGTCATTTTGCAAAGTGGTCCGGTCCGACGTCTTTTCCAGCGCTGATGTGCAGCAAACACTTCGAACCGTCGTGCTTCAAACATCGCGCCTCGATTGACGTCACGAACAGCGCCCTCTCGGGTCGGGCCTACTTTTAAATTTGTTAATTAAATGGAAACTAAAGTTTTAGAACCTTAGTTAACTGTTTATTCATATTCTACTCATCGAAACACATATTTTAGTGACAAAAGCTTTATTTTGACAAAATAGCGCTTCCAGGTGACTTTAAATGTTTTATCGGGGATAGAGAATATTCATTTATACTCATACACCGATGTGTGTTATAACACTTTAATCTGTAGCCTACTTTCCTTTGTTCTGTGATGTTGTACTTTCTCAGACCGAAGGCGGAAGTTAATTTACGTCGCGCCTTTTTGCACTCATTAACGCCGTGTCCAAAATAAAAGAAGTGCCCGATTCAAAGAGATTTCCAGATTTAAAGTAGTTTGTAAAAGAACATTATGAACATCGCGCTGTTTTGTACACAGCTGTTTACAAAACAGCGCGATGTTCCCTCATTTTGCCAAACAAAAATGATAGTGCGCACGTGTTCATGAAATGAACAATTTCATGAAAAGGGTCCATTCACGAGCCTCTTTGTGTGACGTCAGATGTTATGGCTTGTTTGTTCATTGGCCAATCATGCACGTCGCGCGTCTTCAAATATGCGAGTTTTGATTGTTAATATGTTATCGTTGAAATTCTATCTTGCTTGAATCTTGATGGAAATCTTTGGGCGGTAGCAAGCCAATGCAATTAATTGACCTGTCACATCAAATACTTGTAAATACATAGATGGGCATTTGCTGCAGACATTAAGTTAAAAGCGAGAGGCCCTTCTTAATAGCGAGATAAGAATGTTTGGTCAATGTTTTTCCAGTGTTGTTATAGCCTTGCTCAACGCAGTCGCATTATTCGCTCCGAAAAGACGCAGCTGTAAACCCACCCGCCGTATACCCTGTGCATGGTGTGTGCGATCACACCGAATGACCAACCCGTATACACACTGTCACATCGCACGAATACTGTTCACACAAGTCATCGCACTCGTACACCACTAACCGCATGCGGAGGCCGTCAGGCCGACAGCCTTGTCGGATCTGTATCTTCCCGTTTTAATGTGTTGTATTGAAAAAATTCCAATAGTGGACGAAATTGGGGGGCTCGAGGATATGCTAGTATGCAGCTCATGAATATGTATATCGTTCGTCAGACCTATCAGACAACACAGGATGTGAGGCAAATGAATTATTCATTTTGACGTCCAATCACGCACTTCCCTTATCACGACCTTTGGACCCTATCATGTGTCCGTGGTGGTGGTGTGTGAGGTAAACATGTCTCGTCTTTCGCGGGCATTATGGTAATGAGCTGACCGTGGGAACTCCTCGCTTGTTATAGTAATGAGGTCAGTGGCTTCAACACAGATCCTACAAGGCTGTCGGCCTGACGGCCTCCGCATGCGGATAGTGTACGGGGGCATCGTGTCGTGCGATGTTACGCACAGTGAATACGGGTGGGTTTTACGCACAGTGAATACGGGTGGGTTTTTATACAGCGGCGGTCTTTTTTCGGAGTGAATAATTCGACTGCTTTGAGCAAGGCTAGTGTTGTTAAAGGCATAATGGACAGTAATTGACAAAGACCTGTATTTTTACTCGGTGTAACCCACTATGGATACAAAAAGAATAACAAACATGTGAACAATTTGGCTCAATGTGGTCATGGAAGTTGCTGGCAAGAAAATAATGAAAGAAAAAACACCCTTGTTGCACAACTTTGTGTGCTTTCAGATGTATAATAAAATGCTACAGGCCTGAAGTATTTTTTTTTAGTGATAGTCCACCTTTTTCTCAAGCACTTCCCACACAATGGACAGCTCTCCGTTGCTCATTTATACCTAGTAAGTGTTATTGCTATTTTTTTAGTAATTGCCAATAGTGTTCAGTGTTTGAAATGGTTGATAGAAGGATCTGAAATAATCTAGTTTGATGAGTTACTTCAATGGTCAATAACTCTATTGCTGCACTTCCGGCAATGAAACCTACAACGTTGTTTTAATTGGCGTTTGGTTGACGTCATTAAGGTCAAATGTTTTATCTCCGATCAACGTGTGTGTTTATTTCTCTTGAACTTAATATCGACTTCATAACAAAAAAAAACGATTTGAAGAAACGAAAATTAAATTTCCATTTTGTAATCTCACGGCCATCAACGTTATTCGGAAATATGTGCTTGATTACATCGCACAGGGGACTTGGATAGTGACCTTTGGTAAAGTGGAGGGGGTGGTGTGGGGCGTTTCCTTTTTTATTGACAAACTCTATTGTGACACCTTGGGCATTGACATTGGGATGAATCGTGAATTCTCCCTAAACGTGTTCAGACCTTAATCAAAATCTACAAAGTATCACTTCGATATAGCTACCTGCGTTGTGTGATTGTAATAGCATCTTTCACAAAAATGCATTAGAAATGATGGAGTGACGTCATTCATTTGTGTTATAAAAATGATGTAGAGAAGAGTCGGAGTTTAGTTTAGATGTAAACTTACTGGATCTTGGTTGGACAAGTCTCAGTAGAAATCCTCAGTGCATACCAGACGTATTTTATGTTGCGAGTGTTGTAGAGTTTGCGTCCAGATAAAGAATGGAAAGTATCAAATGTCTTGTATGCATGTTGGGGTGTGCCGTAGTTTTAACATCGTCAACGGAAATTCAAGTAGCTGTATTTTTGTTTGGAAATCCTTCTTCTGTATACGGTCTACGGCTCTTACCAGCCTTTGAGATAGCACGAGAGACTATCTCGAAGCGTGTTGAGATGAACGAATACGCCAACTTCACTCTGACATTGGTTTCGTCGACGCTGGGGTGTGGCTACCCCGTACGAGCCGCCGTTGGAAAAGCCGCTAAAATGACCCTTCTAGAGAACGTAGTGGCGTATTTTGGGCCGACTTGTAGCAGCAGCATGCAGGCCGTGGGTGACTTGGCTGCCGCCTTTAATGTACCCGTTTTCTCGGGCAGTGCTAGCTCCCATGATCTTGATGACAAAGCTAGGTATCCCACGTTGACGCAGACTGTCTACAAACCAAGCTCAATGGTTTCCTTCTTGGATGATCTTTTTCATAAGTTTCGCTGGAAATCTTACGTTTTGTTACGAGAAAGGGGGTCTGTATTCCCTCTTGCAGCAGATGCCATCGAAGATGGTCTACGCGGGGCAGATATAACACTAGCGCACACTTTTTATATCGTCGCCGACGATGGTTTTGATTTTGTTCTGGAGGAGGCATCTTTACTCAGCCAGAGTAAGTATTAAATGCAATGGACTCTTTTGGTAATTACTCAAAATATATATTTGCAAAACTCATTTGGTAACTTAGTATTAAGGAGAGCTATTGATGGTATAACGCATTGCGGGAAACGACTCCCTCTGAAGCAACTTAGTTTTCGAGAAAGAAGCAATTTTCTCACTAAAATGATATTTGAATTTGATTTCGAGACCTCGGCATTATATTTCGAGGTCTCGAAATCAAGCATCTGAAAGCACACAACTTGTGCAACAAGGGCGTTTTTTTTCTTCAATTTTTCCCTCGCAACTTCGATGACCAATTGAGCTCAAATTTTCACAGGTATGTTGTTTTATGCATAGTGTCGAGTGTCTTTAATGCATATTGTATTTTCTTGGAAACAATAAACTATATATTAAATAGTCCTGTTTTTTCTGAGTGTTTTTTTTTTTTTGTCAGTTTAGAGTTTCTGTTTCTGGAGTGTGCTTTATTTTGAGTCATATAACGCAACATTATTATTATTATTATTATCATTATCATTGTCGTTGTCGTTGTCGTTGTCGTTGTCGTTGTCGTTGTCGTTGTCGTTGTCGTTGTCGTTGTCGTTGTCGTTGTCGTTGTCGTTGTCGTTGTCGTTGTCGTTGTCGTTGTCGTTGTCGTTGTCGTTGTCGTTGTCGTTGTCGTTGTCGTTGTCGTTGTCGTTGTCGTTGTCGTTGTCGTTGTCGTTGTCGTTGTCGTTGTCGTTGTCGTTGTCGTTGTCGTTGTCGTTGTCGTTGTCGTTGTCGTTGTCGTTGTCGTTGTCGTTGTCGTTGTCGTTGTCGTTGTCGTTGTCGTTGTCGTTGTTGTTGTTGTTGTTGTTGTTGTTGTTATTCGGAGGTTGCGATATGTCTTCCGGATGGAGTTTCCATTATAATTGTGGGTGTATTTGTAGGTTTTAAGGGCAAGATTAACTACCACTTTTTAGGGAAATTGTGCTCTTTTGGAGCAACTCTGAAGCTGCTAAGTTTCAAATTGAACAAGGATTAATTGGCCGATGGTGTAACTTTAAACCAACGTTAACCGTAGGGGAACAACCACCAAAGTAAATTGAATCCTCGTATCCAAAGATGTCACAATTATTTACGATGCTAAGCTGAATTGCTAAGCTGAATTTGTATAATTGAACTACAATAGAACAATGCTATGCAACTGTCGAAGTGATTTCGACGATCTTTCTATCCCTTGTTGCATGCACAAATTGAGGTAGGAAATTAGTTACGACTGGTTACAAAAAAAATTCGTAGTTAGACCGACGTAAAAAGATAGTTTAAAATACATCAAACATAAAAATGTACAAAAACAAATTATACATCATGTTTTAAAATCAATGAGTGCACGTCTTTACTGTATAAACTGGGGACACGAATTGAAATATTTAAAGGAGATTCGCATAAAAAGTGTTGAAGAAAATCGGTGTACAAGACAAGTCGTGTCAACACGCGGAGTTTAACGACACTGGACACTATTGGTAATTGTCAAAGAAAAGTCTTCTTACTTGGTGTATCTCAACATATGCATAAACATAACAAACCTGTGAACATTTGAGCTCGATTGGTCGTCAGAGTTGCGAGATAAATATGAAAGAAAAAACACCCAAGTCTCACGAAGTTGTGTGCTTTCAGATGCCTGATTTCGAGACCTCAAATTAATTCTAAATTGAGGTCTCGAAATCAAATTTGTAGAAAATTACTTCTTTCTCGAAAACTACGTCACTTCAGAGGGAGCCGTTTCTCACAATGTTTTATACTATCAACCTCTCCCAATTACTTGTTACCAAGTGAGGGTTTATGCTGGTGATTATTTTGTATACCCATTTATTCTGTTTAAAATTTCGTTTCTATAATAAACACTTTATCCTTAATACTTCGGGAATTGGTTTTAGTTTCCTCATTGCACGCGCACAAGAACCAAGATGCACTGCATCGTTCGACCTAATTGCCCCTTTCTAAAGGAATATACTTATGGTTCCATTAAGTTATAATACGAAATGGCCGGAAGACTTCCGACATGTACGCTCACAATTCCACACACATACCCCTCGAGGTATTAATTGTTAAATGCACTGGACACATTTGGTAATTGTCAAAGACCAGTTTTCTCACTTGGTGTATCCCATATGCATACAAAAACAAATCATTAACAAAATTGGGCTCAATTTGTCATCGAAGTTTCAAGAGGATAATGAAAGAAAAACACCCTTTTTGCACAACTTTGTGAGATTTCAGATGCATAATGAAAGGCTTTTCTTATTAAGTAGTTTATTATTTGAGTGATTAATTAGTTCTATAATAGATGTTAAATTTGCATCGGGGATAAAGAATATTAATATTTTTTTGGTTTTTACCCATACACCGATGTGTGTTAGCACTGTATACTCAGTACTTTCCCGAGTCCTGTGAAAAAATATCACAGGCATGCTACTCGGGTGGGATTCGAACCCACGACCCTTGCAATTCTAGAGCAGTGTCTTACCAACTAGACTACCGAGGTTGCCCGGCAGCTAGAGGCAGTTCGAATCCTATGTTTTGGCAGCGGGTACCGCAACGATATAATAGATGTTAAATTTGCATCGGGGATAAAGAATATTAATATTTTGGTTTTTACCCATACACCGATGTGTGTTAGCACTGTATACTCAGTACTTTCCCGAGTCCTGTGAAAAAATATCACAGGCATGTTACTCGGGTGGGATTCGAACCCACGACCCTTGCAATTCTAGAGCAGTGTCTTACCAACTAGACTACCGAGGTTGCCCGGCAGCTAGAGGCAGTTCGAATCCTATGTTTTGGCAGCGGGTACCGCAACGATATAATAGATGTTAAATTTGCATCGGGGATAAAGAATATTAATATTTTGGTTTTTACCCATACACCGATGTGTGTTAGCACTGTATACTCAGTACTTTCCCGAGTCCTGTGAAAAAATATCACAGGCATGTTACTCGGGTGGGATTCGATTCGAATTAGTTCTACCTCTCAGAAACTTTGTTACTTCAGAAGGAGCTGTTTCTCATAAAACTTTATATTGTCAAAACAGCTCCCCATTGCTCAAAGTTTTTACTTTTCGTAATTACAAAATAGTGTCTATAATATAGCGCCTTTAAGACTTCGGTTTTTTTTTGTTTGTTTTTTAAAATCCCGATCACATGAAAGTAATTGATGTTCAATCGTGTTTTGGCAACGATGTAAGTGCTTATTATTTTGAGAGGAAAATAAAATCGGAAGACAGAACACACGGAAGCCGGATGTATCGCTGCAACTATGGGTGCGTTCGTTTAGCTTCCCCGGGTCGACCCCGGTGCGTGGCGTGGGATTTTTCCAGGACGAACGTGTGCAGATAATAACCCACATTCGTCCTGAAAAAAAAAAAAAAAAAACGCCAGTCACCGGGGTCGACCCAGGGAAGCTAAAACGAACGCACCCGTCGGGGCAACCTGGCGTATTATCCCGGAGTTCTATTTATTCTTTAAGAATGGGGATCGTAGATATCAAATAGAATGATTCTACATCTATGGGGACATATGGTGCGTGCAGTGATACATTTTGTATAGACCGTACATGACAGACACAAACTGTAATTTTGTATTTAATATGATATGTTAAAGTCATCTGAAAACAAATTTGTTTATGTTAAAGGCAGTGGACACTATTGGTAATTACTCAACATAACTTTTAGCATAAAACCTTTTTTTGGTGACGAGTAATGGGGAGAGGTTGATGGTATAAAACATTTTGAGAATCGGCTCCCTCTGAAGTGACGTAGTTTTCGAGAAAGAATTAATTTTCCCTGAATTTGATTTCGAGACCTCAGATTTAGAACTTGAGGTCTCGAAATCAACCATCTAAACGAACACAACTTCGTGTGACATGGGTATTTTTTTTTTCATGATTATCTCGCAAGTTTGAAGCACGATTAAGCTCAAATTTTCACAGGTTTGTTATTTTATGCGAATGTTGAGATACCCCAACTGTGAAGGCTAGTCTTTGACAATTACCAATAGTGTCCACTTTCTTTAATGAACAATAAAATAATTGTTTGAGTAATGGTTTGTAACGATTTATATGTATTAACAAATAGATAAGGTTGTTTATTGGGTGACTCCGCCTACCCCGTTTGTGACGTCAATCGAGGCAGACTTTGCCTCGATAGAACATCGAACATACGAACATTCAAGTACATGCAAGTCTTAGTCGCAACTTTGTACGTTTCGAAAAAAAAAAAAAAATAAATAAAAAATCTGGCATTTTCCGGCTATGTTGCTGCATTGCTGCGGGTGTGTTGCTGCTGGAGGCAGCAACACAACTAAAAATGGGATCAGTTTGCAAAGTGGTCCGGTCCGACGATTTGTCCAGCGCTGATGTGCAGCAAACACTTCGAATCGTCGTACTTCAAACATCACGCCTCGATTGAAGTCACGAACAGCGCCCTCTCGGGTCGGGCCTACTTTTAAATGTGTTAATTAAATAGGAACTAAGGTTTTAGAACCTTTATTCATATTCTACTCATCGAAACACACATTTTAGTGACAAAAGCTTTATTTTGACAAAATAGCACTTCCAGGTGGCTTTAAATGTGTTATCGGGAATAGAGAAAGTTCATTTATACTCATACACCGATGTGTGTTATAACACTTTAATCTGTATTCTACATTCCTTTGTTCTGTGATGTTGTACTTTCTCAGACCGAAGGTGGAAGTTAATTTACGTCGCGCCTTTTTGCACTCATTAACGCCGTGTCCAAAATAAAAGAAGTGCCCGATTCAAAGAGATTTCCAGATTTAAAGAAGTTTGTAAAAGAACATTATGAACATCGCGCTGTTTTGTACACAGCTGTTTACAAAACAGCGCGATGTTCCCTCATTTTGCCAAACAAAAATGATAGTGCGCACGTGTTCATGAAATGAACAATTTCATGAAAAGGGTCCATTCACGAGCCTCTTTGTGTGACGTCAGATGTTATGGCTTGTTTGTTCATTGGCCAATCATGCGCGTCGCGCGTCTTCAAATATGCGAGTTTTGATTGTTAATATGTTATCGTTGAAATTCTATCTTGCTTGAATCTTGATGGAAATCTTTGGGCGGTAGCAAGCCAATGCAATTAATTGACCTGTCACATCAAATACTTGTAAATACATAGATGGGCATTTGCTGTAGACATTAAGTTAAAAGCGAGAGGCCCTTCTTAATAACGAGATAAGAATGTTTGGTCAATGTTTTTCCAGTGTTGTTAAAGGCATAATGGACAGTAATTGACAAAGACCTGTATTTTTACTCGGTGTAACCCACTATGGATACAAAAAGAATAACAAACATGTGAACAATTTGGCTCAATGTGGTCATGGAAGTTGCTGGCAAGAAAATAATGAAAGAAAAAACACCCTTGTTGCACAACTTTGTGTGCTTTCAGATGTATAATAAAATGCTACAGGCCTGAAGTTTATTTTTTAGTGATAGTCTACCTTTTTCTCAAGCACTTCCCACACAATGGAAAGCTCTCCGTTGCTCATTTATACCTAGTAAGTGTTATTGCTATTTTTTTAGTAATTGCCAATAGTGTTCAGTGTTTGAAATGGTTGATAGAAGGATCTGAAATAATCTAGTTTGATGAGTTGCTCCAATGGTCAATAACTCTATTGCTGCACTTCCGGCAATGAAACCTACAATGTTGTTTTAATTGGCGTTTGGTTGACGTCATTAAGGTCAAATGTTTTGTCTCCGATCAACGTGTGTGTTTATTTCTCTTGAACTTAATATCGACTTCATAAAAAAAAACCGATTTGAAGAAACGAAAATTAAATTTCCATTTTGTAATCTCACGGCCATCAAAGTTATTCGGGAATATGTGCTTTAAAAAAGATGATTACATCGCACAGGGGACTTGGATGTGACCTTTGGTAAAGTGGAGGGGGTGGTGTCGGGGCGTTTCCTTTTTATTGACAAACTCTATTGTGACACCTTGGGCATTGACATTGGGATGAATCGTGAATTGTCCCTAAACGTGTTCAGACCTTAATCAAAATCTACAAAGTATCACTTCGATATAGCTACCTGCGTTGTGTGATTGTAATAGCATCTTTCAAAAAAATGCATTAAAAATGATGGAGTGACGTCATTCATTTTTGTTATAAAAATGATGTAGAGAAGAGTCGGAGTTTAGTTTAGATGTAAACTTACTGGATCTTGGTTGGACAAGTCTCAGTAGAAATCCTCAGTGCATACCAGACGTATTTTATGTTGCGAGTGTTGTAGAGTTTGCGTCCAGATAAAGAATGGAAAGTATCAAATGTCTTGTATGCATGTTGGGGTGTGCCGTAGTTTTAACATCGTCAACGGAAATTCAAGTAGCTGTATTTTTGTTTGGAAATCCTTCTTCTGTATACGGTCTACGGCTCTTACCAGCCTTTGAGATAGCACGAGAGACTATCTCGAAGCGTGTTGAGATGAACGAATACGCCAACTTCACTCTGACATTGGTTTCGTCGACGCTGGGGTGTGGCTACCCCGTACGAGCCGCCGTTGGAAAAGCCGCTAAAATGACCCTTCTAGAGAACGTAGTGGCGTATTTTGGGCCGACTTGTAGCAGCAGCATGCAGGCCGTGGGTGACTTGGCTGCCGCCTTTAATGTACCCGTTTTCTCGGGCAGTGCTAGCTCCCATGATCTTGATGACAAAGCTAGGTATCCCACGTTGACGCAGACTGTCTACAAACCAAGCTCAATGGTTTCCTTCTTGGATGATCTTTTTCATAAGTTTCGCTGGAAATCTTACGTTTTGTTACGAGAAAGGAGGTCTGTATTCCCTCTTGCAGCAGATGCCATCGAAGATGGTCTACGCGGGGCAGATATAACACTAGCGCACACTTTTTATATCGTCGCCGACGATGGTTTTGATTTTGTTCTGGAGGAGGCATCTTTACTCAGCCAGAGTAAGTATTAAATGCAATGGACTCTTTTGGTAATTACTCAAAATATATATTTGCAAAACACATTTGGTAACTTAGTATTAAGGAGAGCTATTGATGGTATAACGCATTGCGGGAAACGACTCCCTCTGAAGCAACTTAGTTTTCGAGAAAGAAGCAATTTTCTCACTAAAATGATATTTGAATTTGATTTCGAGACCTCGGCATTATATATGGAGGTCTCAAAATCAAGCATCTGAAAGCACACAACTTGTGCAACAAGGGCGTTTTTTTTCTTCAATTATTCCCTCGCAACTTCGATGACCAATTGAGCTCAAATTTTCACAGGTATGTTATTTTATGCATAGTGTCGAGTGTCTTTAATGCATATTGTATTTTCTTGGAAACAATAAACTATATATTAAATAGTCCTGTTTTTTCTGAGTGTTTTTTTTTTTTTTGTCAGTTTAGAGTTTCTGTTTCTGGAGTGTGCTTTATTTTTAGTCATATAACGCAACATTATTATTATTATTATTATTATTATTATTATTATTATTATTATTATTATTATTATTGTTATTGTTATTGTTATTGTTATTGTTATTGTTATTGTTATTGTTATTGTTATTGTTATTGTTATTGTTATTGTTATTGTTATTGTTATTGTTATTGTTATTGTTATTGTTATTGTTATTGTTATTGTTATTGTTATTGTTATTGTTATTGTTATTGTTATTGTTATTGTTATTGTTATTGTTATTGTTATTGTTATTGTTATTGTTATTGTTATTGTTATTGTTATTGTTATTGTTATTGTTATTGTTATTGTTATTGTTATTGTTATTGTTATTGTTATTGTTATTGTTATTGTTATTATTATTCGGAGGTTGCGATATGTCTTCCGGATGGAGTTTCCATTATAATTGTGGGTGTATTTGTAGGTTTTAAGGGCAAGATTAATTACCACTTTTTAGGGAAATTCTGCTCGTCTGGAGCAACTCTGAAGCTGCTAAGTTTAAAATTAAACAAGGATAAATTGGCCGATGGTGTAACTTTAAACCAACGTTAACCGTAGGGGAACAACCACCAAAGTAAATTGAATCCTCGTATCCAAAGATGTCACAATTATTGACGATGCTAAGCTGAATTGCTAAGCTGAATTTGTATAATTGAACTACAATAGAACAATGCTATGCAACTGTCGAAGTGATTTCGACGATCTTTCTATCCCTTGTTGCATGCACAAATTGAGGTAGGAAATTAGTTACGACTGGTTACAAAAAAAATTCGTAGTTAGACCGACGTAAAAAGATAGTTTAAAATACATCAAACATAAAAATGTACAAAATCAAATTATACATCATGTTTTAAAATCAATGAGTGCACGTCTTTACTGTATAAACTGGGGACACGAATTGAAATACTTAAAGGAGATTCGCATAAAAAGTGTTGAAGAAAATCGGTGTACAAGACAAGTCGTGTCAACACGCGGAGTTTAACGACACTGGACACTATTGGTAATTGTCAAAGAAAAGTCTTCTTACTTGGTGTATCTCAACATATGCATAAACATAACAAACCTGTGAAAATTTGAGCTCGATTGGTCGTCAGAGTTGCGAGATAAATATGAAAGAAAAAACACCCAAGTCTCACGAAGTTGTGTGCTTTCAGATGCCTGATTTCGAGACCTCAAATTAATTCTAAATTGAGGTCTCGAAATCAAATTTGTAGAAAATTACTTCTTTCTCGAAAACTACGTCACTTCAGAGGGAGCCGTTTCTCACAATGTTTTATACTATCAACCTCTCCCAATTACTTGTTACCAAGTGAGGGTTTATGCTGGTAATTATTTTGTATACCCATTTATTCTGTTTAAAAATTCGTTTCTATAATAAACACTTTATCCTTAATACTTCGGGAATTGGTTTTAGTTTCCTCATTGCACGCGCACAAGAACCAAGATGCACTGCATCGTTCGACCTAATTGCCCCTTTCTAAAGGAATATACTTATGGTTCCATTAAGTTATAATACGAAATGGCCGGAAGACTTCCGACATGTACGCTCACAATTCCACACACATACCCCTCGAGGTATTAATTGTTAAATGCACTGGACACATTTGGTAATTGTTAAAGACCAGTTTTCTCACTTGGTGTATCCCATATGCATACAAAAACAAATCATTAACAAAATTGGGCTCAATTTGTCATCGAAGTTTCAAGAGGATAATGAAAGAAAAACACCCTTTTTGCACAACTTTGTGAGATTTCAGATGCATAATGAAAGGCTTTTCTTATTAAGTAGTTTATTATTTGAGTGATTAATTAGTTCTATAATAGATGTTAAATTTGCATCGGGGATAAAGAATATTAATATTTTTTGGTTTTTACCCATACACCGATGTGTGTTAGCACTGTATACTCAGTACTTTCCCGAGTCCTGTGAAAAAATATCACAGGCATGCTACTCGGGTGGGATTCGAACCCACGACCCTTGCAATTCTAGAGCAGTGTCTTACCAACTAGACTACCGAGGTTGCCCGGCAGCTAGAGGCAGTTCGAATCCTATGTTTTGGCAGCGGGTACCGCAACGATATAATAGATGTTAAATTTGCATCGGGGATAAAGAATATTAATATTTTGGTTTTTACCCATACACCGATGTGTGTTAGCACTGTATACTCAGTACTTTCCCGAGTCCTGTGAAAAAATATCACAGGCATGTTACTCGGGTGGGATTCGAACCCACGACCCTTGCAATTCTAGAGCAGTGTCTTACCAACTAGACTACCGAGGTTGCCCGGCAGCTAGAGGCAGTTCGAATCCTATGTTTTGGCAGCGGGTACCGCAACGATATAATAGATGTTAAATTTGCATCGGGGATAAAGAATATTAATATTTTGGTTTTTACCCATACACCGATGTGTGTTAGCACTGTATACTCAGTACTTTCCCGAGTCCTGTGAAAAAATATCACAGGCATGTTACTCGGGTGGGATTCGATTCGAATTAGTTCTACCTCTCAGAAACTTTGTTACTTCAGAAGGAGCTGTTTCTCATAAAACTTTATATTGTCAAAACAGCTCCCCATTGCTCAAAGTTTTTACTTTTCGTAATTACAAAATAGTGTCTATAATATAGCGCCTTTAAGACTTCGGTTTTTTTTTGTTTGTTTTTTAAAATCCCGATCACATGAAAGTAATTGATGTTCAATCGTGTTTTGGCAACGATGTAAGTGCTTATTATTTTGAGAGGAAAATAAAATCGGAAGACAGAACACACGGAAGCCGGATGTATCGCTGCAACTATGGGTGCGTTCGTTTAGCTTCCCCGGGTCGACCCCGGTGCGTGGCGTGGGATTTTTCCAGGACGAACGTGTGCAGATAATAACCCACATTCGTCCTGAAAAAAAAAAAAAAAAAAACGCCAGTCACCGGGGTCGACCCAGGGAAGCTAAAACGAACGCACCCGTCGGGGCAACCTGGCGTATTATCCCGGAGTTCTATTTATTCTTTAAGAATGGGGATCGTAGATATCAAATAGAATGATTCTACATCTATGGGGACATATGGTGCGTGCAGTGATACATTTTGTATAGACCGTACATGACAGACACAAACTGTAATTTTGTATTTAATATGATATGTTAAAGTCATCTGAAAACAAATTTGTTTATGTTAAAGGCAGTGGACACTATTGGTAATTACTCAACATAACTTTTAGCATAAAACCTTTTTTTGGTGACGAGTAATGGGGAGAGGTTGATGGTATAAAACATTTTGAGAATCGGCTCCCTCTGAAGTGACGTAGTTTTCGAGAAAGAATTAATTTTCCCTGAATTTGATTTCGAGACCTCAGATTTAGAACTTGAGGTCTCGAAATCAACCATCTAAACGAACACAACTTCGTGTGACATGGGTATTTTTTTTTTCATGATTATCTCGCAAGTTTGAAGCACGATTAAGCTCAAATTTTCACAGGTTTGTTATTTTATGCGAATGTTGAGATACCCCAACTGTGAAGGCTAGTCTTTGACAATTACCAATAGTGTCCACTTTCTTTAATGAACAATAAAATAATTGTTTGAGTAATGGTTTGTAACGATTTATATGTATTAACAAATAGATAAGGTTGTTTATTGGGTGACTCCGCCTACCCCGTTTGTGACGTCAATCGAGGCAGACTTTGCCTCGATAGAACATCGAACATACGAACATTCAAGTACATGCAAGTCTTAGTCGCAACTTTGTACGTTTCGAAAAAAAAAAAAAAAAAAAAATCTGGCATTTTCCGGCTATGTTGCTGCATTGCTGCGGGTGTGTTGCTGCTGGAGGCAGCAACACAACTAAAAATGGGATCAGTTTGCAAAGTGGTCCGGTCCGACGATTTGTCCAGCGCTGATGCGCAGCAAACACTTCGAATCGTCGTGCTTCAAACATCACGCCTCGATTGAAGTCACGAACAGCGCCCTCTCGGGTCGGGCCTACTTTTAAATGTGTTAATTAAATAGGAACTAAGGTTTTAGAACCTTTATTCATATTCTACTCATCGAAACACACATTTTAGTGACAAAAGCTTTATTTTGACAAAATAGCACTTCCAGGTGGCTTTAAATGTGTTATCGGGAATAGAGAAAGTTCATTTATACTCATACACCGATGTTATAACACTTTAATCTATAGCCTACTGTCCCTTGTTCTGTGATGTACTTTTTCAGACCGAAGGCGGAAGTTAATTTACGTCGCGCCTTTTTGCACTCATATTAACGCCGTGTCCAAAATAAAAGAAGTACCTGATTCAAAGAGATTTCCAGATTTAAAGTAGTTTGTAAAATAACATTATAAACATCGCCCTGTTTTGTACACAGCTGTTTACAAAACAGAGCGATGTTCCCTCATTTTGCCAAACAAAAATAAAAGTGCGCACGTGTTCATGAAATGAACAATTTCATGAAAAGGGTCCATTCACGAGCCCCTTTGTGTGACGTCAGATGTTATGGCGTGTTTGTTCATTGGCCAATCTTGCGCGTCGCGCGTCTTCAATTTTGCGAGTTTTGATTGTTATGTTGCTTGAATCTTGATGGAAATCTTTGGGCGGTAGCAAGCCATTGCAATTAATTGACCTGTCACATCAAATACTTGTAAATACATAGATGGGCATTTGCTGCAGACATTAAGTTAAAAGCGAGAGGCCCTTCTTAATAGCGAGATAAGAATGTTTGGTCAAGGTTTTTACAGTGTTGTTAAAGCCATTGGACCCTTTCGGTACAGACACAAAAAAGTTCACAGATTTGCAAATAATATACAGGGTTTACAGCAGGTAATGGTGACAGACTTCTCTTGAGATATTAGTCCATGAAATGCTTTACTTTTTGAGAAAACGGTAAAACAATATAAATTCTCGTTGGCGAGAATTACGGATGACACGGCGAAACGCGCGAAAACAGGAGTGGGTTTTCCCGTTATTTTCTCCCGACTCCGATGACCGATTGAGCCTAAATTTTCACAGGATTGTTACTTTATATATAAGTCGTGATACACGAAGTGTAGGACTTGGACAAAAGTGTTTACCGAAAGTGTATAATGGCTTTAAAGGCACTGAACAGTAAGTGACAAAGACCTATTTGTTCACTCGCTGTAACCCACTAAGGATAAAAAAAAAAAAAAAAAAAAAAAAAAAAAAAAAAAAACACCTTGTTGCACAACTTTGTGTGCTTTCAGATGTATAATAAAATGCTACAGGCCTGAAGTATTTTGTTATTTTTAGGGATAGTCTACCTCTTTCTCAAGCACTTCCCACACAATGAATAGCTCTCCGTTGCTCGTTACCTCGTAAGTGTTATTGCTAACAATTTTTTTTTTTAGTAATTGCCAATAATGTTCAGTGTTTGAAATGGTTGATAGAAGGATCCGAAATAAACTAGTTTGATGAGTTGCTTCAATGGTCAATAACTCTATTGCTGTACCTCCGGCAATGAAACCTACAATGTTGTTTTAATTGGCGGTTGGTTGACGTCAAAGGTCCAATGTTTTATCTCCGATCAACGTGTGTGTTTATTTCTCTCGAACTTAATATCGACTTAAAAAAAAATACGATTTGAAGAAACGAAAATTAAATTTCCATTTTGTAATCTCACGGCCATCAAAGTTATTCGGGAATATGTGCTTTAAAAAAGATGATTACATCGCACAGGGGACTTGGATAGTGACCTTTGGTAAAAGGGAGGGGGGGGGGGGTGTCGGGACGTTTCCTTTTTTATTGACAAACTCTATTGTGACACCTTGGGCATTGACATTGGGATGAATCGTGAATTCTCCCTAAACGTGTTCAGACCTTAATCAAAATCTACAAAGTATCACTTCGATATAGCTACCTGCGTTGTGTGATTGTATAGCATCTTTCACAAAAATGCATTAAAAATGATGGAGTGACGTCATTCATTTTTGTTATAAAAATGATGTAGAGAAGAGTCGGCGTTTAGTGTAGATGTGAACTTACTGGATCTTGGTTGGACAAGTCTCAGTAGAAATCCTCAGTGCATACCAGACGTATTTTATGTTGCGAGTGTTGTAGAGTTTGCGTCCAGATAAAGAATGGAAAGTATCAAATGTCTTGTATGCATGTTGGGGTGTGCCGTAGTTTTAACATCGTCAACGGAAATTCAAGTAGCTGTATTTTTGTCTGGAAGACCTTCGTCTATACTCGGTCCACGGCTCTTACCAGCCTTTAAGATAGCACGAGAGACTATCTCGAAGCGTGTTGAGATGAACGAATACGCCAACTTCACTCTGACATGGGTTCCGTCGACGCTGGGGTGTGGCAACCCCGTACGAGCCGCCGTTGGAAAAGCCGCTAAAATGACCCTTCTAGAGAACGTAGTGGCGTATTTTGGGCCGACTTGTAGCAGCAGCATGCAGGCCGTGGGTGACTTGGCTGCCGCCTTTAATGTACCCGTTTTCTCGGGCAGTGCTAGCTCCCATGATCTTGATGACAAAGCTAGGTATCCCACGTTGACGCAGACTGTCTACAAACCAAGCTCAATGGTTTCCTTCTTGGATGATCTTTTTCATAAGTTTCGCTGGAAATCTTACGTTTTGTTACGAGAAAGGAGGTCTGTATTCCCTTTTGCAGCAGATGCCATCGAAGATGGTCTACGCGGGGCAGATATAACACTAGCGCACACTTTTTATATCATCGCCGACGATGGTTTTGATTTTGTTCTGGAGGAGGCATCTTTACTCAGCCAGAGTAAGTATTAAATGCAATGGACTCTTTTGGTAATTACTCAAAATATATATTTGCAAAACTCAGTTGGTAACTTAGTATTTAAAGGTGAGCTATTGATGGTATAACGCATTGCGGGAAACGGCTCCCTCTGAAGCAACTTAGTTTTCGAGAAAGAAGCAATTTTCTCACTAAAATGATATTTGAATTTGATTTCGAGACCTCGGCATTATATTTGGAGGTCTCGAAATAAGCATCTGAAAGCACACAACTTGTGCAACAAGGGCGTTTTTTTCTTCAATTATTCCCTCGCAACTTCGATGACCAATTGAGCTCAAATTTTCACAGGTATGTTATTTTATGCATAGTGTCGAGTGTCTTTAATGCATATTGTATTTTCTTGGAAACAATAAACTATATATTAAATAGTCCTGTTTTTCTGAGTGTTTTTTTTTTTTTTTTTTTTTTTTTTTTCAGTTTAGAGTTTCTGTTTATGGAGTGTGCTTTGTTTTTAGTCATGTAACGCAACATTTAATACATGGGATGGTTTTTCTAATACACCCGTTTGTGAATCACGTCCAATTGGTGCGATCATCACATAGGTTCAGCGATAATGGGAACGTCAGTTGGGTAATATTCTTATATGTTTAGAGTAAACCGGAAACTGGAGGTCAAGTTTTTTTCTTTAGTTTTCTTCGTTAATTCGTTGAATTGATTTTACTTTTCTGTTTTTAATTACTTACTTTTACATTCCCAAGAACATATTCACTTTTTAGAGTCATAACTTATGTTAAACTAAAATTATTGGCAGAACAAAATCTCCCCAACGTAAAACTCCATTAGGTTGGGACCACAATGGTCCCGGAAGTTCAATTTCTCGCGAGACTTGCACAGTCTATTGTGGGTGTATTTGTAGGTTTTAAGGGCAAGATTAATTACCACTTTTTAGGGAAATTCTGCTCGTTTGGAGCAACTCTGAAGCTGCTAAGTTTCAAATTAAACAAGGATAAATTGGCCGATGGTGTAACTTTAAACCAACGTTAACCGTAGGGGAACAACCACCAAAGTAAATTGAATCCTCGTATCCAAAGATGTCACAATTATTTAAGCCTCTAAGACTCTGCCAGTTGAAACGTCAGGCTATTAACTTTTTGTTTGCATTTATACAATCCGTCCTTTTGATTGGTAAATGGTTGGCAACAGCCCATTCGATGTTCTCAATTATTTCATAACACTTTGACACCTTGTTTTGTTTTTGAATTCAGTTATTGTGATCAGCGCAACTGGTGACAGTGTGCGCAAGATCATGATCAGCGCGCACAATCTTGGCATGGTGGGCGGCAACTACGTCTTCATAAGTTACCATCCGTTCAACAACACCAAGACATTCGGGGCAGACTCGTGGTATCAGGTAAATAACTCTCAAAGCCCTTTTCGAAACCACGGCTTTGGATTTGGATTTGGCTTCAGGTTCCGTGCTCTCGTCTGAAACCCTGAGCGCGTACGCAAAGCACAATATATTGTCAAAACAACCGCAGGGCCAAGCTAGCCCGAGCCGAGTCTGATGCCGAAGCCGTGGATTCAAAAAGGGTCACAGTTCACTTTCAAGTTGGTTAATTTCAGTTAGTTCATTGTGTTTTCTAATTACGTTAGTTTAAGATTTGTATTTGAGTGCAGAGATACATTATAAATTATTTCAGCACACGATGACGCGGCGAATCCAGAGGTAGCCATAGCCAAGCCGTATAACCGCCAATTTGAACAATGACTGACACTACAAAATACCGTTGCTTTAAACTATAGGTTTTCTCGGTCAATTTCGGAAAATGACCAGCGGCCGATTTCACGAACGTTAGGATCAACCACAAGCCTATACTGAAAAGGGTCATTCGATTTGATTTTAAGATTAGTCAAATTACGTCATGCGATTTAACAAAATAATCATTCAATTTAACCATTCATCGAAGCTGCATTCAAATCCGCAGGAGTTTTTTTGAGGCGTGTGTTTAGTCATTCAATTTCATTTTGGGGCAGTCAATTCTGGAATTTGTGCAATCTTAAAAATGCCTGGTTAACTTGTTGTTTCCTTATAAATGTTAAAGGTGTGCGGTTGGCACTCTAGAACATAATTTGCCAAGGTGTCTGGCACGCCAATAGATGGTTGAGGAATATATACACAAAACAAAAAAAAACCTAGAAAAACATTTAAAAAAAGATTAAAAAAAAACATTCAAATAATATCAGGGCTTGGTCAGTTAACCATAAAAAGTCTCCCGAAAAAGTACCTTAAGGGGCCCCAGGTAAAATCTAATGGAATCATAAAATAAAGAAAATAAGGTTCGTTTGATTTCAAAGTGAAGGTACGAAACAGTTTTCCGTTTAAAGTTTATCTGTTCATTCGTATTTCTTTAGTCGTACTTTGAATCCTCGTTGAGCAAAATTAATTGCCTGTTTACGAAATTGAAAATTATTAAATCAGCAAAATCTCTAGTCGAACCAGATTTGCTAATATGAATGATGATTGTGTGTCATGAAAAATAATGAGTGTGCTAGGAACTGGAATGCCTCAAAACGAAATTTAATGACCGAATTCTGAATTTGAAACGCAATAAAAACCGGAGAGGCAAACTAGCTTTAATTCAAACGCTGCTCATTTTCCAAAATTGACCGACAAAACCTATACTTAAAAAAAAAACATCACCTACTTTAAACCTTCTCTTTCTTTTCTGTCTTACTTTCTGTTTATAAAGGAAAGTATATATCAGTAACGGAATGTCAATGCTTTTAATAGTTAACGGTTCGGTAATTTATTTCAGTTATGTTTTTACGAGCACGGAATGAAGGACCCGTTTATAAAAAGCTATTACGCGTATTGACATAACGTTGGGAAATAAGCACAAACCTACGTACAGACGGAAGCTTTTTATTTTTACATTTAAGAGTTAATGGAAAAATGCAATATATTACTTGAATTTGTTGAAGAGTTTCATGTCCTTGACTAGTTCAAGTCCAAGTTTGGCACTAAAGCTTCACATTTTCCTCTGCAAATGGTTTTAACGTTATAGACCTATTAGTATACATGTATAGGTTTTCTCGGTCAATTTCGGCAATTGAGCAGCCAATTTAACCACCAAGCTACTCTATTTCGCGCGAAATCGAATGCTACTGAAAAGGGTCATTCGATTCCGTTTTGGGATTAGTCAAATGTAATGTTGCGTCATTCGAATTAACAAAATAATCATTCAATTTAACAATTCATCAAAGCAAGCAGCATTCAAATTCGTAGACGCTTCTTGAGGCGTGTTTGTCACGAAAAAGAATGACGAAACGCTAAATTGAACAGAGTGCTTAAGGAATTTGACTCGACCGAAAACGAAATTGAACGGCCGAATTCTGAATTTGAAACGCAGTAACAACTGGAGAGGCAAAACAGCTTAAATTCGAACGCATGAAAATGAAATTGACTGCTCATTTGACCGAGAAAACCTATAGTATACATGTATTAAATTTGTAACAATAAGGGTGTCGGATCATCAGTTGTAGGAACATATGGGTGTCGGAATATAGGGTGTCGGAATATAGGGGTGTCGGAACATAGGGATGTCGGAATATAGGCTGAGTTGTCGGAACAGGTGTGTTGGAACACAGGGGTGTCGGAATATAGGTGTGTAACCATTTAAATTGCCACTGTTAGTAGTATGTTTGTTATGCTGAAATATATATTTGAAACGTTCGTTTGTTGTTGCCAATTTTGGAATATGAATGTCTAAACTATAAATACAAAGGTTGTATAGAATAAATGAAAAAAGTCAAAGAAAATCTAGAATGGTATACAATGGCCGTGATTTACCTGTATGTTGATTTACCTTTTTGTTGTCGCTTAAAGGCAGTGGACACTATTGGTAATTACTCAAAATAATTTATAACATCAAAACTGATTTGATTTGACTTCGAGACCTCAGGTTTAGAATTTGAGGTCTCGAAATCAAACATCAGAAAGCACACAAGTTCGTGTGACAAGGGTGTTTTTCTTTCAATATTAACTTGCAACTTCAACGACCGATTGAGCTGAAATTTTCACAGGTCTGTTATTTTATGCATATGTTGAGATACAGCAAGTGAGAAGACTGGTCTTTGACAACTACCAATAGTGTCCACTGTCTTTAAGGCACTGTCACACCTTCACGCGTCAGCTGGCGTATGCCGACGTATGAACATTTTTCCAAAACGTTGGCATACGCTGAACTATCGATGATTTTTTTTTTTTTTTTTTTTTTAGCGTATACAAAGCTTTGGACGTACACATACCGTTGAAGTAACTTGCATAGAACGTTTCCATACCGGTTAGATAACTTAATATACAAACAAATACCAACGAGCGCTTAGCGTGCTACCGGCATTACAACTTAAGGCCCTGTCACACCATGGCGTATCGCCTGAACGTAAGCCAACGTATGTGGAATATCAAAAATACGTTGGTGTATGCTGATATTAGTTTGGGGTAAATTGGGTATACGTCGTTTACGTTAAAAGCACGCACTGATACGCTGTTCAAATTTTGAACACGTCGAGCCCGCGAGTTTGTTTTGAGCATGTTCAAAATTTCTCGGCGTACTGAACGTGTGCTTCATATGTTCTGCATAAGTTCCCCGTAAGTTCACGGTACGTTAGACACACGTTGACATACGCTGGCATACGTTAGAGGAATGTTACTCGTAGTTTGGTATACGTTGATGTACGTCGGCTAACGGTTGCTTGCTTCTTCTTGGGAGGCATGCCATCGGCGGGATCGATGTGCTTGAGATCGGAGCGGTATTTATACGTTCTACAGCAGCATAGGTCACGTGTTCGTTGTACGCTGAGGATACGTTGAGGATACGTTGAGGATACGTTGAGGATACGTTGAACACGGCAAACATATGCTACGAATGCGTTAGGCATACGTTACTCATACACTGTGATACGCTGTCATAACTTTGTTATTAGTTAGTGAAACGTTATCAATGCGTGAGTCATACGCTATGTAAACGTTCAATCATGGGCGTCAATCCGTCCTGAAACATGGGGGGACATAACATTTACGGCGTGGGGTCCGGGGCCCGCTTTAGGGCCCCGTGAATTTGTTTAGCCCGTAGATGCTCTCTGGTGCAATCTAGTGAATCTGAGGGGTGATGTTCCCCCCTCTCAGATGTTGGAATTTAATGCCTATTTCAAGCTATGATGCACCTATTCTTGCTATCATGGTTATTGTACCTAAAAAGCAACTCAATTATAGCTTCGTTATATCCATTGTTTTTGCATTCTAATGCTCAGACGCCGCGGCGTTTCATCGCCATCATCACCAGACACAAGTTTTATGGGGCAAATCTGTCAGAATGGAACATAAAATCTGTAAAATGTGAGCAGCATAGAACTATTTGGGTTGACAGCATCTTCAAGTGCCGATCTATGAACCAAGTTTTAGGGGGGAATCTGTCGAAGAGTGAGCTCACGAGTGTGAAACCTTTACGGCATGGGTCCGGGCCCGCTCAAGGGCCCGGAAAAATTTTGCATTCTAGATGCTCTGTGGTGCAATCTTAGGCCAATAAGAGGCAAACAGAACCGGAACAGAATATCTGTAAAATGTGAGCAGCAGTAGAACCTACTGGGTTGACAGCATCTTCAAGTGCGGATCTATTAACCAAGTTTTAGGGGGGAAATCTGTCGAAGAGTGAGCACGTAAGTGTGAAACCTTTACGGCATGGGTCCGGGCCCGCTTAAAGGCCCTGGACAATTTTGCGTATTTAGATGCTCTGTGGTGCAATATTTAGGCCATTTAACGGCAAAATGGCAAACGAAACGGAACAATGAGCTGTGCGAATATTGTGTTCCAGTGCTCCACAGTTCGTCAGTGCAAAACACGATTTTCATGATAAAGGTGGTCAAACGACACAGGGAATATTTGATACTGTGTCTTTCACCCTTCGAAAGTGGGTTGGGGTGGGGTGGGGTTCACGTCCCTTCCACTCTTTCAAGGGGGAGGTGCAAATCTGTCAACGATGGAGCATGCGTGTGAGAAGCCTTTACGGCTCGGGGTGCGGGCCCGATTAAGGGCCCGGGAAAATTTTGCAATTTTAGATGCACTGTGCTGCAATCTAGGGCCAAATGAGGGGGAATATTGTGTCATCCTTTGTCCACAGGATTAATGCCCATATAGGGACACGGGGTTTCGTCTTACACAGTGCAAAACTTGGGCTTCATGATAAAGGTGGTCAGAAAGGTTGGGGGGCATTCGATATTGTGTCCCCCCACCCTCCAAAAGGTGGGGGGACATGTCCCCCTCCCCCCCCCCCGATTGACGCCCACGCGTTCAATACGCTATGGCTACGTCCTTTACAACACCGATGTCGACTTTTTCGATGCATTTCGTGGGAAAGTTGGACGTTCTTGGACTTTGAAAATTTTCGAACTATTTGTGCATACGTTGGCATACGTTCAGGCGATACGCCATTAGTGTGACAGGGCCTTAAGGCCACGATAGTCTAGCTTGAGCGTGCGTTTTTTTTTTTTTTGCATGGAGCAATTCAACCAATATAAAGCGTCCTCTTTGCGTAATGATCTTTATCGTGTTTGTTATCGCTGCAATGTGACTCGGCCTTTACAACTATAAACTTTTTTTTTTTAGTTAATTTTAACCTCAAAAGTCCGGCAACATGGTACACGGACATAGTTGTTACGCTTTTAAATTAATTACGTTAATCCGGAGATCGTTGGTTCGAATCCCACTCTAGTCAATTCTTTGTTCAACCCCAAAAAGCTTTTAAATTAAATGACAACAAATTGGAACAGCGACTGCTTGGCCTTTCCTTCCAATCTTGAACAAAAAAAGCACCGCATTTTAAACGCAGTGTTGGCATTGGATCGAAGTACCTATTAATACTAAGATCACAGTTCCATCGAATAATGCTGGTGCTTTCTTTAACCGAAGATTAAAACGTTGAAATTGCATAGGCCCCCTAGTAATCAAAATAGTAATCTAATCAAATTTAGTAATGCTAAGATCACTTTGACATCGAAGGATGTTTATGCTTTCTTTTAACCGACGCTTATAACTTCGAAATTATATAGTAATCAAAATAGTATTAACAATCAAATGCGAAGGTTTTTCTTTGATGATTCTCTACGAAATGTCCTGATTGATTTTAGTAAATGCTTTTGGTTTTTCCAGGGAGATGAGCATGATGAGATTTTGAAGAGCGCTTATCGGGCATTAATGACGATCCGTGTGTATGAACCAAAGAATCAGGAGTATATTGACTTTCAGCGTGAGATTGCAGATCGTGTGCTTAAAGATTATAACATCACATTTGAGCCAGGGGATGAGGTATGACATCCACTTTATACCATGGACCCCCTTGTATGTTCATAATTAATTGGATTGAACAACGACTATACAAAGTTCCTTTGGGAATAAATAAAAAAACGACACTACTTTACTTAAAAAAAAAATGTTTTCTTTTTGTCAAACTAAATTTTTAAGATTACCCTCGATCCAAATGTTCACCCCTTTTAACAGGAGATCCAAAACCATGCAAAAGCAAGAGTTTTTTTTTCTTCAAAATTAATGTAGGGCCTAGATGTTACTGCCATATTATTTTCTGATCCAACTGTATTAGGGATAAGTGACATCTACATTATTTTTGGATTTAGAAAAGAATCTTTATTCAGGATTATCAACAATTCAGATGAGCTTTATATACAAAAGCGAGTTGATCAAACCCATTAGTAAGTCACATTAGTCCTGAGCAGACGATTCTATCCTAACACCTGATAATAATTGTGTAAACCTTTAATACACAGAATAATTTCTTTGCGTCGTCATTCCATGATGCTTTGATTCTGTACTCACTTGCCATCAATGAGACACTACACGAGGGAGGCGACATACGGGATGGTCTAGCACTAAGGGGGAAGATGTGGAACCGAACATTCAGAGGTAAATATACCTTTATATAAACCATTTTTAGGTATGGGTGACACATCACACTGCACTTGTTGGGTTGGGTACATTTGTCTGTATGCACCCAATCCACGCAGTACATTCTTATAGTGTCCACCATACATCAAAAAGGCTAAGTGCAAGGTCACAATCTGAGTTTTTGCCAACCGAGGCTGGGAACCTTAAAGACAGTGGACACTATTGGTAACTGTCAAAGACCAGTCTTCTCACTTGATGTATCTCAACATATGCATGAAATAACAAACCTGTGAAAATTTCAGCTCAATTGGTCATCGAAGTTGCGAGATAATAATGACAGAAAAAACACCCATGTCACACGAAGTTGTGTGCGTTTAGATGGTTGATTTCGAGACCTTAAGTTCTAAATCTGAGGTCTTGAAATCAAATTCGTGGAAATTACTTCTTTCTCGAAAACTGTGTCACTTCAGAGGGAGCCGTTTCTCACAATGTTTTATACCACCAACCTCTCCCCATTTCTCGTCACCAAGTAAGGTTTTATGCTAATAACTATTTTGAGAAATTACCAATAGTGTCCACTGCCTTTAATGGGAAGCCATAAATGCAAACACAAACAGGTACCTACTGTTTGTAACAATGTTACACACAATTATATTTAACGATAGCGTTGAATTTGTTGAAAACAAAGTTACCAATCATGATAGGCATATGATTTAATTGAACGTTTGCAGAAAATATTGACCTCCCCTTCTGGCGGACCAGTGAAAGATCCAAAATGTGACAAATTATTCCTTAATACGTCATCTCTCCCCATCACTCCATCCCCCCTCCCCCTCCCCACACCCGCACACACATTCCATCAGACATGCACTCAAGTGTCCCGCAAATGTGTAAACTCTTCTTCTTCTTTTTCTTCTTTTTTGAAACTGGTTACCTTAATTGATTGAATGCATTAAATACTTAATTCCAGGCATCGGTGGCGAGGTTGACATGACGCCAGACGGAGACAGAGCGACCGTGTATTCCCTATGGGATATGACTGACACTGAAAATGGCGTGTACGAGGTAGGGATAATCCGGAAACTGGTTGTGCAGAAAGCCTACCCTTCTCTAGATCTTTAGATAACCGATGGATTAGATTTTTTTGCGACAAAAGCCTTGAACTTTTAGCTCCAATGTGAATAAAACAACCCACTCATTGAGTGGTATATGGTATCTTGAGTAGAATGCGCTCTTTGAAAGCGGCCTCTTAGGTCCACAGATGCATTCTTTGTGAGATTACTATTATTATTGTTGAATTATTATTTGAAGGGGGCTTATGGCAGCGTCCATTTTCTCGCTAAGCCGGTACGCTATGTGAAATAGCTTTTCGGTCCACGGAATCGAAAACAATTGGCTCAAAACATCAGAACATATTTTCGTCTTAATAAGAGTCAAAATAGGATTAAAATATTTCTTGAGTAGTCTGAAACTCCTTGAACCTATTGAGCAAGGTTAACTTAACTTGTGAAGAAAGCCGGTTTGTGGCATGTTGTGGCCAATCGGCCAAGAGCACCGCACACAAGCTCTGGTGTTTCTGATCAGCATCGTGTGGGCTTGAGTTTCGGCCGTGTGTGCGGCACCTAAATGTAGTCTGAGCCCTAATTGACACTTGTGTCCTTAAGCAAGACACTTAAACCACGATGCGTCATCCTTCGGATGGGTCGTTAAGTCGTTGGTCCCGTGTGTTGCGTATGACATATCCAGTGCACATCGAAAAGAGAAGGGGTTCTCCCCGCTGTTCCAGGTTTGATTGGCAGCACATTGCGCCAAAATACCCTGTAAACAATTGTATGGTGATATGTAAAAGGACTAGGTAGGTCTCATAATGCAAACGTTAGTCCCTCATACCTTGCAGGAAAATGCTTGTTATTATTACTATTTATTCGACCAGAACAGCACAAAGTGTACAAAAATATGTATAACAGCACAAAATAATAAATAAATGTTAAGGTGCCTTGAGCGATATGAGCGCTGTAAAAAAGAAGCCAGTATTTTCCGTGGTCTTTCTTGAGAAGTTTGAAACTCCTTGAACTTATTGGCCTATGTTAATTAAACTTTTGAAGAAAGCCGGTAACCTCAACGACACCAAGTTTTAAACAAACTTGTTAATGTTAAAGATTTATGTTTCTTATTCAGGTTGTTGCTGATTTTTTTGGCTTGTCCGGGAAGGCAAAGTTTTATAGGGAGATCAAGTGGCACGGGCTCCCTCCCGGTGAGGTACCATTGGACAAACCTTTCTGTGGGTTTTACAATGAGAACCCCGCCTGCAAATCTGAAGGTAGAAACTCCTGTCTTGGTGTTCACGAGTTAAGCCTGGTTCATACTTTTTTTTGGCGAATGCAATGCGAATTTGACGTAACTTTGACGTCACAAATTTGTTTTCGCTGCTTCAGCACAGCTCAACCCCCGCGAAGTGTTCGTTGCGAATTCGTGACGTCATCATTTCTATCGCATTATCGCAGGAAGCATGAACCGGGCTTAATATTGAGTCTTAAGTTTTGTCGTAACCGATCTCAATTTACTCACTCAGGATTTTTTTATTTTTATTTTTTTTTTGAAAGATCTACGTCATATTTAATGAGAAGAATAATTGAGCTTGATACTCGACATCAGGTAATTGAGTCCAAAATTTTCACAGATTAAAATATTTTTTTATTTTATACTTTACTCTGGGATACACCAAGTGAGAATAGTAGTCATCATTGTCTATATACTGAGTGTTTTGGAACTTTCTTCAATAATTTGAGGTGCTCTTTTCTATTAAACTCGGATTTTTACTGTTATCGTGAAAACAATTGAGGTCCCTTGCAAGACGTTGATTACAATTATTAGTACACTTTTCTTAATGTTTTATTTCATGTTCAAAGAGAGCAACACTGTTTTGATAGTCTCTTCGTGCTTGGCTGCCAGCGTGTTCATCATCTCAACATGTGGCATCATGTTCGTCTACAGGTAAAGTAAAGCTCCACCATCTTATAACAAAAGAGCAAAATACTGACGTGGACCTCATTAATTAGTTAAATTGTAAAGGAGGTCGTTGTTTTACCGATGTACACAAAAATAAAACAAAACAAAACAAGACATTTAACAATGGTCTATGTCAAAGTAACGGGGTGGATCTCATATCTCGAGTTTAGGACGAGTTACTCAACAAACTTAGGACTAGGCAAGCGAATTTACAATCTGATAGGACTAGTCCTAAGTTCTTTGTGGACACTACGCCGGAACTATTTTCTGAAAAAGCAATGTGTCACCATAAAAATATTTATTCTTCATCAACTAAAATTTGAAAAATTGAGTTTGTTACATATATTTTTGTTTATTGGTTATCCGCAGGAAATGGAAGCTGAATGCCGAGCTGATGAACATGTCATGGAAAATCCAATATTCTGATCTGGTTTTTAACGATATTTCCAAATCAGTGGCGTCTTCGATTCGATCCCTCTCACTGTCTGTTGTAAGTTATTATATACGGGGGCATTTACCAATGAAGGGCGCCACCAATAGTTTTCTGAGGTAAAGTCGTTTTAAAAGTAGACAATCCCAAAGATTGAACATTTGACGTCAAATTTCGAGACTCGTGAATAACACCAGAGATATGCTGTTGAACCCACGTCCATAATCACATTGACCTCGCATCATTGGATATGGAGATTCTCACTTCAATCAGACGTACAGATTAAAAGCCGACACATGTCCTTATAATTGAGGAAAAGCACAGGGGACCAGTCTACAGTCCCAATGCACGAAGTACGTTTATCCTAACGCCTGTCATTCCCAGATCTCTGGCGTAAGCCACGAGCCTCGAAGTATGACGTCAGAGGTTCAGACTAACAATCCCAGTGCACGAGCAACGTTTGCCCTTAACGCATTTATGCAACAATTCGAGCAAAATAAGTGTTTGACTCTATTTTGTATCTCAAACCTGACCGATTTGGATATTGACTTTGCTTCGGTGAAGCATTTTAAACAATCAAACCACTCAAGGGCAAACTCTTAGAACTGCATCGCCCTGGCGGCCTTACACTTTCGTATTATACACAGTGACTCTGTATCTGTGTACAGATAAAGAGTCCTTAAGCACTGCACTACATTAAGAACATCCTGATGTTAAATATAATTTTTTTGAATATGTGCTGCGGTTTATAATTTGTTTCATACAGAATAGTTGAGGATAAAATCACAATGAACAAAAGTAAAGCTTACAGATTGTAACATATCATACCCGTTTTATGAATTCCAAAAATATTTGACTTACCTTTCAAATCTGCCTCCGCTAGCATCTCTAAAAAGTCAAAATAGACATGACTTATGATTAATTCCACTTTGTTACTATAGTGGTGTTATTTTATTTTATTTCAGACTGGCCAGACGGGAGACGCAAACCAAAGACAAATTTTCACCAAAGTTGCTCAATATGAGGTAGGCCTAACTATATCATTTTTTGTTTAGACTCCTACCCTATTGTTTAATATAAAAAAAGCTAATACCCAACATTGCTTCCAGTGAAGAAGATAACAAATACTTGAGAGATAGTTTTATCGTATTCAAAACACCTATATCACATCCGCTGTTATGTTTGTTACCGGTATGCCTACACATGCAAAATACAAACGAACAATAAGTTTGAGAATGAATTCAACTTTTCGAAAGCTTCAATTCTTCAAGAAACTTCTGTTTTCTTTCTACACTATTTTACATCGGCTGTAAATACTCGTTTGTTAACTCTTTGTAATGTGTTTTTGATGTTCTGAATGGTAGATGTTTGATCACACTTAATTAACTGCTCGAACAGTGTTTTGTTGTTTACTAGCCTCGGGTTAAGACAAATATTGCAATTATGTCACAAAAGATGCGTCAAGACATATAGTTACTTGTATTTATTAACATAACACATATTTTAAAGGTTATTTGTTTGTTTATTGTTGTTGTTTTTTTGGCCAATTATTTTGTAATTGTACTAAACATCTTTAATTTATTTCCTGATATCGTCCCATCAGGGTCGTGTGGTTGCCCTGAAACCCATAGTGAATAACAAACTCGACCTGAATAGGAGTGTGCTCTTGGAGTTACGAAATGTAAGTTGATCTCTAATTCAGCACTAGCCTTTTGTCAAGGCGTTCTTGTCTTGAACAGCTTCACGAAGCCGTTTTTCCAAGCGAATGGAAAGGGAGACCACGCACATAAGTCAAGAAGGCCTTTGATATAATGCTAGTTCAGCAGGGACCTAGACGGTTCTGTTAGGTTTGCTGTTACGCAAGTGTAGTTTACTAATGATCTGGGCCCAATTTCATAGAGCTGCTTAAGCAAAAAAACTTTGCTTAAGCAAAAAATTCATTGCTTAGTAAAATCAGATTACCGGCCAAGACTCCACTCAATTGTTATGCTAAGTAAACAACAGCTAAATACTAGTCATAAGCAATGTATATGGCATGAAATTTTGGCCAGTAACATGTGTAAAATAAGCGAGCTATTTTCGTGCTTAAGCAAATTTTTTGCTTAAAGCCATTGGACCCTTTCGGTACAGAAACAAAAGAAAAAGTTCACAGATTTACAAATAACTTACAGGGTTTACAGAAGGTAGTGGTGAAATACTTCTCTTGAAATATTATTCCATGAAATGCTTTACTTTTTGAGAGAACAGTAAAACAATATCAATTCTCGTTAACGAGAATTACGGATTTATTTTAAACACATGTCATGACACGGCGAAACGCGCGGATACAAGGGTGGGTTTTTTCCGTTATTTTCTTCCGACTCCGATGACCGACTGAGCCTAAATTTTCACAGGTTTGTTATTTTATATATAAGTTGTGATACACGAAGTGTGGGCCTTGGACAATACTGTTTACCGAAAGGGTCCAATGGCTTTAAGCAGCTCTATGAAATTGGCCCCTGCAGTACAAACAAAAATACATTCGAATTACAAAGACAGACTGATTCCTAATTTTTGCCAGTATTGTTGGAATCACGATTATAGGCTGGGGCCATCCAGGGAAAAGCAGAATAATTTCAAACTATTTTGCATACACTTGAAAAAGGAAATCGAAAACGTTTGCTCCAATGTCTCTTACAGAAAACTGGTCTATCCCAACCCTTTCCCCCGAATCAAAAATAGGTTAAATTACTCTGTTTTCTTTTTGCCTTATGTATAGTTCATAAAGTGAAACAAGTATCTTATCACAGATTTATTTAATGTACTTTCGCTATCTGAAAGACAAATCCAACCGAGCAAAAGTTGCAATTTAAAGTCTGGCTATTTTAGGATTCCGTGTAAATAAAAGTAATAGACAAAATGACTGTTTGAAAACTTTCCCTTTTTTCGTTAAATAATCGAAGAATGAGTTCGCCATTTTAATTTAAAATCTCCCTGGTTGTTTTAAATCATTGACAGTTGAGACGTCTTGAGCATAGCAACATTGTCCGGTTCGTAGGAGCCTGCACAGATGGACCAGATGATTTCAAAGACATGATCATAACGGAGTATTGCCCCAAGGGTAGTCTTCAGGTAAAACACAATACTCATCAAACTTGAACATCAGTTGATAAAGACGAGCAGAGTATAACTGTTCGAAACGTCGAGACCAAACCGTCTCATCCCCAACTCATTGTTGTATTTCAAGCAAAAATTGGTACATGGGGCATAGTGGGAAAACCCTAAGAAGTCAAACATGCTATGCCTGATATTAAAGCTATGATTAAGTACAAGTCACATTATGACTTAAAGGCAGTGGACACTATTGGTAATAACTCAAAATAATTAATAGCATAAAACCTCACTTAGTAACAAGTAATGGGGAGAGGTTGATAATATGAAACATTGTAAGAAACGGCTCCCTCTGAGGTAACGTAGTTTTCGAGCAAGAAGTAATTTTCAAAACCTCATTTTTAGAATTGTTGAGGTCTCGTAATCAAGCATTTGAAATCACATAACTTCGTGTGACAAGGCTGTTTTTTCTTTCATAGTTATCTCGCAACTCCGACGACCAATCGAACTCAAATTTTCAGAGGTTTGTCATTTGATGCATATGTTGAGATACACCAAGTGAGAAGACTGGTCTTTGACAATTACCAATAGTGTCCAGTATCTTTAACAATAAAGTTATGTTTATCGCATAAATAAGACTTCCGTTTTATAAGATTTAATAAGTCATAAATGTTTTAAGTCATGTTAATGAAAGCAGCCTGTCGATAACTATAAGTCGTAGTTATTTGACCTATGCTATAACATAAGATAAGTCATGTCTTTTTGGTCTTGACGATTCTGTCGGTGTTGATTCGCCCGAAATGGATGTATGTTTGGTGTTTGGTTTTATATTCTTCTTCTTTTATCTGAATTCGATATACAGTTTAACAAATGATCCTTAATTTACCTTTTTACTTTCTTTACGATCAGGATATTCTCGAAAACGACGCGATAAAACTGGATTCTGACTTTAAGAGTTCATTGTTAATTGACGTCATCAAGGTGGGTATCTGATAAAGTGAAATGCTCCCCCCCCCCCCCTAGATTAAAGCCAGGTTTGCCTTTTAAAGTTCCCCGGTAGAGAGCATAACTCAATTTCTACACAACAAGTTCTTAAAACGCATGTCGAACAAGACTACCTTAGATATTCTGCGTCAAACTTGTCCTTGATCGCACTCTTTTACGGAGTTCATCCACATAACATACACATTCTCAAATTTGCATCCCTGTGTGGAAACATATTTTGTTCTTTCCGTTGTCACGGTAGTCCTACTTAAGATTTTCCCACAGACGTGTACACAACAATTATTGTGGAACACCTCAGTCTTTTCCCTGTGGATTCCTTCGTTTCCCTTTTTGTTTTTTCATTGGTCGACGTCCGACTAGAGTTCATAGATTTATCCTTCATATTAAACATCGCTTGCCATTTTGTTATCATCCCCCAGGGTTTGGGTTTTCTTCACCACCGCAGTGAGCTAGGCGTGCACGGCAGGATGAGGTCTTCTAACTGCGTGGTGGACAGCCGCTTCGTGGTCAAACTGACAGACTTTGGTCTCCTTGCTTACAGGGATGATGCTTTATCCGACCAAAGTGATGAACAAACACACCTCAAAAGTATGCTCATTGTCTTCAATAGATGTTACATTTACATCGGGCGGTACCTGCTGCTAAAATATATGGTTCGAACTTCCTCTATCTACCGGGCAATCTCGGTGGTCTAGTTTGTATGAAACTGCTCTAGACTTACAAAGGTCGTGCGTTCTAATTCCACCCGATTAATATGCCTGTGATTTTGATTTCACAGAACTCTGGGAAAGTACTGAGTATACAGTGCTTTACACACATCGTTGTAAGTGAATTAAAATAGCATGGGACGAACTATTTTCACCGTTAAGCCCGGTTCATACTTCCTGCGAATGCGAATGCGATACGAATGTTGACGTCACGAAATTTCGCAACGAATAATTCGCAGTCAGTTCAACTTTGCTCAACTCACTTGCAAATATCGTTCGAAAGGAGGGTTGTGACGTCAAACTTAAGTCAAATTAGCTTCGCATTCGCATTCGCAGGAAGTATGAACCGGGCTGGCTTTACTCAACAACAAATGAATCAGACAGGATTTGTGTTGTACTTAACTCTGATAATAGCGGCACTACGGGATCCCTCCTTTAGTCTTAGAGGCTTTGCCGAAACTAGGACTAACACATTTTTACGATGTATCAAACTGGAAAGGGGGGGGGGGGGGGGGCTCGGTTGCTGTTTTATCGAGTGGTTAAACGGATGACCGTTTCAGGACAACTTGTCAATACCAAACAGTCTATACCCTCAAAATAAGTTTCATCTTTTGGAATGATTTCCTTAGAAGTGCGATTATGTGCTATAGAGCTCAGTCAATTTATGTGTTCGTGTCGTGTCCTTTGCAGAAATGCTGTGGAAACCACCAGAGTTCATTCGGAAATCAAACGAAAACCACACGAAAGAGGGTGACATTTATGCAGTTGGTATCATCATGCAGGAGGTGGCGATAAGAGGTCCGCCATTCGAGAATGAGTTTCGAGAGACTGAGGGCGTAGAAGGTGATTAAATGCTCCTCTTTCTCCGAATTATATTTCCGGTCTCTTGTTCTTTTATACCCCTGGCAGAGAAGATCAGCGGTCCTCCTAAAACAAATCCCTTTTCGGTGAGCATAGACCTATCTATACTTGATCAACCGGTTCCAGGTATTTTACTCTCGCTGGACCAAAAGGAATGGAACAAATTACCTCATCATGGAATCATCTTCAACTGCAGTCTTCAAGAAAAATCCTTAAACATACCTTTTCAGTCAAGTCACATCAATCATATGTATGGTTTTGTTCGTTTTCTTATTTCTGCGACTTGGAGAAATATTCTTTATTAAACATGGTGTCGTCATCTTGCGTTTCCAATGTAACTATTAAACGAGACTAGAGCGAAGGTTGCCTAGCTCTTTCTATTAAACGCCATTGCTCACTATGTAGTTGGTCGGATCGTTTAACCCTGCCATATTTATAACTCTGTTCGAAAAATGGCAATCTAATTCAATTTAGTAATTAAATGGTTTGCAAAACAGAATATCAATAAAGGAAAACCGAATGTTAAAACTATCGACGGGATCGGTCAAACTGCCGAAAAGATGAAATGGCTGTTTGAATCAAATTTCAGAAATTGAGAGGTGGACTTATTGAATAAAATAATGAATAATACCACACTCTAAAAACTATCATTACAACTTATTGTTCTTGTTTTGAGTTTATACCCTCTGTCTTAAATGTTACTACATTTTTACCAATTTCAGCCATTTTGAAAAAGATTGCGTCTCATTCAACCCAACCATTCCGTCCCCACGTCCCAACCGAAGCCTGTCACCCAGAAATGCGCGCTATTATGGCAAGATGTTGGCATGAAACACCAGAGGAAAGACCCACAGTGGACGAACTGATGGCCAACATGAAGAAGATTTGCAAGTATGTTTGTTGGATAACTAAGCCCCCTTAAAGGGACATTGATTAGAAAGAAATGGTCGTGCAAATAAACGTGTACCCGAAATTAACCAGTTTAGACAAAAAAAAACGTGTTTCGGGTGCATTAAACTTACGGGAAATCTTATTTCGAGTTCATTGGCATGATTTATCTTGCACAAAAGAAAGACCAATATTCTTACCTTGTGTATCCTAACATAATATATGAATAAGATAACAAACCTGTTATCGAAGTTGCAAGAGACTTACGAGAGAAAAACACCCTTGTTGCATATTTTTTGTGCTTGGTTGAGAAATATTGGGTGAGAAATTACCTCTTTCATAAAAAACATACTTTACTTCAGAGGGAGCCGTTTCTCACAATGTTTTATACTACCAATCTCTCCATTGCTCGTTACCAAGTAATTTGTTATGCCAGCAATTACTTCGAGTAATTAGCAACAGTGTCCGGTGCCTTTAAGTTTTGTTTCTGGATTTCCATAGGAACGTCTCAGGAGGTATCATGGACAACCTGCTATCTCGTATGGAGTTCTACGCCAGTAACTTGGAAGGTCTTGTAGAGGAGAGAACCTCTGCCTTCTTAGAAGAGAAGAAGAGAGCTGAGACGCTCCTCTATGAAGTCTTGCCGAAGTAAGATACACCAATAAGCTCATGATTATGTTCACATAACACATTTTTATTCATTTAATGGGCAATGGTTAGCAGAATTGATGAACAAATTACAGTTTAAGCTGCATAGAATATGAGATAAGACTCACTGATTTAGAAATATTATGATTTATAGGTCGGTGGCCGATCAGCTTAAAATGGGATCCACGGTAAACCCAGAGTCTTATGACAATGTGACGATTTTCTTCAGTGACATCGTGGGATTCACTGAGCTTTCATCGGGCAGTACCCCTATGCAGGTGGGTCAAATCATTGTTCGTTGGTATATCCTTCAGCAGTATTGGAAGTAATCACTGGTTTATATTGGGTGCGTTCGTTTAGCTTCACTGGGTCGACCCCGGTCTGCCCAGTACGTTCGAATAGCTTTGACGGGGCTCACTGGGTCAGCCCCCAGTGCCCTGCTTGTGGAGTGTGTCACTTGTGGGTGACCTGACCTGCACGCCGTCAGCACGAGAGGGCGAGTGTGATCGTTCGATTAGCTCTTGTCATCAGGGGCTCACCCAAGTGAGCACTGCGGGTCGACCCAGGGAAGCTCTACAAACGCACCCAGAGAAGATACTCAATGCAGCTTACTCACACAAAAGTGTACAGTCAGCAACTGTATTTATTGTGTGTCAATGAAATTTGTTATCTCGATTTTGATCCATTGATTTTATTTTCAAAATATCATCTCTCTGAAGGTTGTTGCTCTGTTAAACGATCTGTATACCTGTTTCGATGGGATTATTGGCAACTTCGACGTATACAAGGTAAGTCTTGCACCAATGATATACTATTGTCTGGTGGAATGGGGTGAACAGTATGGGAACTTGCAGAATGTGTTTTGGAGCAATACTTGTGTTTTAATAGTTGTTAAATTGTTTGCAGTACCCGCTGCTAAAACATAGGATTCGAACTGCCTCTAGCCACCGGGCAATCTCGGTGGTTTTGTTGGTTTGACACTGCTCTAGAATTACAAAGGTCCTGGGTTCGAATCCCATCCGAGTAATATGCCTGTGATTTGCACAGAGCTCGGGTAAGTACTGAGTTTACAGTGCTAAGACACATCGGTGTATGGGTACAAACCAAAATGAATTGTGTTTTAGATGTCATAAGTACATAAGTACATAAGTACATAACCAAACAAACAAAGAATTTAAGTTAATAAAAACTGATTTTTCTATTGAAGGTCGAGACGATTGGAGACGCCTATATGGTGGTGTCAGGCCTGCCCATCCGCAACGGCTCTGCCCATGCGCGAGAAATCGCCAACATGGCGCTGTCATTGCTTGGGGCAGTGGGAACATTCAAAGTGAGACACAGACCGGAGTGGAAGCTTCAACTACGGGCTGGAGTACACTCTGGTAATTGTTTTTATTTTTTTTATTTTATGTTATCAACAGAGTTACAATCACTGTCATGTATAATTATCATAGAAGCCGAGGTATTACACGTTTGTTTCTAATATTGTGTACTATAATTTGTTTTGTTTCCAATCGGTAATTGAGGTACCTCTTCTTGGGCAAACTATGTAACATATCCACGTTGTGTTTCCCTTCGCTGGCATGATATAATCCACAATGACCTTACCCAGTTTGCCTTTTAGAAGTTCCATGCATTCTTAAACGCTAGTTTTATCTATACGGTCATGTTTCATCGTTTAAATGTCACAATCAAGTGCTGCAAGTGTGTAAAGTCATGCTAAAAATTGCATTTATTCTTCCTCGCCATAGGTCCATGCGTGTCTGGAGTGGTTGGTCTTAAGATGCCCAGATACTGTCTGTTTGGTGACACAGTCAACACAGCGTCAAGGATGGAATCAAACGGAGAAGGTAAAACTCTTGTTGGATAAAGTGCCTTTGATGATACAAACAATGGGGTCATAATTGGCATTTCGATTGCATATAGATGACTTGCACTGGTGTTGTTCTCTCTTTCTTTCTAATTATATATAATCATATACCATTGGTTCTGATTTGTAATTTTGATTGGCTTTAATTTCCCCGTCTTTTCTGAATACCTTCCCTGTATCCTCCTTCTCTGTTTTGCTATAAATAGACATCTTTTTGTTTGTTTTTGTTTATGCCTCCTAAATATTGTCTGTTTTTGGATCGAAAGCTAACGCCGCCTACCCATTCATAAACTAATATGGTAATGAAACCAATGATGCGTCACTGTGAACTAAATTTGTGTAGCTTGCTATTCTGAGGAAAACCTTAAAGAAAGTGGACACAATTGGTAACTACTCAAAATATGTATTAACATAAAACCTCTTGGTACCGAGTAAAGAGGTTGATAGTATAAAACATTGTGAGAAACGGCTCCCTCTGAAGTGGCGTAGTTTTCGAGAAAGAAGTAATTTTCCACGAAGTTGATTTCGTGACCTCAGATTTAGAATTTGAGGTCCCGAAATCAAGCATCAGAAAGCACACAGCTTCGTGTGACAAGGGTGTTTTCTTTCATTATTACCCTCGATGACCTATTGAGCTTAATTTTCACATGTTTATTATTTCATGCGTAATTATGATGAGATACAGCAAGTGAGAAGACCGGTCTTTGACAGCTACCAATAGTGTCCAGTGTCTATAAACTCGCACTCTGCTCATCATAAAAACAGAGCTTGAGTCTGGTTCTCTGAAACGCTCAGCTTTACAAAATGCCACTTCACTGTTGTTGTGTATCACAGGCCTATATCTACTTTTAATTGTTAGCAAACCGGTACTTGATCTTTAATTTGACACTTGTCGATGAAGTGATGTCCGGGCCTGCTTAGATACGATCTACTAGTCCAGCACCATTTATAACACACACTCTCCAATTTGACGTGTTTTCATTCTTAAGCACTCAAGATACACATCAGCGATACGACCCGACATATCCTGCAAGAGTTTGACGAGTTTATCATTAAGGATCGAGGAGAAATTGAAATGAAGGTACACAAATCAACTTGTACAAGTTGTTTACTAAATGATTTATTGATACATCCATTCATTTGACAATTTGTTATGAGCTGATTGAATGATAATGGCAGACCAGGGTTTGATTTAATGGAGAAACATTAAAACAATATCAATTCTAGAAAGCGAGAATTACGGCTTTATTTTAAACACATGTCATCATGACACAGCGAAACGTGGGAAAACAAAAAGTGGGTTTTCCTGTTATTTTCTCCCGACTCCGATGACCGATTGAGCCTAAATTTTCACAGGTTTGTTATTGCATATATAAGTTGTGGTACACGAAGTGTAGGCCTTGCACAACACTCTTTACCGAAAGTGTCCAATGGCTTTAAATGAACACGTTGCCTTGGATCGGACGAGTTGGTCTATAAAAAGCGTTTGAAACGGTTCGTTATGAAATGCATATGGTTAGAAAGATGTTGTAAAAGTAGAATTGGTGATCTACACAAATGTGCCTCGAAATTGCGTAGTTTTCTTTTTACCTCGTCGACTAACATGGTCGGTAATTCATTGGAGTCAAATTTTTGACTAAAAAAAATGGCCGACTGTGTTAAAATTCGCGACGTAAAAGGAAAACCGTGCAATTTTGAGTGATACTTGTGTGGATCATTATAATTTACTTGTAAAACATCTTTCTAACCATATGCATTTTATAACAAACGGTTTCAAACGCTTTTTATAGACCAACTCTTCCGATCAAAGGCAACGTGTTCCGTTAAGTAATTTGTTCCGCTCAAAGGAATTATGAAATTGAGCCCCGTTGTTGCGTTGAGTGGATTTTCACAAATAATTGATAACTGAAATTTATTCCACATTGCATAACTGTTCTTATTCAATGTGATATTGAACATAATTATTGTTACGCTCCAGGCAAGCCTATTTCATTAAGTGCGTTACTGACGGTGATGGAAATTTAAAACATTGTTGTTTTTTTCTGATCAAACTGAATTTCATAATCCAAATCTTATTTCGTTAACACTGCAGGGTAAAGGTAAACAGAGGACATTCTGGCTGATCGGACAACAATCTCAACCTTAGTTCATGCAGTTCAAGAGGACTGATCTGAGATCAATTGTAAACCTTAATGCACCTGTTTGGGGTTTCTATATGTTTATCCACAAACCAAATTCAAGAATTTAGGCCTACTCACTCTAAAAACTGTAGGTTTTTTTTAAGTTCAGGCTGATCCGAAAACTGGTTCATTGTTGGAATTTCAACTCGGATCCTTTGTTATTTTAATTAACAATAAGTTTTCTCGGTTAAATTCGGCAAATGAGCAGCCAATTTCATTTCCATGCGTTCGAATTAAAGCTGTTTTGCCTCTCCAGCTTTTACTGCGTTTAAAATTCAGAATTCGGCCATTCAATTTCGTTTGTTTTGAGTCGAGTCAAATTCCTTTAGCACTCTGTTCAATTTAGCGTTTCGTCATTCTTTTTCGTGACAAACACGCCTCAAGAAGCGTCTGCGAATTTAAATGCTGCTTTGATGAGAAGTTAAATTGAAGGGTTATTTTGTTAAATCGAATTACGCAACATTACATTTGACTAATCATCAAACGAAATCGAATAACCCCTTTCAGTAGCATTCGATTTCGCTCGAAATAGAATAGCGGGGTGATTAAATTGGCTGCTCATTTGCCGAAATTGACCGAGAAAACCTATATAGATTAATTTTTTTTTTTTTTTTTTTTTTGTCACTTGTAAAAATATAAAATTTTACAGTGTACAATTGTACAGTGACACAGAATCCGGGTCAAAGTGAGACAGAATCCGGGTCAAATTTACCCAAACATGGGTCAGGACCAACTAGGTTTCTAGGTTACGAGACAGTGATGTCTTGGACCAACATATGTGCGTGCTAACCAGGCTGTTGTGTATGTTGGCACAGCTTGTATGTTTGCTGCCTAATTCTGCGCGAATGAAAATTTGCCAAAAATGCATCTGTGAATGGAAACACCCTCTTTTGTTCACAATATTAAAATTACAATTTCATGTTTGTTATAGGGAACGCGTCTAATGCGTTTTTGTCTGTTGGTGATTATTTTGGGCCACATTATGGTAAACTAAAATAAAAGTGTTCGTAAACCAATTTAGCTTGCATTTAGCTTGCACATTATGCACCGTATTTTACATGGCAGGTATGTTTGTGTATCAAGTTCAAAAAAAGTTCAATTCCAGATAAAAATCGTTCAATGGTTTCTTGAAAATCGTCACCTTCAAAGAGCACAAAAATATCCTTTGAAAAGGGGTTTAACGTGTTTTGGTTTTTTTTTTTTTGCGTACATCTTGAATTTGTTTTTATTGTCTAATGACTGGGCACACTCATGATGTTAAATATGCATACTTATTTCAACATTTATAAAGGACTGGTATAATAATGCTATAAATTAGTTATTTTTAAATGGTGTAATCGAAACCCAACCTCATTTTGTTCTTTGTAAAACTTCACAACCTACAATGACTGTTAGAAAGACATATTTTCACTTGATTCTTAAAGTCAGAGGAAATTCTGAAAGTTTGTTGATATATACGTTTAATGATTAACACAATGATTAGTTGAATATAGCCAGGTAAAGTTATACCAAAGATTATACTGCACCAAGTATTAATTAATTTCACAAAATACACCGACTTGAAATCACCGTTATGCCTGTAATAAAACACAACTAAAATATCACATTGATTGCAAATGACAGTTCTAATCTTGTTTTTACCGAGTAGAACACACTCACTAATTATATAGATAGATATAGATAAAAAGTTTTATTAAAACAGAAACTGTCCTCGCAGCACAAAGGCTGAATTACAACAATTTTTCACTCACTAATTCGGCTGTAGAAATATCGTGCAGTATCATTTTCTCTTAAAAAAATATGGCCTGATATAGTTATCTCTTGTCATCACCCAAGCACGTGGTTTCACGTTTCATTTGCCGGTTCTTCATTTATGTTTGTTTTTGAATACCTTTGGGGTTGATATACTATTGAGGGAATCTACCAATATTGATAAACTTGAACTTACAAAAACCTTGTCTCGTGCTTTGATGGCCAACCATAAAATGAGGGCGCTCGTCAACAATCAGGGCATCAACTGTAACGTGATGTATAGTATAAAACGTATAGTTGGTTGTTCAAACATTTCAGTCACGCTCCTCTCGATCTGGGACCACTAGCAAAAGTAGTAAAATATGAAACAAATTTTCCAAAGTGTGTTTTTGGCTTGCCTGATGTCCTCTGTAATTACATCAACGAGAATACGAGTTGGTGTGCTCCTGTCCAACAAAAGGACACATATTCTCGGTCAAGCGCGTCTTTACCCGGCACTCGAGGTTGCTCAAGAGACCATCTCAAGCCGTGTCCAGAGCGGGGACTACGCAAACTTCTCCATCGAGCTGCAGTTCTCGCCCACGGGCTGCTCCAGGCCGGTTGAATTTAGCCTGGGAGTGGCCGCTCATTTCTACTTCGATGACGAGATTGCAGCTCTCCTCGGTCCCGCTTGCAGTAGCGATATGGAGAGCGTTGGGGACTTGGCAGCTGCACTGAATATACCAATTCTCTCGCCGAGTGGGAGCAGCCACGAGTTGGACGACAAGGGGAGGTATCCGACGCTAACGCAGCTGGTCTTCAAACCCAGCACGATGGCGGATTTCCTTGGTAGGCTGTTCCTTCTTTACGGGTGGAACTCGTTTGTATTACTTGGGGTTTCGTCCGGATACCACTCCCTACCGACCGCAGCAGTGGAAGACGGTATGCGTGAGCTTGGGGTTAGATCGTACGTTATTTACATCGACGAGGTGGAAGACTTCAATGCTACTTTGGAGGAAGCATCTCTAATCAGCCGGAGTAAGTAGAACAACCTCATACTTTGTTTGTATCTCATAAAGTGTCTGTTTTCGTTTGGTAATTAATTGTTTTATGGCAAACAAACTCAAGTGGTGAGAACTAGAACAGCTTGTATACTCTTAATGTAACATAGTGAAAACCACTCGTTTTATTTTACGCCATACCTCCCTTGCATAGAGCCATTATGGCGGACAACTCTGTATAGAGTGAAAGTCGGGTACTTTCAACTCGATTTAGAGTGAAGTTCGTTCCAATTTCACTCAAGAAGATTGACACTTAGTTTTTCACTCCCAAAAGAGCGAAACTGACACCACTCGGACGCTTTTACATTAAGAGACAATTAATAGTATAATGCATTTTGAGACACATTCCTATTTCAAAGCACTAATGCTGCGTTGCATTTAACGTACTGTCAGAGGATCACGAATTCCTCCAGCTGTACTCTAAACCGTTTACGGGTTACGTAACCACTTCGATAGCTTTCTAGTTTTGTGTTCAGGGCAGTTGGTTCTCCGGCATAATGCCGTCAACATTTCCTACACCTTCCATATTTTTTGACTCGTGTACAACATAGAGTTTTTCAGTAAAACCTCTGGACCTAGAATTGATTGATCAACTTGTTTGCTTCCGTTCGCCCGTCCTGGTACCTACACCGGTAAAAACCTAATAGGGCTATGGGTTATGGAAAAATAACATATCACTTGTTATCCCACTAAAAATAAAAATGAGAAATGTTGCCGCTTCTTAGATTGTATATTCCTAAAAATACTATTCTTCTAAGTGCGTGGAAATCGTCTGTGATTACCTTTTGGAAGTAAAATTTTCATGAGTTATTTTTTCTTTTGATATCTTTACTTATACATATTATTGAATATTTGAACGGTTCCAAAAACTAAAGGTACACTTTGGTAGTTGCTCCAAAAAATTATGACCATACAAGAGTGTAATGGCCGGGTGGTTTTAGAGCATCGAATACAAGTTCTGGTGCTAATTCACCGGAGTGTGGGTTCGATACCCCGTCGTGACACTTGTGTCCTTGAGCAAGATACGTTACTAAAATTGCTTCTCTTCACAAGGGGTATAAATGGGTACATGCGAGGGTAGAGGTTAATATTGTGAAAGAAAAAACCTTTGGAGCGATATAAACTGTTGCCCAGGTTGTATTCTCCCATGGGAGCTTAGAAACATTAAAAAAAGGATGTTATTGGCCCTATGACCAGGCCACTAATGTAAAGCGCATTGATACGGTTATTGTGAAATGCGCTATATAAGAATTGGTTATTTTTACAAACTAACTTGGCAAAGAGTTGCCGATAGTAAGTTAGAAACTACCCTATTTAGAGTTTATGTGGTTTTAGAAGAGAACAAAAAGTGTAATTTGTTAAAGCCATTGGACACTTTCGGTAAACAGTATTGTCCAAAAGCCCACACTTCGTGTATCACAACTGATATAAAAATAACAAACCTGTGAAAGTTTAGGCTCAATCGGTCATCGGAGTCGGGAGCAAAAAACGGGAAAACCCACCCTTGTTTCCGCACGGTTCGTCGTGTCATGACATGTGTATAAAAAAATGTGTAATTCTCGACAACGAGAATTGATAATTGTTTCAATGTTTTCTCGAAAAGTAAAGCATTTCATGGGATAATATTTCAAGAGAAGTCTTTCACCATTACCTTCTGTAAACCCTGTAAATTATTTGTAAATCTGTGAACTGTTTTTTTTTTTTTCTGTGCCGAAAGTGTATAATGGCTTTAACCAAACCTTTGAATCTAAAAAAAGGCTTCAGGCAAGATGCTTCTCTCCAGCATTTACAAGCACACAGTTCTTTGTAGGTAGACTATTGTTTTTGTTCATTATCTTCTTGCAACTTTGATGACAATGGGCCCAATTTCAAAGGCGATCTGGCCAGATACACGCAGGCTCTAATATATTAATACATATTTTAATTATCGGGGGGGGGGCTGCAAATTAAAGAAATAAAAAAAGTTGTAGAAGGTAAAAAAAAAAAAAAAAAAAAAAAACAATATGTCTCCACATTGAGATTGTGTGTTTATGCACATGTTATACATGGGAATTGTTTAGGCCTTTACAAAACATACCGTAGGCCCTAAATGGTTAAAAATCGTTTGGCAATGCATGCCTCTGGGAAAAGTCACATGCCTCTGGGAAAGTCACATGCCTCTGGGAAAGTCACATGCCTCTGGGAAAGTCACATGACTCTGGGAAAGTCACATGACTCTGGGAAAGTCACATGCCTCAGGGAAAGTCATCACTTGTAACTCTGCATTGTATTTGCATTTCCTTGTTTTATCCCCGTCTCGTTCTGAACCACCCCTCTTAACTCGGGACAGCAGGACTGATCCAGTATGTTTCATCTCCAACTCACAGAGGTGGTCATATTCTTGATGTAGCTATTGCCAGGGAGGATGAAAACCTTCTCTGCTCTGTGCAGATTGATCCCTGCCTTCTATCCGATCACTACACAATCAGTTGCAGAATTCAATCAAAGAAACAAACTCTTCAATCCAAACCCACTTTGTTCCGCAAGTTTTGCAATCTAGACAACCAAAGGTTCTCCGCTGATCTCTCTTCTAAGCTAAGTGGGGTTCAAATGACTGACGACTTGAACAAGTTTATATCTGATGCTGATAACATCATCAAATGTGTTCTCGATGAGCATGCTCCAATTTGCTCAAGAAAATCAATGACTCGTCATCGCCCAAAATGGTATACCGATGATGTCGATGCTGCTAGGCGTGAGAAGAGGCGAGCTGAGAGGAAATGGTGGAAAGCCCTCAGACTAAACCCTGCAAGTGACCCACTACCCTATCATGAAGCAAAGACTTTAGTGGCATCGGCTGTATCTGATTCTAAACAGGCTTACTATCATGACATCTTCGAGCGCTCTTCACCGAAGGACATGTTTAAAGCAGTTAACGAACTCTTGAACAAGAACAAACGTGTGCTGCCCAACGCTGAATCATCTGTGGAACTTGCGTCTGCTTTCTGTTCCTTCTTTACTGATAAAGTGAGGAATATAAGGAAGTGCATCGATGATCTCAATGTCCATGCATCTGTTCTTGGTCTAGTTTCCGCTAAACCTAACACCAAGCTTTCATCATTCAATCGGGTAACATTCAGCGACCTTGAAGATATCATTAGGAAACTACCTGATAAAACCTGCTCCCTTGATCCTCTACCGACGTGGCTGTTAAAGAAACACATTCCTGTACTCATGCCCATCATCCTAGAGACCGTCAACTCTTCGCTGGAAAGTGGTACTTTCCCTTCCTGTCTTGGTCAAGCAACGGTTACACCTGTTCTGAAGAAACAATCATTGAACAAAGACAGCCTTTGTAACTACAGGCCAATCTCCAATATTCGCTTTCTCGCTAAGGTCTTGGAGAAAGTTGTTGCTCATCAACTGCACGAGTATATCGATCTGAATCATCTTGATAACCCGAGACAGTCTGCATATAAAAAGAACTACAGCACTGAAACAGCTCTACTATCTCTACGGAATGACATATCACGCGCCTTGGACGACAAGAAAGCTACATTCCTGTTGTCCCTTGACCTATCAGCAGCGTTTGATACACTGGACCATGCCATTCTAACGGAAAGACTTCACACTCATTTTGGACTCTCCGGATTCGCCTTACAGTGGTTCATGTCCTATCTTCAGAACAGGACATGCTCCGTTGCCATTGACAATTCAGATTCTCCCCAGGTTAAACTTGAGTATGGAGTCCCACAGGGGTCAGTCCTAGGGCCCCTGCTGTTCACTTTGTACCTGCAACCGATTGCCAATATCTTCCAAGAACACAATATTAACTATCACATGTATGCTGACGACATACAAATATATCTCACATGTGATCCAGGCTCTCAAGACTCTATCCAAGGTGCACTCTCCATGCTGATACATGTGGTCAAAGACATTCAAACCTGGATGACTGTCAATAAACTTAAACTCAACCAAGACAAAACCGAATTCCTGGTAGTCGCATCGCAAGCACATCATCGGAAGCTCACTGATGTCAAGTTGACACTTGGTGATGTTGTTCTTGAACCCTCACAATCCTTTCGGATCCTTGGTGTCATCTTTGATGATCGTCTTCTTCATGATGCTCAGGTGGCAAATATTTCAAGAACTGTTAAATTTCACCTCTGTAACCTGACTTTGATCAGGAAGTACCTTGATGCTAGTTGTACACATGCAGCAATTCGAGCACTAGTTCTTTCAAGGTTGGACTATTGCAATAGCCTTCTCTATGGAACATCAACAAAGAACTTGCACTCGCTACAGCTCCTTCAAAATCAAGCCGCCCGTCTCATCTACAAGAAACCGAAATACACGCATACATCACCTCTCATCCAGACCCTGCATTGGCTACCAGTTTTGCAACGGATTGAATATAAGAACGAAGTACTCACATATAAATCACTCTCTAACCAAGCTCCAACTTATCTGGGCAACCTTCTCCACACCCGCCAGTCTCTGTATAATTTAAGATCCACTTCAGCTGTTGTATTGAATGCCCCACGATCACGTACCAATGTAGGATCTAAAGCCTTTGCTGCAACTGGGCCAAAATGCTGGAATCGTCTCCCTCAATCTGTTCGTTTAGCCAATTCCCTGAGTTCCTTCAAATCCCAATTAAAAACCCACCTCTATCCTAAGTTACTCTAGATTGTATCATTGTTAATTGCATTGTTTTGTCTGTAAAGCATGTAGTTTATCTTTTGTTTTTGTTGCCATTGTATTTCGTTAGCGCTTTGTATCGCTTTTGTAAAAAGCGCTTTATAAGTAAGGTTATTATTATTATTATTATTATTAACTCCCTTTTTGTTCTCATGTGATTTAAGTCTCTCTTGCCGTAAAAGGCAAACCGTGTTCAAACAACTCTTTTACGTCTTGAAAGCAAGTCATAAATGCAACATCAAACAATGAAACAGCACTCACGGGTAACACAAGGGCCTCCGGAGATGCTCAAGATCATATTTAAATGACCTCAATTCGATTAAACTTCACTTTACTACTCCCACTTTTTAATGCTTTTTTTTTTTTTTTTTTTTTTTTTTTCTCATTAAGATATTTTACTCAGGGGGTTACAGAAAGATGCTTTCACATAAAATAAAATAAAAAAAAACATGACCGACCGAGACTATAAAACAGGGAGAGGGGAGAGACTATAAAACATACTTTGTTAAAACCTTGTGGTTTTTAAGAAAGGGAACGGCTCACAGTCGATTCCTATATTTTTTTTATACGGGGACAAGGAATTATATGCATAGGTTTTTCTTTCAAATTTAAAAATAATAAATTTCATGGCCTTACGTTTCGACTTAAAAAAAAAAAAAAAAAAAAATGCTTTAAGAAAGACTCCATTAGGATCCCGAAACTTCTCGAGGCCGTTGCAAATTGTTTCTTCATTCTTAGGTCACGTTGGCCGGAAAGCAGTGAGTGCAATCCAGCTTATTCACTTCTGCTATATCTTTTAACTCGCAACTCTGAATAGAAAATGCTTTTATAGTAAGCCACCAGTAGTCATTTTAGTTTTAGTTTTAAGACAAGGCCAAAAGCATTAAAAGATACAAACAAAGGCATCGAAGACATTTTTATTGTATTCGTTAATACAATAATTGGTTTTACATGTGCGTGGCCGAGTCAAACTTTTTTTGTCAAGCTCTGTCTTCCTCCATTTCGATTTAGAACAGGCTTAACTATTTTAAAACATAAATATTTGGGAAATTGTTAATGTAAAAGAAAAAACGAGATGCAGTTTTAAATTACAATTTGTTACGTCTTTATTTCGGTATCAATTTTAAAACTCATAACATTCTAATATCATTCTCAAGGTCACGTAAACACATGATTGAGGATGACTCCAATATATTTCCATCTTTGTGTATTTAAAGGAAATTTACCGAGTCGTTTTTTTTTCTAACAAAACGGTTGCTGGCGGTGTAAGCACTTGATATAGTCCACCATATAAATATACTTACAAACCTGTAGAAGCTTGAGATCGATCGACCATCTGGGTCTGAGAAAATAGTGGAAAAAGACAGCACATTAATTGGCATGACATCGATTTAAATAAAAAATTTACGCTCATTGATCGATGTACTCCAAACTTGAATCTGGTTTGTATGTGCTTCTCATCAAATTAAGGCATTTCAGACAGGAATATTTCAAGGAATGTTTTCTACTGTCATCATTAGACCGTGTAAGTTTGTTTTACAATATTGAGTGGCTCAGAGTGGAATGGGAGGAATATTATCGCAAGGTAAAATTTGGAGTGTTCCATTTCACGAGGCGAAGCCGAGTGAAATTGAACAGTACAAATTTTACCGAGCGATAATGTTTCTTCCATGCCACGAATTAAAGCAACTCAATATTTTGTTGTATATAACTGACATATAGATCCTTGTCATTTGATGTATTTTAAAAGTATATAACATGAAAAATCACACAAATTACTGACAACCAAAAATCATAGCGCCGCGTAGCGGCAACAATGCACAAATCGGATCACAACCTTTTGCACAGGTGCGCCTTTGTTTTAGCAGCGGCGCTTTACTGCTTAAAAAACATTGGGAACAAGGATGATCCTAACTGTATGGGAAATGCTATTCCCCATGGGCGAATAGGTCTTTTAAACCGCCAGTGCGGATGGGAGTAATAGTGAATGTCACGTGAAGTAAGTTCCACCAATCAAATAACAAGGATCTGTATGTCAGTTATATAAAAGTACATAATATGTGATCTTAGACGATTGTTGTTTTGTTTTCTTACCAATTCTGTAATGTTCCTTGATTGCCAGTTATAGTTATCAGTGCCAAGGGTCACCTCGTTCGCAAGATCATGCTGAGCGCCTACAACCTCGGACAAGTAGGTGGGGATTACGTGTTCTTCAGCTATCAACCGTTTAATAACACACTGAGCTTTGGGAACGATGCGTGGCGACAGGTTAGTAAAACCAGTGCTTTCATTCACAGTGGCTGTTAATTGAGCAAACCCTTTTTAGGACACTGGACACTATTGGTACTCAATTGTTAGCATAACAACTTACATGGTAGAGGAGAGCTGTTGAACATTGTGAGAAACGGCTCCCTATAAGGTAACGTAGTGTTTGAGAAATGGTAATTTATGGTGAGTTCTCACGCAAATTTTAAAAGACTTCAGGCCTGAAGACTTGTATTAGTTTATAAGGTATCTGAAATAACCAAATTATGTGCAACAGGTTTTTTTTTTCGTTTTTTTTTCCATAGTGCTCTTGCAGCTTCGATGATCAATAGAGTCAACATTTTCACAGATTTGCTTGTTTACGCATTGGTTGAAATACACAAAGTGGGAATACAGGTCTTTGACCCCCAAAAATGTGTCCAGTCGTCGATTTCACAAAGAGTTAGGAGTAGTTCTAACTTAGGACTACTCTTAGGATATATTAAGAACATAACGCTAGTCCTTAAGTTACAACGAGTAACCTGTCTTACCTCAAGATAAACCTAGTTATAACTTTGTAAAATCCACCCCAGTGCATTTCTAAAAGCAATTATGGAAGACGTTTCAGGATTTGTAAAAACCTTGGCGAGCACCCAAGGGCAGAACATACTTTGTTTGGACAGAACATATCTTGTTCTCCTCCATTACGCTGTCTGGCTTCATAAGATGCGTTAATATCTGAACAGTTCTAATACAAAGGTGCATGGGTGATTTTTTTGCTGATTTAACCCGTGAATTGTTTGCAGATTTAACCCGAAAATGTATTCCAAATTTGATCAAGCGCGATGCATGTACAAAACCAGCAACTCGGAATTATTGCACTTGACTACAAACACAAACTCTCGCAACAACATTGCGCACATTTTATCACAGAATCATGAAACCAATGAATTGATTTTGAAAGTTAATGGCTGTAGAAAATATTAAAATGCTCTTTATTTTTACCGAATCTCAAATAAAAGATCGTTCATGGACAACAAACCCCCCCCCCAAAAAAAAAACAAAAAAAAAAACAGTGTTGAGGGTTTGAACGCAAATCATGTACCAACTCTTTTAAAACGTTTTCTGCTGAACATGCTTATATCATTTTTACCACCTGCTCAAGTTGTTTGTATGATTTAAACACACACAATCACCCAAACATGTTTAAAGGCACTGGACACCTTTGGTAATTGTAAAAGACCAGTCTTCCCACTGGGTGTATCTCAACATAAGCATAAAATAACAAAACTTTGAAAATTTTAAGTCTTGGTCGTCGAAGTTGCAAGATAAAAATGAGAAAAACACCCTTGTCACACGAAATTGTGTGCTTTCAGAAGCTTGATTTAGGGACCTCAAAATCAATCATGAGATCTCGAAATCAAATATGTTTTTATGCTAACAATAAGTTTGAGTAATTACCAATAGTTTCCAGTGCCTTTAAGGTTATACATGTTGGTACATTGCTTAAGATTGTGTTGAAATTCAAAGCACTGTTTAACCACCCTGCTCATCTTCTTAGGACGACGGAGACGATGAGAAATTAAAGACAGCCTACCGAGCCCTGATGACAATTCGTCTGTTTGAGCCGACTGATGACTCGGAGTACAATGCGTTTCATAGAGACATTCTGGACCGCTCGTTAAGAGACTATAACGTGACTCCAGAGTCTGGCGGCGAGGTTAGATTCAATTCAATTCAATTCAATTTATTTACTACATCACAGATTACAAGTAAAAAGTGAAAAAAGGGTTTCCCTTTGTGCACTGAAAAGATTAAAATTTGATACACATAGAAAAACAAAAACATTACATTTTAAAAACACAGAATTAACGAAGCCTCATTCACCAATAAGTCCACAAAAAAAATGTTCTACAAAAGTGAGGAAAAATCGAGACAAATTTGAGACACTGAGCGCACAAGGTGATCGCCACAGTGGGGCGCCGTCTAGAGTTATATTAATGAACGGTTGTCATGAAATGTGCAAATTTAATTCCACGTGTGCCCACGATGTTCCCTAATTTAGCTCACCATTGCCCAATTGCGTGGCTCTGCACCTCGGAATGTTGTGCTTACCGCCCATAGAAATATGTTTTATTCGATATAGTGGGGTGGGAAATGCTACAGATGGTGTGCCAATCGTTTAATAGAAAATCATCTTGGGCAGTTGGTAATGCTTTATTTAATTTTTTGGTTTTGAGTAAAGGTGTGGGGAAATAACGATACAACACAAGAAGAATTACCAGAAACATTAACAGGATAACGACCGAACATCGACAAAATATTTCCCGATTCACATTATTCCAGCCGAGTAACGAATGCCAATATTCAACGACTAAGACGAACAAACCAATTCATACATCAAAATTACATTTTGTTTCTACCTAAACGGGGGAAACATTATTTTTTAAAGATTTTTTTTTTTTTACTTTGATACAGGCCAACTTTTTCGCCACCTGTTACCACGACGCCTTGGTTCTGTACTCTCTTGCCATCAACGAGACATTACACGAGGGAGGTGACATTCGTGACGGTCTAACTCTACGACAGAAGATGTGGAACCGAACTTTCCGAGGTAAGCCGATAAATGGCGAGGAAGGTACTTTGTGGATGACGTAAGACTCGTCCACGTTGCCAAGTTTAAGATTCGTAATTATTAAAAGACACCGGACCTTATTTGCAATTAGTCCAAATAACTGTGAGCATAAAAGCTTACTTGGTAACTTGAAAGTATGAAACATTGTGAGAAACGGCTCCCTTCGAAGTAACAAGTTTTTGATAAAGTTGCCTTTTATTATGCATCTTAAAGCACACAAGTAATTCAACAAGGGTGTTTTTTCTTTCAATGTTCTCTTGCAAATTTGATATTGACAAATTGAGCCCAAATTTGCACATGTTTGTTATTGTATACATGATATGTTGAGACACACCAAGAGAGAATACTGGTCTTTAACAACTACCAAATGGGTCCAGTGCATTTAACCAACAAACCACCCATTCAATCGTTCGAAGGTTTTTCTTGGAAATGCTGGTCTTGGTATACGGTGTATCGGTCTTGACTACAACACTGATGTGATCAGCATTAGACTTCATGAACATGATAGTACAAGTAGGATTTGAAACTTTGCATGGTGGAAATAAGATATAGAAGGGTTTGCGGTAACGATGACTATCTCTAAATGAGTTGGGGTGGTTCTGAAAAGAACCGTTGGTTAACTCGACGTTTCGATCAGTATGCTCTAATCGTCTTCTGGAGAATGCTGGACTCTGTTAGTACAAGCCAACTACAACAGAATATAAGACTTTCCAACCAATTTGAATTTATTGCAATTTAAGCCTGTGCCAAAACTTATACAAAGAGACAACTTCACTTTTAACCTTGGTTATAATAAGTGCCTTCAAATGGTAATGTAAGCAGATTAAAATAAGGGAGATTTAGATGTAGCCATGCATTATGAGCAAAGTTATTCTATTCGGCGTTTCAGATGACATTTCTGCATGCTTATTTTCAATTAGGTATGGTTGGATTTATACTTATTCTTCATCAATTGTGACATTACTCTTTTTGCTTTCCTGCCTTCATTCGAAAATAGAAAACAAAAATACATTAGATGTGCATGGACGCCAGTCTGTTTTTTTTTTCTTTACATTTTGTATCAATCTTCTTTTGTGATATGGAAGGTACACACCATTATTCAGACTGAACCATTTGAGAATCGCTCGTTGCACTTATACTTAGATTCGTTATCAATTGTGACATTGCTCGTTGTGTTTTCCCGCTTTCCTTCTAAAATAGAAAAAGAAGAATGGCATTAAAAATGGATAGACCCGGCTGTATTTGTTTTTCTTCTACAATTGATATCAATCTTCCTTTGTGATATTGGAAAGTAGAAGTACACTATTATAAGTATTCAAAGTGACGCCTCTGAAGAAGGTCCGGTTTGGATCGAAAGCTAGTAATGTCATCTACCCCAATCATTATTACATTCAGATTTCAGATTAAATATATTTTCATTATTTACAATTTGAAACCAATCTTCCACTGTGTTTTTGAAAAGTACACAACTGTTATTCACATTGCAACATTGTACTATAGGTATTGCGGGAGACATTGTAATGACATCTAGCGGTGATAGAATCGCAACGTACTCCCTATGGGATATGACGGACACCGAAAACGGTGTATTCGAGGTAAGAACGTTTTTGGATTGAAACTTACAAAAGAGAACTCCGGCGTCAAGGCCAAATAAAATTCCGGCTCCTTTATTGGCTACAAGGGGTTGACTCATGCCAATTCTCCGTGTATATGGTGTATCATTGACGAAGAGCATTGGCTGGTTTTGTAGGAGTCGCACGTAATCATTGAATTCAGAAAATTACTTCGGTTCACGTAACTACAACTGATTGTACTTGGTGACCTAAGTCAAGAAATAGGGCACCGGATGATTGTCCATGGACAACAGGGATGTGTGTTTCAATTTTTGTTGAGAGGGTTCCACTACTGTTGACCACATAGAGCTTGCACTAAGAGTTTATGTACCCCTGGAAACTATTGGAAAACTATGGTGGCCCTGAAGGGATATCGCACATCGCAAATATCTTTGCAAATATTTGCGATGTCGCAAATATCTTTGCAAATATTTGCGATGTCGCAAATATCTTTGCAAATATCTTTGCACATATTTGCGATGTCGCAATTTTTTTTGCAAATATCTTTGCAAATATTTGCAATGTCGCAAATATCTTTGAAAATATTTTTACTGGGCCACCATAGAAAACAGATTATTATAATGCATACAACATTTGATTCAGTCTAAATACATGAAACGAATTTGGCAGAACATCCAATAATGATCTGATACTTCGTCATGCAACAAAAACGTATACATTAAACTAGACGTAAAGTACTCCTTTAAGTCACAATACTATGTATTGATTGCTGTGTAAGACGCAATGTGTATCACATTTGTCAGTATTGACCTTTACAATTTTTTTTCGCTACCCGTTTTGAAATGTTCTGGTTGTCGTTGTCGTCGTCGTCGTCACTGTTGTTGTTGCTGTCGTTTTTGCTGTCGCTGTTGCTGCCGTTGTTATTGTCGCCGACACTGCTGCTTTCGTTGTGACTGTCGCTGTCGCGTTTGCTGTAGTTGTCACTGTCGCTGTCGCGGGTTGCTGTCGGTATTACTGTCGTTGTCACTGCCGTAGTTGTTGTCTTTTCTTCTCCCCCCGTTGTCGTTCCGGGTTCTATTCACCGGTCAGAGAATACTTTTCCTTGTAGCCTGTAGTGAATTTTTATGGACTGTCAAACGAGCTCAAGTTCTACAAACCAATTAAGTGGCATGGATTCCCGGATGGTGAAGTTCCCCCAGACACTCCTCGGTGTGGTTTCTACAATGAAAACCCCATCTGCAAACCCAAAGGTATCACTGCTGAGTAAACATTAAATGATAATAAGCAAACAGATTACAACATGTTTTTTTCTTAAATTTATTTATTTATTTTTATTGTTTTATATATTTTGTATATATATTTGTTTATATATCAAATAATAAACCACAAGGGAAACTGACTTTTTATAAATATATATATTATTCTTTTTAACACGAATTTGTTAATATTTTATGGGGGTTCACTGAATAACACCATTTTTTGAAATAACAGTTACGTTGTTCTAACCAGTCCGCAAAATGCAGTAACTATATATTTGTGACATCTATACACTAATTGGGTTCATTGTTCACCCTTCCTCCCTTAAACCACAGATGATAATACCGTACTGCTCATCGCGTCCATCCTGGTGGTGTGCGCCCTGATTGTCTGTGTCTCAGCAACTTTGGTAGTTTACAGGTAAGAGGTGGATTTCTGACTCATCTTTTTTGATATCTCTGCACACACTGCACTGAGGTATTCAATTCGTTTGTAATTAGAGGGTCACTTTTTCGTTCTGTATTTTTGCATTCATTTTTGTTTGCCCTACAGATGAAAAAAATTGACAATAATTAATATAATCATGTATCATCATACCTTTGATCTTGCTATTCTTATTAATTGACCATTGTTAGTTGCATCATGATGCAACTTGCTCTCTAATCCTACCCTTTCATGTCTCCCTGCATTGTTGTCGAACAATACATTTACCACTTTAATGGTCCAGTAATCCATCCTTTCATTCTAAACATCCTTTGTCCTCGCCACTCCTATTGGTTCATAGCCACCAATATTGTCTCTGAAATAGAAACTTTGATTGGCTGTTATTTTCCTGCTTCTTTCTGGATCCTTTCCTTAATCCCTTTCCCCCTCTCTTTTTCTATAAATGGATATGTATTTGTTTGTACTTGTTTTATGCCTCTGAAGAAGGTCCGGATTGGATCGAAAGCTAAGGCCATCTACCCTATTCATTATATCATTATAACATGTATATATAATGAATAGGGTAGATGGCCTTAGCTTTTGATCCAATCCGGACCTTCTTCAGAGGCATAAAACAAGTACAAACAAATACATATCCAGTTATAGAAAAAGAGAGGTATATATATTAATTTAAATAATCATGTGCACCCTACTAACCTAGCCAAAAATAGGAAGAGTTAAATGTCTGACGTATTAATACCAGTAGGCCTGTGAGTCTTTTTGAAATAAATACATAAATAGCGACAACACGGTGCGCATAAACAGGCATATATAGTAGAACACAAAGCAATCCAGTGGAAATAAAAAAATGGAGGGAGAGGGTAAGGAAGCGCAGAGAAGTGCAAAGCCAGCCATGACACTGTAAATGAAAAAAAAACAAGGTAGAGAGAGAGAGAGGGGGGGAATGGGCGTGTTATACCACAGTGATTGGAAACACAAATAAAAAAGGTGGAAAGAGGGAGGAAGTGGAAGAGTAAATGAGTCAGCCTTCGAGAAAGCTTCTAGGTCGAAACGTCAAGCCATGTACTATGACAAAAAAATTGATCAAAAAAAAAATAATAATAATAATAACAAATTACGTAGTAATTACATGAATAAACAATAAGTTTAACACCAGAGAATCTTAGGTATTCATACGCATTGAAATACTTTTAAATTAGAACCCTTTAAAATTATTGTTTAAATATTTAAAGTTTGTGTTAAACAAAATCGTATACCACCAGAAAAAGACCCTCAATGGGATATTTCACGAAACCCTTTTCAATATGTTCAGACATGTTATGTTCCACCTTCCGCTTCATTTTCAGAAAACAGAAGCAGAACGCAGAATTAATGAAGATGTCTTGGAAGATTCGCTACGACGATTTAGTCTCTAAAGCCGTTTCCAAATCCATTGCCTCATCCATGCGGTCTTTATCCATGTCCATGGTTAGTTGCATAGATAACACATTTTTTCATTATAATTTTCAGCATTTTCAGCAATAAATCTACCCAAAGTCGCGGTTGATTTCCTTGTACACTGAATATATTGAATGATTTTACTTGACCAAACTACAGCTGCAACTTTCACAGAGTGCAGAGGTGAAATAATTGTTCTTGTGGGTGAGTGGTGCTTTTGCAGTCTTGCTGTGAAACACAATGTGTTTTTTTTTAACACTGATGGTACTTTGGTGGCTGGGATCAAAGTTTCAATCCGCCAAGGCTGTAGCGAGGCCTCTATCCTTTTTGCATTATGTTTCGTGGTATATGTGCCACAGTGTATCTAATTTGGTTCCTCGTATCAGGGTGTTTGAGCGTGAAACAAGACTTTCTGTTTCTGTTCAACCATACACTGTTGCTTTGCTGAGATTTAAAACGACGAGAAATTGACCTCGAGAGAGAGTGCGAGCTTTCGAGAGAATCTGGATTTCTGGGCAACCTCAAATAATCCATTTTGAGATATGGTTGACACAATCTATGAGACACTAGGTTTGGGTATTATATACACCCAAATCAACAGTGCAGTCCTAAAGTGTCCACAATACCACTCCCTCCAAAAAAAAAAAAATAAATAAATAAATAAAAAATTATAGCAGCTAAAGCATGCACTTTTGAAGGTTTTTAACAACTCGTATAGCAATGTTTGTAAAAAAATGTCAACCACTGAAAAGTTGTACATATTACATTTTTACCAGGATACCAAAATGTATTGTTTGTTTTCCCCGATTAACTTCCTTTTAATCATGTGAACTGATAGGGAAAGACGTTCTATATAAATAAATCACGCAAAAATACAAACCCCAATAATTATCTTAATTACAGACTGGTTCACTTACTAATGAGAATAACGAGCGCCAGATCTTCACAAAAATTGCTCACTACGAGGTAAGTACAATTTTGTTTATAAAGACATAAGACACAAAATGCATAATCCAATTAGAAATGTCCACCGATATTTTATTTGTATTTACATCACTTTACAAAAATGGAAATGTCATTTTCTTTATTAGCACCTCGCTTAAGTAAATGATTGTAAGTTATTTTAATTATTTAAATTTAAATCTATATTCATTTGAACATTATAATGATAGTATTATCCATACAAATTTTGCCAACGGAATCCAAACTCACTTGATATCCTTTAAGTGAACGTTTCTCCGTGCTATGTCGCTAATAACATCTGAGGCGACTTTGTATGGGGCGTCTGTGCTAGAGGGAGACTTTGTCAGGGGACGACTTTGCCAGGGGGCGACATTGTCAGGTTGCGACATTATGAGGGGGCGACTTTGTCTGGGGCGACTTTGAATGTCCCGGGACGAGCTGGTCAGGTTGCGACTGTGTTGGGGGTGAGCTTGTCAAGTGGCTAGATGACTCGCATCCGCTCAATTTAATACAACTTACAGAAACAGTAATTTGGTTTTACCCATACATATACCGATGTGTGTAAAACCTGTACACTCAGTACTTATCCGAGCTCTGTGTAAACAAATCACAGGCATTTTACACATGCGGGTTTCAAACCTACGACCGTCGCAGTGTCTGAAATTACGAGAACGTGGTTTGATATCCGCCTCGCCAAACGCTCATTTTCTTTACACTTTGTGGATTTACTTGAACGGCTGGTTGGGTCTTATCATCAAGGGTTTTATTTGTATCTTTCTATGAACTAAACATGTAGCTTTCCATACGACCGATATAAACTCCTGTATAATTGCTCTATTTAACCTCTGTACTGGATAAATGATTAAAATTCTATGTTTCATAAAGGGTCGACTGGTTGCTCTTAAGCCAATAGGAAACGGCAAGCTTGAACTGACAAGGGGTGTCTTGGTAGAGCTCCGAAATGTAAGTATTTCAGTCTGTCCTTCAGACCACCCCCCGCCCCCGCCCCATGAACTCGATTTCGAGACGTCAGATTAAGAACTTGAGGTCTCGAAATCAATCATCTAATCGCACACAACTTCGTGTGACAAGGGTGTTTTCTTTCATTATCTCGCAACTTCGATGACCGATTGAGCTCAAATTTCCACAGGTTTGTTGTTTTAAGCATATGTTTAGATTAACCAACTGTGAATGCTATAGTCTTTGACAATTACCAATAGTGTCCACTGCTTTTAAGATAAGCGTAAGCTCTCAGCAGATGCAAAGTAGTCTGGTCAGAAACAAACCAGATACTGTCAAACCGAAGATGGTTAGAGGAGTGGAATCGTGTTGTGTGCACACGGTTAGACAAGTTGCTGATTGCGAAGCATGGATGAAGGCCATTGATTACTGGAAGGTGAAGGGTATTGCTACCTCGCATGATGATGGTATGCAAAGAGAAACTCAGCAACCTCATGAGTATACCTCACAGTTAACCTTATAGACAGTTAACCTTAAAATTATGAGCATAAAACCTTACTTGGTAACAAGCAATGGGGAGCTGTTGATAGTATAACGCATTGAGAGAAACGGCTCCCTCTGCAGTAACGTAGTTTTCGAGAATTATGTTTTCGAGACCTTAGAATTTAATTTTGAGGTATCGAAATCAGGAATCTGCAAGCTCACAACTTCTCGTGACAATGGTGTTTTTTTTCTTTCATCATTATCTCACAACTTCGAGTTAATATGTACGTATGGGACTCGTGTTCGTACACAATAAAATAGAGTTTGTTTTTTTTAATTATGCTGCGGCAAAGTGCTGCCGTTATGTTGTGACCGTGAGAGTATTAGGCCGTATCCGAATTGGCGGCTACAGCTACGGCTACGGCTAGATTTCCGCGTCATCGTGCGTATATAGGACATCCTTAGCAACACCCTTAGCAACAGTCGTGGCCATAGCCGTAGCCGTAGCCGCCAATTCGGATTCGGCCTTATTTTTTTTCAACAGACGAAGTGAACCACTACAGCTGAAACCAGTTTTCAGGAACGGAATATTGTACGATATTTAATATAGTAACGAAAGAAAAACACGTTTTTTGCCTCACATCCCGACCCCATTAGAGTTTTTTTTTTCCATGGTTAGAACATTATATCATGCTCCTTCAATGCGCTCGTTCGCATGAAAAACAGTTTCCCTCTAATTGCAGGCTACAATGGTTTCATCTAAAGGCTTTGGTTTGTGCCGATGATAAGCCGATTTGACACAATCATTTCGACCCTGAAAAAGTCTTTATCAAAGGAATAAACACAATACAAGTGACTTTCTGTACATGCCCAAATGATGTCTTGGATTATTTAAAGCATTAGGGTATGTTTGAAGTAGTTTTGGTTTTATTGGGCAACAGTCAAACCAATGAGTTAAGCCCACACGGCAAGTCAAGCATGATCATACCTGCATAAACCGTTTTGATATAATGAGGATCACATAATGTTTGGGTAAATCTGTTTGTATACACCCAAATCCAATAGTTCACCTCTAAAATAGAGTCCACCGTGTCGCAGAAAGGCCAAAACTTCATCATGCAGAACATTTTTGTTTGACACACATCCAAAGACGTGGCCACATAGGACCAGAAAAGAAAGTCTATGTCAATAATACAAGTTTATTCATTTAGTCCGTGCAAGTTTCATAAATACACATTGTAAATGCACATTACAATGCACATTACAATAGTTAACATTACAGATTTTAGCAGTTATTTAAGAATGAACAGAAATGGAATAATAACAATACACTGCGAGAAAATACCACATCACAAACTAGTTAAAGTCTAGTCGAAATAACTGGGCCTTGAGCAACCTTATGAAGATACCCGTATTATTGGCGAGGAGTACTTTTAGGTAAACAACGTGTGTAACTTGAATACATTAAATGTTAAGCAAAAATAACAACCCGTTTTTTTTTTTTTCAGTTGAGACACCTAGAGCATCCAAACATCGTTCGTTTTGTAGGTGCATGCACAGATGGACCGGACGATGGCAAGCATTTAATAATTACAGAGTACTGCACCAAGGGAAGTCTTCAGGTATGTTCAGGGCTTTTCTAGCCCGTTAAAACTTAGGCTGTGACCGAATGAGCAGTAAAAGTTACGGCTAAGTTAAGATTTTCGCGTCATCATGCGTTGAAGATACTTCCATAGAAATATACTTAGCAGTCGTAGCCGTTTTTGCAGCTACCTTTTCAGATATACGTTACGATGTCATACTCGTATAGTTGCGTAACGGAACGTAACGTAATATAATGTAATGTAGTGTAACGGAACGCAACGTAACGTAACACGATTTTTGACGGAGGGCGCGTTGTTCTTCTTACATCATTTCGGTTGACGAATGTCCTGGAAATCGCAACAAGGATAGTGACGTCCTCTGTTTTTTGAATTGATAAATTAAGTGCGAACTACCAGCGATGAGATAGTAGTGACTAAATTTGTTGTTGAAAAAGATCAATGCGAAGATCTGTGAACCTAGACTAGGTAAAAATCGATCTATGTTGACGCTGCTAAGGATGCGAATTTCAGAAAATTTATTCGGGTATTTACCGGAAATACCCGCATGAGCTGTATTTAATAGGCCATCATACTGTAGGTTAGTATTTTCAAAAACAGCGTATTACGTCATACTTCAACCACTGTTTGATTTCCTTTGCGTTCAGGATCATCACAAAGACTGTATATTTTTCTTTTCAATTCAGGATATTCTTGAGAACGACGCTCTGAAGCTGGAATGGGACTTCAAGAGTTCTCTTCTGATTGATGTCATCAAGGTAATCATACTGTCGATACCTCATTAAAAGATTCACAATCTGTGTATTAACTTTTTTGAGTTCAAGATTTACAACAAAGAAGTTTTAAAATAACACACAAAACATGAGAGCTACCGGTTGGCCATTCCCTTGGCAAAACAGCCGAACTAAAAAGAAAAGTATTTTGAGAAACGCAAGTAGGCTACATAGTAATTCGGAGATTCGATGCCCCCCCCCTCCCATATGGCCAACTGTGTACAAACTTCTGATAGCGCCCTCTTTTGAATTCTCCTCCTCAGCCATTATAACTTTCCCATTGGGGGACCGAATCTCCGGCGGACAGGTTGAATTCCCTGGGACAACGGAACATAACATTGTAAACAAAGGCCAAGATTGGACATGTTATAATTCACTACCATGCATAATGTGCATTGCCTTGTGAAACTTTTAATTAAATGTAAAAAGTGTCCTCAATTTACCAAGATATGAAAGTATTTTAAAAGCAAACGAATTTTGGCTGCTACGAATGCGCCAAAATTTGTTCATGCAAGATGGCATTCTACTCATCTATTTTGTGATAACTTTGTTGTCTTCTTCGTAGGGTTTGGGTTTTCTTCACCACCGTCGAGAGCTTGGTGTACACGGCAGGATGCGGTCTTCTAACTGCGTGGTGGACAGCCGCTTCGTGGTCAAACTGACGGACTTTGGTCTCCTTGACCACAGGGATATCTCATCCGACAATGATAGCGATCAGACATACTTGAAAAGTACGCATGACCAGGGAAGTCTAAAAAGTATAAACGCAAATTCTGTCCTTTGCTCGCCCTATAATTCAATCATTAATTGGGTAGGGGGCGAGGGTAAACAATTTAAGGTGTTAGACGTATATGCCTACTGTTACCCAAAACTTTTCCGTACAGTGAAAACAAAATGTTGTAAAAGGCACACAGTCAATGGTTAACGTTCTCGCCAATTCCAATGTTTTGTTTCAAATTGTTTATACAGGGCGCCCTCTTTTGAAATTATTCACGCTCATTTTGTCAAGCCGCGTAAAACTTTAACCTTTTAACAACACACTACTGTTTTTGTGTTACTTCTTAGAACTGTTGTGGAATGCGCCAGAACTTCTTCGTGCTCCAACCAAGAATAAGCCGACGAGAGAGGGCGACATTTACTCTGTTGGCATCATAATGCAGGAGGTGGTAATGAGAGGTCCGCCATTCGAGAACGAGTGCAGGGACACTGATAATGTCAAAGGTCAACCATGATCATTAATTATTTTTTCAATTATTTCATGTTTGGATTGATTGAAATAAATGTAGCACCGATAACATTACACTGGAGTTTTGCAAATACATACAGATGATGATGCACCTCATCTACAATACAAATAAATATACGCTGCTAATAAAGGTCCAATCACAAAAATGTACGCCAGTAACTGCCTATACCATGGCCCAATGCCCTTGTTAACTAAACCTTATCGCAAATGGAAAACTATACTGCCTTTTTTTAATTTTTGACAAAGAAAATGTATTGTCTGTATTAAAAAAACACTGAAGGAGCGGGTTACCACATATCCGATAATATTAAAGTGATATGTGAGAACCCAAACCTTAATAGAAGATATTAATTACATTAGAGTGGCTCGTGGTTTTCTTACAGTTGTTTTAGAGAAAATTCAGTCTCATTCAACTCAACCATTCCGTCCCCACGTCCCAAACGAAGCCTGTAGTCCAGAAATACACGCTATTATGGCAAGATGTTGGCATGAAACACCAGAGGAAAGACCAACAGTGAACGAACTCATGGCCGACATGAAGAAGATTTGCAAGTATGTTTTTTTTTTACCTAACTGGACATTGATGATACCAAAATCCTCGTGCGAAGAATTTGTATGAGTCTTATTTGTTACGCTCATTAGTTTTGTGTTCGAAACCAAACCGTTGCGTGCATGTGAACTTTTGTGTTATTCAAGCTAATTAATAAACTTACTTTTAGGGCAAAAACTAAAGCATCTGCAACATAATGTCCGTTTTGTTTTCCTCACCATAGAGTCCCTTTAGTGGCTCCATATTATGGAATACACAAAAAACCGCACAGTTTTGACTTTCATATGTGTTTTCCATCGCTGTTTAGTACAGTTCCAATAATGTGCAGTTTTGATTTGTTGTTCTACAGGCATTCAAAGTTATTTCTCTTGACTTCCTTTCGTAGGAATGTATCGGGAGGTATCATGGACAACCTGCTATCTCGTATGGAGTTATACGCCAGTAACTTGGAAGGTCTTGTAGAGGAGAGAACCTCTGCCTTCTTGGAAGAGAAGAAGAGAGCTGAGACGCTCCTCTACGAAGTCTTGCCGAAGTAAGATCAATCTATAAGCTCGTGATTATTTGGTAACATAACACTTGCTTAATTCATTTATGCCTATCAACAAACTTTGGTAAACAGAACTGGTGAACAAAATACAGTTTAAGCTGACTAGAATAATTAGAGATAAGACTCACTGATTTAGAAATATTATGATTTATAGGTCGGTGGCCGATCAGCTTAAAATGGGATCCACGGTTCACCCAGAGTCTTATGACAATGTGACGATTTTCTTCAGTGACATCGTGGGATTCACTGAGCTTTCATCGGGCAGTACCCCTTTGCAGGTGGGTCAAATCATTGTTCGTTGGTATCTCCGTTAGCAGTATTGGAAGTAATCACGAGTTACTATTTGGGTGCGTTCGTTTAGCTTCCATGGGTCGACCCCGGTCTGCCCGGTACGTTCGAATAGCTCTGACGGGGCTCACCTGGGTCAGCCCCCAGTGCCCTGCTTGTGGAGTGGGTCACTTGGGGGTGACCTGAGGTGCCTGCCGTCACCACGAGAGGGTGAGTGTGATCGTTCGATTACCTCTTATCAGGGGATCACTGCGGGGTCGATCCAGGGAAGCTTTACGAACACACCCAGAGAAGATACCCAATGCAGTTTACTCATACAAAAGTGTACAGTCAGCAACTGTTTTTATTGTGTGTCAATGACAATTTGTTATCTCGATTTTGATCCATTGATTTTATTTTCAAAATACCATCTCTCTGAAGGTTGTTGCTCTGTTAAACGATCTGTATACCTGTTTCGATGGGATTATTGGCAACTTCGACGTATACAAGGTAAGTCTTGCACCAATGATATACTATTGTCTTGAATGGGGTGAACAGTTTGGAACTTGCAAAATGTGCAATACTTATGTTTTAATAGAGGTTAAATTGTTTGCAGTACCCGCTGCTAAAACATAGAATTCGAACCTGCCTCTATCCACCGGGCAATCTCAGTGGTCTAGTTTGTATGACACTGCTCTAGAATTCCAAAGGTCGTGAGTTCGAATCCCACCCGAGTAATATGCCTGTGATTTTCTTTTCACATGACTCGGGAAAGTACTGAGACAGTGCTATTACAAATCTGGGTATATGGGTACAAACCAGAATGAATTGTGTTGCGCTATATAAGAATGGTTAATTATTATAATTATTATTTGATATCATTTTGTGTGTTACATGAAAACAGTTTACTTATGTTCAAATATCTTCTCATTTGAATGTTTCAAATCTGTAAGTAACATGTGTAGTATATTGTTATCGATGTTGCATTGTGTCCCATTTAAAAAAAAATGTCCTTGCTATTGATCATTCAAAACAACAACCAATACATTACAACAACAAATAAATTAAATTAATTAATGGCAGTGGACACTATTTGTAATTATTCAAAATAGTTTAGAATAAAACCTTTCTTGGTGACGAGTAATGGGGAGAGGTTGATGGTATGATACATCGTGAGAAACGGCTCCCTCTGAAGTGCCAAGATGTAACTTTCCATGAATTTGGTTTCGATACCTCAGATTTAGAACTTGAGGTCCCGAAAGCAACCATCTATTAAACGCACACAATCTCGTGTGACAAGGGTGTTTTCTTTTCTTTCATTATTTTCTTGCAAGTTCGATGACCGATTGAGCTCAAATTTACACAGGTTTGTTATTTTATGCATCATGTTGAGATACGATTACCAATAGTGTACACTGCCTTTCAAATTGATTTTTCTATTGAAGGTTGAGACGATTGGAGACGCCTACATGGTGGTGTCGGGCCTGCCAATCCGCAACGGCTCTGCCCATGCGCGAGAAATCGCCAACATGGCGCTGTCATTGCTTGGGGCAGTGGGAACATTCAAGGTGAGACACAGACCGGAGTGGAAGCTTCAACTACGGGCTGGAGTACACTCTGGTAATTGTTTTTTATCTTGTATGCATTAATTATTGTCACGCATAATTATCATAGAAGCAGGGGTGTTACACGTTTGTTTATAATATTGTGTAATAATTTGTTTTGTTTCCAATCGGTAATTGAGGTACCTCTTCTTGGACAAGCTATGTAACATATCCACGTTGTGTTTCCCTTCGCTGGCATGATACAATCCACAATGACTTCACCTAGCTTGACTTTTAGAAGTTCCATGCATTCTTAAACGCTAGTTTTATCTATATGATTATGCCTCATCGTTTACATACCACAATCAAGTGTTGCAAGTGTGTAAAGTCATGCTAAATTGCATTTATTCTGCCTCGTCATAGGTCCATGTGTGTCTGGAGTGGTTGGTCTTAAGATGCCCAGATACTGTCTGTTTGGTGATACAGTCAACACCGCGTCCAGAATGGAATCAAACGGAGAAGGTAAAACTCTTGTGGGATATAATTCCTTTAATGATACAAGCATTTGAGTCAAAATGGGCATTTCAATTGCATAGATGACGTGCACAGAAGCGATGGTTTTGTGCTTTCTTTCTTTCTAATAATATGTAATCATATCATTAATCATGTAATCATGGTTCTGATTTGTAATTTTTGATTGACTTTAATTTCCCGTCTTTTCTGAATACCTTCCCTTTATCCTTTGCTTCTTTTTTGCCATAAATGGACATGTTTTTGTGTGTTTTTGTTTATACCTCCTGCATAATGTATGTTTTTGAATCGAAAGCTAAAGCCGTCTACCCATTTATGTACTATTATATATTAATATGGTAATGAAAACCAACGATGCATCACTGTGAACTAAATTAGTGTAGCTTGATATTCTGAGGAAAACAATGACCTTAAAGACAGTGGACACAATTGGGTATTACTCAAAATGTATATTAACATAAAACCTTACTTGTTTACTAGTAATGGGGGAGAGGTTGATGGTATCAAACATTGTGGGAAACGGCTCCCTCTGTAGTAACACAGTTTTCGAGAAAGAAGTAATTTTCCAGGAATTTGATTTCGTGACGTTAGATTTAGGATTTGAGGTCCCGAAATCAGAAAATTAAGCACACCCAGCTTCATGTGACAGGGTGTTTTTTCTTTCATTATTATCTCGCAACTTCGAAGACCGATTGAGCTTAAATTTTCACAGGTTTGTTATTTCGTGCATATGGTGAGATGCAGCAAGTGAGAAGACTATAGTCTTTGGCAATTACCAATAGAGTCCAGTGTCTTTAAACTCGCACTCTGCTCATCATAGAAAAAGAGCTTGAGTCTGGTTCTCTGAAAAGCTCAGCTTTACAAAATACCACTTCACTATTGTTGTGTATCACATCCTATATCTAGTTTTTATTGTTAGCAAACCACTACTTGATCTTTAATTTGACACTTGTCGGTGAAGTGGTGTCCGGGCACTGCTTAGATACGATCTACTCAGTCCAGCACCATTTATAACACACTCTCTCCACTTTGACGTGTTTTCATTCTTAAGCACTCAAGATACACATCAGCGGTACGACCCGACATATCCTGCAAGAGTTTGACGACTTTATCATTAAGGATCGAGGAGAAATTGAAATGAAGGTACACAAATCAACTTATACAAGTTGTTTACTAAATGATGTATTGATACATTTATTCATTTGACAATTTGTTATGAGCTGATTGAATGATAATGGCAGACCAGGGTTTGATTTAATGGAGAAAACATTAAAACAATATCAATTCTCGATAGCGAGAATTACGGATTTGTTTTAAACACGTCATGACACGGCGAAACGTGGGGGAAACAAAGGGTGGATTTTCCCGTTATTTTCTCCCGACTCCGATGACCGATTGAGGCTCAATTTTCACAGGTTTGTTATTGTATATATAAGTTGTGGTACACGAAGTGTGGGCCTTGGACAACACTATTTACCGAAAGTGTCCAATGGCTTTAAAGGAACACGTTGCCTTGGATCGGACGAGTTGGTCTATAAAAAGCGTTTGAAACCGTTCGTATATGGTTAGAAAGATGTTGTAAAAGTAGAATTGGTGATCTACACAAATGTGTCTCGAAATTGCGTAGTTTTCTCTTTACCTCGTCGACTAACATAGTCGGTAATTTATTGGAGTCAAATTTTTGGCTCCAATAAATTGCCGACCGAGTAAAAGGAAAACCGTGCAATTTTGAGTGATACTTGTGTGGATCATTATATTCTACTTTTACAACATCGTTCTAAACATATGCATTTCATAACAAACGGTTTCAAACGCTTTTTATAGACCAACTCGTCCGATCCAAGGCAACGTGTTCCTCTAAGTAATTTGTTCCGCTCAAAGGAATTATGAAATTTAGCCCTGTTGTTGCGTTGAGTGGATTTTCACAAAGTCATGACAATTGTCTTGAATCACGAAACATTTTTTTTTCTTTTTCTTTTTTAAATCAAAAAATTAGAACTAAAATCTTGAATAACTCTGTTTGGATTACTGAAATTTATTCCATATTGCATAACTGTTCTTATTCAATGTGATATTGAACATAATTATTTTTACGCTCAAGCTAAAGTCGCCCGAAACAATTTGTTTCTAAATAGTCAGTTAACTTAAATGCAGCCCCTGCAAGCCTATATTTGTGGCAGCCTTTTCTTCAAGTGCGTTGATGACAAGTGATGACAATTCAAACATTGGTTTTTTTTTCTGATCAAACTAAATTTCATAATCCAAATCTTATTTCGTTAACACTGCAGGGTAAAGGTAAACAGAGGACATTCTGGCTGATCGGACAACAATCTCAACCTTAGTTCATGCAGGTCAAGAGGAACAATCTACGGTCAATATTGTAAACCTTAATGCACTGTTTTCAAGTATCTAGGCCTACTCACTCTAAAAACTTTAGGTTTGTTTTTTTTGTCAGGCTGATCCGAAAACTGGTTCATTGTTGGAATTTCAACTTGGATCCTTTGTTATTTTAACTAATTATAGGTTTTCTCGGTCAAATTCGGCAAATGAGCAGCCAATTTCATTTTCATGCGTTCGAATTAAAGCTGTTTTGCCTCTCTAGTTGTTACTGCGGTTTTCTTTTTAGAATTCGGCCATTCAATTTCGTTTGAGTCGAGTCAAATTCCTTTTGCACTCTGTTCAATTTAGCGTATCGTCATTCTTTTTTCGTGACAAACACGCCTCAAGAAGCGTCTGCAAATTCGAATGCTGCTTTGATGAATTGTTTAATTGAAGGATTATTTTGTGTAATCGAATGACGCAACATTACGTTTGACTAATCATAAAACGAAAACGAATGACCCTTTTCAGTGTAGCATTCGATTTCTCGCGAAATAGAATAGCCTGGTGATTAAATTCGCTGCTCATTTGCCGAAGTTGACCTAGAAAACCTATATAAATTAATTATTGTTTTATTGTCACATGAAACATATACAATTGTACATTGACACAGAATCCGGGTCAAAGTGACACAAAATCCGGGTCAAAGTGACACAGAATCCGGGTCAAAGTGACACAAAATCTGGGTCAAAGTGACACATAATCCGAGTCAAAGTGACACAGAATCCGGGTCAAAGGGACACAAAATCCGGGTCAAAGTGACACAAAATCCGGGTCAAAGTGACACAAAATCCGGGTCAAAGTGACACATAATCCGAGTCAAAGTGACACAGAATCCGGGTCAAAGGGACACAAAATCCGGGTCAAAGTGACACAAAATCCGGGTCAAAGTGACACAGAATCCGGGTCAAAGTGACACAAAATCCGGGTCAAAGTGACACAGAATCCGGGTCAAGGTGACACAGAATCCGGGTCAAAGTGACACAGAATCCGGTTCAAAGTGACTAATCATAAAACGAAAACGAATGACCCTTTTCAGTGTAGCATTCGATTTCTCGTGAAATAGAATAGCCTGGTGATTAAATTCGCTGCTCATTTGCCGAAGTTGACCTAGAAAACCTATATAAATTAATTATTGTTTTATTGTCACATGAAACATATACAATTGTACATTGACACAGAATCCGGGTCAAAGTGACACAAAATCCGGGTCAAAGTGACACAGAATCCGGGTCAAAGTGACACAAAATCTGGGTCAAAGTGACACATAATCCGAGTCAAAGTGACACAGAATCCGGGTCAAAGGGACACAAAATCCGGGTCAAAGTGACACAAAATCCGGGTCAAAGTGACACAAAATCCGGGTCAAAGTGACACATAATCCGAGTCAAAGTGACACAGAATCCGGGTCAAAGGGACACAAAATCCGGGTCAAAGTGACACAAAATCCGGGTCAAAGTGACACAGAATCCGGGTCAAGGTGACACATAATCCGGGTCAAAGTGACACAGAATCCGGTTCAAAGTGACCCAAACATAGGTCAGGGCCAACAATGTTTCCACGTTACGAGATAGTGATGTCTTGGACCAAGACTAGGTGCGTGCTAACCAGACTGTTGTGTATGTTGGCACAGCTCATATGTTTGCTGCCTAATTCTGCGCGAATGAAAATTCGCCACAAAAACATCTTTGAAAGGAAACACCCTCTTTTGTTCACAATCTTAAAATTACAATTTCATGTTTTCTATAGACGATGTGACCTATGTTTACATTCAAACCGCCCTCTTTTGACAAAACACTGGATATGTCATGTTTCACCGGGCAAAAAGACGCGTATAGTCATGGTAAGATTGCATACACTATCTAGCTGGCTGCCAAAACACAAAGGTTTCGCCTGGCGGTATGCGCGCGAATCATGTTATGGTTTTCGAGTGACGTCAGAGGTCACATCGTCTATATAGGGAACGCGTATAATGCGTTTCTGTATGTTGGTCATTATTTTGGGGCACATTATGGTAAACCAAAATAAAAGTGTTGTTAAGCCAAGTTAGCTTGCACATATAGCTTGCATATTTTGCACCGTATTTTACATGGCAGGTGTAATGTTTGTGTATCAAAAAAAAAAAATACAATTCCAGATTAAAATCGTTCGATGGTTTCTTGAAAATATCTCTTTGAAAAAGGGGTTTAACGTTTTTTTTTTGCTTTTTTTTATTTTATTAATTGCCGGTTTTTCTGCATGAATTACTCCACTTTTACTCCTTGAGTTGATGTCTGATGACTGCGCACACTCATGATGTTAAATATGCATAATGTGTGTATTTCAATATTTATAAAGGTATAGTAGTGCTATAAATTAGTAATTTTTAAATGATGTAATCGAAACTCAACCTCAATTTGTTTTTTGAAAAAAAAATCACAACCTACCGTGACTGTTAGAAAAAATATATTTTCACTTCATTCTTAAAGGAACACGTTGCCTTGCATCGGTTGAGTTGGTTTTTAAAAAGAGTTTGTAACCGTTTGTTATAAAATGTATATGGTTAGAAAGAGGTTTTAAAAGTAGAATACAATGATCCACACAAATTGTGTTTTGATGGCCAACTATAAAAAGAGGGCGCTCGTCAACAATCAGCGCATCAACTGTAACATGATGTATAGTATAATGTAAAGTTGGTTGATAAAACATGTCAGTAATGCTCCTCCCGATCTGAGAAGAAAGTACCACTCGCAAAAGTAGTAAAATATGAAACAAATTTTCCAAAATCTGTTTTTGGCTTGCCTGATGTTCTCTGTAACTATATCAACGAAAATACGAGTTGGTGTGATCCTGTCCCACATAAAGACACATATCCTCGGTCAAGCGCGTCTTTACCCGGCACTCGAGGTTGCTCAAGAGACCATCTCAAGCCGTGTCCAGAGCGGGGACTACGCAAACTTCTCCATCGAGCTGGAGTTCTCGCCCACGGGCTGCTCCGGGCCGGTTGAAGTTAGCCTGGGAGTGGCCGCTCATTTCTACTTCGATGACGAGATTGCAGCTCTCCTCGGTCCAGCTTGCAGTAGCGATATGGAGAGCGTTGGGGACTTAGCAGCTGCACTGAACATACCAATTTTCTCGCCGAGTGCGAGCAGCCACGGGTTGGACAACAAGGGGAGGTATCCGACGCTAACGCAGCTGGTCTTCAAACCCAGCACGATGGCGGATTTCCTTGGGAAACTGTTCCTTCTTTACGGGTGGGACTCGTTTGTATTGCTTGGGGTTTCGACTGGATACCACTCCCTACCGACCGCAGCAGTGGAAGACGGTATGCGTGAGCTTGGGATTAGATCGTACGTTATTTACATCGATGAGGTGGAAGATTTCAATGCTACTTTAAAGGAAGCATCTCTAATAAGCCGGAGTAAGTAGAACAACTTCATACTTCTGTTGTATCTCTTAAACTGTCTGTATTAATTTGGTAATTACTTTTTGTTATGGCAAAAAAAACTTACGTGGAAAGAACTATAGAGCAGCTTGCACTCTCTTAATGTATAAGTTAGAGTGAAAAACCACTTGTTTTGTCCGCCATACCACTCTTGCAAAGAGCCATATGGCGGACAACTCCTTTTGGAGTGAAAGATGGGTACTTTCAACTCGATTAAGAGTGGAAATTCGTTCCAATTCCACTCAACAGGAGTGCATGAGACTTATTGATTTTCACTCTCAAAAGAGCGGAACATTTCCTTTTCAAAGCACTGTTGTGGTGTATTTTACGTACAGTAGGATTACAAATTCCTCCAGCCGTGCTCTAACTCGTTTACGGGTTACGTAACTATTTCGTTATATAATTTAGTTTTCTGCCTTTGTTAATGGCAGTTGGTTCTTGGGCGTGACGCCGTCAACATTTCCTACACATTCCATATTTCTGCTCAACATGTAGTTTAAAAAAACCTCTGGACCCAGAATTGATTTGTCAACTTGTTTATTTCGTTTGTCCGTCATGGTACCTCCACTGCTAAAAACATAATACGACTGTGCGGTTATGGATAAATATATCACTTTTTATCTCAAATTCGGGGGTGAGGGGGTGCAAATATATATATGAACAAATTTGTAGAGTGAAAAATGAAAAAAAAAAGATGTCTCCACATATATTTGAGAATGTTTGTTTTTGTGCACCTGTTTACATGGGGACTGTTTATAGGCCTTTTGCAAAGCAACCGTAAAATGGTTTAAAATTGTTCGTGCAACACGAAGACATTTGGCAATGCATGCCTCTGGGAAAGTCACATGCCTCTGGGAAAGTCATCACTTGTAACACTGCATTGTATTTTCATTTATTTGTTTTATCCCCGTCTCGTTCTGAACCACCCCCTCCCAACTCCCTCTCTGTTCTCATATGATATGAAGCCTCCGTATAAGTCGCCGTGTTCAAACAACTCTTTTACGTCTTGAACGCAAGTCATGCATGCAACATCCAACAATGGAAGAGCACTTACGGGTAGCACAAGGGCCTCCGGAGATGCACAAAATCATATTTAAATGACCTCAATTCGATTAAACTTCATTTTACTACTCCCACTTTTGTTTAGGGGCAGGCTAAGATTAATTATACTTCACTTGACTAAAAAAATATATATACAAAAAAAAGACCTTCCTTTAAAAAGGTTTTTGGAAAAGAACCAGTTCAAGGTTACAGTGTAATATAGAGCAACACTTGTATAAGTGTTACGTGGGGATACACCATCGACAAAATCGTTCAACTACTGATACGTGAAGATCACCAAGTATTGGTAAATTTCCTGTTAACGGGTGTCCCAAAGGTGTCCTATGATTTGGGAGACTCAATTATTCAAACCAACCAGAAGTTACCCTTATATTCAAACGGTGGTGCTCAAAAGCATACCAGTAAAGTTAGTTTGATATTGGATAATGGACATAGGTTTGTACATTCACTGTACAAAACCACGTGAATGTCCAATGTCCAATATTGTGTATGTCAAAAATTCAATATTGAACCTAACTTTACTGTCATCTCCAAAGCAGCCAAAACGCAAGGCGCGTCGTGTCATCGTTTCATGCGGTCGTGCCCTACCGTCATCCATCCGTCATTTTTGTTGCTCGCTTAAAATCATTACACATTGGTGAATCGGGTAATACACAATTAAAGGGTATATGTACTTTTTTCCTAACAAAAAACACAATTTCCACAGATTTACATTCAACTTACACAGTTTGAAGATTATGATAGTAGAAAGCTTCCCTTGAAATTTTACTTACTTAGGTACTGTAGTTTTTGAGAAATGAGTAAAAGTAATAATTTTCGTCTCAGTTTTAGCATGTAAAAACGTATTTACCAGTTATGCTATGGATTTGGTATTATATCATAATAAGGGGTTAAGGGGATTTTACATGCTAAACAAAATGATTTTGTGACTTGTTTTACTCATTTCTCAAAAACTACACAATCTTAGTTAGTAATATTCAAAGGGAAGCTTTCCACTATCATTATCTTCAAACCCTGTAAATTGAATGTAAATCTGTGGACATTTTGAAAAAGTACCCGAATCCTTTAAAGGCACTGCGCAGGATTTCACGAAACGCTAGAATTTGTCCTCTCTCGAGTAAGGACGAGTAACGTAGGACGGGTTCTATAATGTCTATGGATACGGAACCTAACGTCGTCCTATTGTCGTAGATTAATCACAAGTTAGGAAGAGTTTGGTGAAATCAACGGCAGTACACACTTGGTACGTCAAAGACCTGTATTCTCACTAGGGTATCCACACATATGCGTAATCAAACCTGTGAAAATTGTGGCTCGATTGGTCGTCAAGGTTGCAAGAGATTAGTTAAAGTAGAAAAATACAATTGTTATATTTCTCCGTGTTCTTCCAGATGCGTAATAGGAAGCTTCAGCTGAAGTGTTTTAACATTTTAGTGAGAAATTACCTGTTTCACAAAATGTTTCAAGTTATTTTTTTTTCAAAATTCCTTTTATAACCTAACCCACCCCAACCCCCCCCTCCCCCTTTAATAAATTGTCTTTTCAACTATTTCCCTTTTCTAAAATATCCCTCAGAGCCTCAGGTTTCGTGTAGTTTGTCAGGTTTTATGCCGTTAGCCAAATTACGCGAGCTAAAATCATTTCCCCTTTATCCCCCCCCAAACACTTTTCATAATGGCCAAAACTTAGCTTCGTATATTTTTTATTTTTCTTCCTTTCGTGCCGAGTATGTACAATGTCTAGATCTTATATAACTAGTCGTCACACTCATTCTATGCAAACTAAGAACAGTGATACTCTTTTTCTCAACGGTTTGTGTCTTTGAGGTTTAGTATACCGTGAGGTATATATAGGGCAGTTAGACTTTAGGTCTTACTTATCATAACATTTGTGTTATTATTACAGCGTCATTTTCGCAACCGTGGTTTATGAAAAGCTGTTCGTTATAACTAAACTATCACTTTGACTTCTTTTTCTTAACTCTATTCCTTCAAGTTTCGTAACTTCTTTCACTCCAACTTGCTTTCAAATTCTTCACCCCATTTTTAATTCAAAAAAAAAAAAAAAAAAATGTTTATAATTCATATTCTTCAACCCCCCCCCCATCAATTTTTTCATGTTTTTCCCCCTCTCATCTTACGCACGCGTCGCGCACATTCATACGCTACTTATCTACCTAATGGTAAATATACGCACACACATCTCACGCGCGCGCCCTATAAACAAACGCACATACGCTTTTCAAATAATTTTTACTTTTCAATTATCACCAATTAGTCATGGTCATCTTTCCGTTTCTCTGTCTTGTATCACCTAATCTCAGTCGTCCACGGTAAGCCCATCACAATTGTTTTTATTTATTTTTACGTTATTAGTATTCAAACATTTGTTGGCGTTCGTTGTGTTTTTCACAATTTATGTTCACTTAACAACAGTTTATCCCAACCCTACCCCCTCCATACCTAGTAAATTTATTATAAAATACTTAACAGGCAGGTCGTGCAGTCTCACTGAGACGAAACCTGCCCTTCCTCAAAGCATACTGCACCTGATGAGTCGTGCTTTTACATTTTTATTTTTCTAAAAGAGGAAGTTAAGTACTTTGTTGCCGGCTTAACATACTAACTACAACCTAACCCCCCCCCACCTCCCCCTTTTATAATTTGTCTTTTAAATTATTTCCCTTTTCTAAAAAATATCCTTCTATAACCTAACCCACCCCAACCCCCCCCCCCTTCCCCCCTTTTATAAGTTGTCTTTCAAGTTATTTTTTTTTCAAAATTCCTTTTATAACCTAACCCACCCCAACCCCCCCCTCCCCCTTTTATAAATTGTCTTTTCAACTATTTCCCTTTTCTAAAATATCCCTCAGAGCCTCAGGTTTCGTGTAGTTTGTCAGGTTTTATGCCGTTAGCCAAATTACGCGAGCTAAAATCATTTCCCCTTTATCCCCCCCAAACACTTTTCATAATGGCCAAAACTTAGCTTCGTATATTTTTTATTTTTCTTCCTTTCGTGCCGAGTATGTACAATGTCTAGATCTTATATAACTAGTCGTCACACTCATTCTATGCACACTAAGAACAGTGATCCTCTTTTTCTCAACGGTTTGTGTCTTTGAGGTTTAGTATACCGTGAGGTATATATAGGGCAGTTAGACTTTAGGTCTTACTTATCATAACATTTGTGCTATTATTACAGCGTCATTTTCGCAACCGTGGTTCTTGAAAAGCTGTTCGTTATAACTAAACTATCACTTTGACTTCTTTTTCTTAACTCTATTCCTTCAAGTTTCGTAACTTCTTTCACTCCAACTTGCTTTCAAATTCTTCACCCCATTTTTAATTCAAAAAAAAAAAAAAAAAAAAAAAAAAGTGTTTATAATTCATATTCTTCAACCCCCCCCATCAATTTTTTCATGTTTTTCCCCCTCTCATCTTACGCACGCGTCGCGCACATTCATACGCTACTTATCTACCTAATGGTAAATATACGCACACACATCTCACGCGCGCGCCCTATAAACAAACGCACATACGCTTTTCAAATAATTTTTACGTTTCAATTATCACCAATTAGTCATGGTCATCTTTCCGTTTCTCTGTCTTGTATCACCTAATCTCAGTCGTCCACGGTAAGCCCATCACAATTGTTTTTATTTATTTTTACGTTATTAGTATTCAAACATTTGTTGGCGTTCGTTGTGTTTTTCACAATTTATGTTCACTTAACAACAGTTTATCCCAACCCTACCCCCTCCATACCTAGTAAATTTATTATAAAATACTTAACAGGCAGGTCGTGCAGTCTCACTGAGACGAAACCTGCCCTTCCTCAAAGCATACTGCACCTGATGAGTCGTGCTTTTACATTTTTATTTTTCTAAAAGAGGAAGTTAAGTACTTTGTTGCCGGCTTAACATACTAACTACAACCTAACCCCCCCCTACCCCACCTCCCCCTTTTATAATTTGTCTTTTAAATTATTTCCCTTTTCTAAAAAATATCCTTCTATAACCTAACCCACCCCAACCCCCCCCCCCTTCCCCCCTTTTATAAGTTGTCTTTCAAGTTATTTTTTTTTCAAAATTCCTTTTATAACCTAACCCACCCCAACCCCCCCTCCCCCTTTTATAAATTGTCTTTTCAACTATTTCCCTTTTCTAAAATATCCCTCAGAGCCTCAGGTTTCGTGTAGTTTGTCAGGTTTTATGCCGTTAGCCAAATTACGCGAGCTAAAATCATTTCCCCTGTATCCCCCCCAAACACTTTTCATAATGGCCAAAACTTAGCTTCGTATATTTTTTATTTTTCTTCCTTTCGTGCCGAGTATGTACAATGTCTAGATCTTATATAACTAGTCGTCACACTCATTCTATGCACACTAAGAACAGTGATACTCTTTTTCTCAACGGTTTGTGTCTTTGAGGTTTAGTATACCGTGAGGTATATATAGGGCAGTTAGACTTTAGGTCTTACTTATCATAATATTTTAGTGAGAAATTACCTGTTTTACAAAATGTTTCACAATCTTTGATACTATCACCAGCTCTCCATTGCTCGTTACCTAATAAGTTTCTATGCTAACAATTATTTTGAGTAATTACCACTAGTGTTCAGTGCATTAAATGGCCTGTTCGCAACCATTTCGTTGTTGTTGTCTTAATTGGATACTGTCACGCCACCCTCATAATGCGAATTGTAAATCATCTTTTGGATGACTGGCTTGTGACATTACTATAGCATACCTTTCCTGATTGCGACAGTTCCATATTCACTCGTAGCAAGCCCTATTAAGCAAATAATGGTATTAAACATTTCACCATTGGCAGTGGCGAGGTGAAGATGCGCAAACTTTTAGTTCATAACAATTAATGTAGTTATTTTCATCTCTTTTCCTTTTGTTGAAATAATGGACCCTTCCCATGAAATATGCTAATCACATTCACGCATGCGTACAGACCATGTTGGTTGGCAAACGCCATAGAGTTGTGCACTAAGTAGACGCGCAATCGCGTCTGCGTCACGCACCCATTAGCCGTGTACAAAACAGCGCGATGTTCCCTCATTTTGCCAACCAAAACGTTAGTGCGTACGCGCTATGTGCAATTTACATATTTCTAGGGAAGGGTCTATTATGTAGGACACATAGTAGGACATTTTTGCTGTTTCCCGTGGGGGGGGGGGTGGCGGTGGGGGAGGGGAGTGGAGGGGAGGGGAGGGGAGGGGAGGGGAGGGGAGACTATAAAACATACTTTGTTAAAACCTTGTGGTTTTTAAGATAGGGGACGGCTCACAGTCGATTCCTATTTTTGTTTTTTTATTCACGGGGACAAGGGATCATATGCATAGGTTTTTCTTTCAAATTTTTAAAATTATTGTTCATGGCCTTACATTTCGACTTTTCTAAAAAAAGCTCTAAGAAAGACTCCATTAGGAATCCGAAACTTCTTGAGGCCGTTGCAAATTTTTGTTCAAGCTCTGTCTTCCTCCATTTCGATTTAGAACAGGCTTAACTATTTTAAAACATAAATATTTGGGAAATTGTTAATGTGAAAGAAAAAACGAGATGCAGTTTTAAATTACAATTTGTTACGTCTTTATTTCGTTATCAATTTTAAAACTCATAACATTCTAATATCATTCTCAAGGTCACGTAAACACATGATTGAGGATGACTCCAATATATTTCCATCTTTGTGTATTTAAAGGAAAATTACCGAGTCGTTTTTTTTTTTTCTAACAAAACAGTTGCTGGCGGTGTAAGCACTTGATATAGTCCACCATATAAATATACTTACAAACCTGTTGAAGCTTGAGATCGATCGACCATCTGGGTCTGAGAAAATAGTGGAAAAAGACAGCACATTAATTGGCATGATTTAAAAAGAAGAAAAAAAAAAAAAAAAAACGCTCACTGATCGATGTACTCCAAACTTGAATCTGGTTTGTATGTGCTTCTCATCAAATTAAGGCATTTCAGACAGGAATATTTCAAGGAACGTTTTCTACTGTCATCATTAGACCGTGTAAGTTTGTTTTACAATATTGAGTGGCTCAGAGTGGAATGGGAGGAATATTATCGCAAGGTAAAATTTGGAGTGTTCCATTTCACGAGGCGAAGCCGAGTGAAATGGAACAGTACAAATTTTACCGAGCGATAATATTTCTTCCATTCCACGAATTAAAGCAACTCAATATTTTGTTGTATATAACTGACATATAGATCCTTGTCATTTGATGTATTTTAAAAGTATATAACATACAAAATCACACAAATTACTGACAACCCAAAATCATAGCGCCGCGTAGCGGCAACAATGCACAAATCCGATCACAACCTTTTGCACAGGTGCTCCTTTGTTTTAGCAGCGGCGCTTTACTGCTAAAAAACATTGGGAACAAGGATGATCCTAACTGTTGAATGGGAAATGCTATTCCCCATGGGCGAATAGGTCTTTTTAACCGCTGGTGCGGATGGGAGTAATAGTGAATGTCACGTGAATTAAGTTCCACCAATCAAATAACAAGGATCTGTATGTCAGTTATATAAAAGTACATAATATGTGATCGTAGACGGTTTTTTTTTCTTACCAATTCTGTAATGTTCCTTGATTGCCAGTTATAGTTATCAGTGCCAAGGGTCACCTCGTTCGCAAGATCATGCTGAGCGCCTACAACCTCGGACAAGTAGGTGTGGATTACGTGTTCTTCAGCTATCAACCGTTTAATAACACCCTGAACTTTGGGAACGATGCGTGGCGACAGGTTAGTAAAACCAGTGCTTTCATTCACAGTGGCTGTTAATTGAGCAAACCCTTTTTAAGACACTGGACACTATTGGTACTCAATTGTTAGCATAAAAACTTACATGGTAAAGTAGAGCTGTTGAACATTGTGAGAAACGGCTCCCTGTAAAGTAACGTAGTGTTTGAGAAATGGTAATTTATGGTGAGTTCAGGCCCGAAGACTTGTATTAGTTTATAAGGTAACTGAAATAACCAAATTATGTGCAACAGTTTTTTTTCTTTTTTTTTTTTTTTTTTCCATAGTGCTCTTGCAGCTTCGATGATCAATAGAGTCAACATTTTCACAGATTTGCTTGTTTACGCATTGGTTGAAATACACAAAGTGGGAATACAGGTCTTTGACCCCCAAAAATGTGTCCAGTCGTCGATTTCACAAAGAGTTAGGAGTAGTTCTAACTTAGGACTACTCTTAGGATATATTAAGAACATAACGCTCGTCCTTAAGTTACAACGAGTAACCTGTCCTACCTCAAGATAAAACTAGTTTTAACTTTGTAAAATTCACCCCAGTGCATTTTTAAAAGTAATTATGGAAGACGTTTCAGGATTTGTAAAACCTTGGCGAGCACCCAAGGGCAGAACATACTTTGTTTGGACAGAACATATCTTGTTCTCCTCCATTACGCTGTCTGGCTTCAAAAGATGCGTTAATATCTGAACAGTTCTAATACAAAGGTGCATGGCCGAATTTTTGCTGATTTAACCCGTTAATTTTTTGCTGATTTAACCCGAAAATGTATTCCAAATTTGATCAAGCGCGATGCATGTACAGAACCAGCAACTCGGAATAATTGCACTTGACTACACAAACAAACTCTCGCAACAACATTGCGCACATTTTGTCACAGAATCATGAAACCAATGAATTGATTTTGAAAGTTAATGGCTGTAGAAAATAATTAAATGCTCTTAATTTTTACCGAATCTCAAATAAAAGATCGTTCAAGGACAACCCCCCCCCCCAAAAAAAAAAAAAATAAATAAATAAATACATAAATAAAATACAAAATACAGATTACGGCCAAAATCTGACTGCAACAGTGTTGAGGGTTTGAACGCAAATCATGTACCAACTCTTTTAACACGTTTTCTGCTGAACATGCTTATATCATTTTTACCACCTGCTCAAATTGTTTGTATGATTCAAACACACACAATCACCCAAACATGTTTGAAGGCACTGGACACCTTTGGTAATTGTAAAAGACCAGTCTTCCCACTGGGTGTATCTCAACATATGCATAAAATAACCATAATTAAATGGAAACTAAAGTTAATTAAATGGAAACTAAAGTTAATTAAATGGAAACTAAAGTTTCAGAACCTTAGTTAACTGTTTATTCATATTCTACTCATCGAAACACATATTTTAGTGACAAAAGCTTATTTTGACAAAATAGCACTTCCAGATGACTTTGAATGTTTTATCGGGGATAGAGAATATTCATTTATACTCATACGCCGATGTGTGTTATAACACTTTAATATGTAGCCTACTTTCCCTTGTTCTGTGATGTTGTACTTTCTCAGACCGTGGGCGGAAGTTAATTTACGTCGCGCCTTTTTGCACTCATTAACGCCGTGTCCAAAATAAAAGAAGTGCCCGATTCAAAGAAATTTCCAGATTTAAAGTAGTTTGTAAAAGAACATTATGAACATCGCGCTGTTTTGTACACAGCTGTTTACAAAACAGCGCGATGTTGCCTCATTTTGCCAAACAAAAATAATAGTGCACACGTGTTCAAATGAACAATTTCATGAAAAGGGTCCATTCACGAGCCTCTTTGTGTGACGTCAGATGTTATGGCTTGTTCGTTCATTTGCCAATCATGCGCGTCGCGCGTCTTCAAATATGCGAGTTTTGATTGTTATGTTGCTTGAATCTTGATGGAAATCTTTGGGCGGTAGCAAGCCATTGCAATTAATTGACCTGTCACATCAAATACTTGTAAATACATAGATGGGCATTTGCTGCTGACATTAAGTTAAAAGTGAGAGACCCTTCTTAATAACGAGATAAGAATGTTTGGTCAAGGTTTTTCCAGTGTTGTTAAAGCCATTGGACCCTTTCGGTACAGACAAAAAAAAAGTTCACATATTTACAAAAAATTTACAGGGTTTACAGAAGGTAATGGTGAAAGACTTCTCTTGAAATATCAGTCCATGAAATGCTTTACTTTTTGAGAAAACGGTAAAACAATATAAATTCTCGTTAGCGAGAATTACGGATTTGTTATAAACAACTGTCATGACACGGCGAAACGCGCGAAAACAGGAGTGGGTTTTCCCGTTATTTTCTCCCGACTCCGATGACCGATTGAGCCTAAATTTTCACAGGATTGTTATTTTATATATAAGTTGTGATACACGAAGTGTAGGACTTGGACAATACTGTTTACCGAAAGTGTATAATGGCTTTAAAGGCACTGAACAGTAAGTGACAAAGACCTGTGTGTTCACTAGGTGTTACCCACTATGGATACAAACAAAATAACAAATATGTAAACAATTTGGCTCAATTTAATAATAATAATAACAATAACAATATAATAATAACAGCATTTATAAAGCGCCATATATCCAAAAAATTGCTCAAAGACGCTGTACATTAAAAAGACAAAACACACTAAACATTATAAAAGCAAAACGAAGACAAAACAGAAGAAATTCATAAAACAAGGCAATAAATTTAAAAAGTACAAAGGAAACAAAAGGTATAATCATACTGTATACATTGTACATCACAGCAAGAAATGCATTGATTAGTCTAAACACAAATAGTAAAAAGACTAGTTATATTCAGAATTAAAAAGATAAGTCTTAAGTCTACATTTAAAAACAGCTATGGAGTTCACATTTCTTAAGTCTGCAGGGAGACTGTTCCACAGCTGTGGTGCTACCCGGCAGAAAGCTCTTTCGCAATTTGGTCATCGAAGTTGTTGGCAAGAAAATAATGAAAGAAAAAAAAAAAAAAAAAAACACCCTTGTTGCACAACTTTGTGTGCTTTCAGTTGTATAATAAAATGCTCCAGGCCTGAAGTATTTTTTTGTAGTGATAGTCTACCTTTTTCTCAAGCAATTCCCACACAATGGACAGCTCTCCGTTGCTCATTTATACCTAGTAAGTGTTATTGCTAACAATTTTTTTTTAAGTAATTGCCAATAATGTTCAGTGTTTGAAATGGTTGATAGAAGGATCTGAAATAATCTAGTTTGATGAGTTGTTCCAATGGTCAACAACTCTATTAATTGCTGTACCTCCGGCAATGAAACCTACAATGTTGTTTTAATTGGCGGTTGGTTGACGTCATTAAGGTCCAATGTTTTATCTCCGATCAACGTGTGTGTTTATTTCTCTTGAACTTAATATCGACTTAATAAAAAAAAAAAACGATTTGAAGAAACGAAGATTAAATTTCCATTTTGTAATCTCACGGCCATCAAAGTTATTCGGGAATATGTGCTTTAAAAAAGATGATTACATCGCACAGGGGACTTGGATAGAGTGACCTTTGGTAAAGTGGATGGGGTGGTGTCGGGGCGTTTCCTTTTTTATTGACAAACTCTATTGTGACACCTTGGGCATTGACATTGGGATGAATCGTGAATTCTCCCTAAACGTGTTCAGCTTTTAATCAAAATCTACAAATCTAAGTATCACTTCGATATAGCTACCTGCGTTGTGTGACTGTAATAGCATCTTTCACAAAAATGCATTAAAAATGATGGAGTGACGTCATTCATTTTTGTTATAAAAAAAGATGTAGAGAAGAGTCGGAGTTTAGTGTAGATGTGAACTTATTGGATCTTGGTTGGACAAGTCTCAGTAGAAATCCTCAGTGCATACCAGACGTATTTTATGTTGCGAGTGTTGTAGAGTTTGCGTCCAGATAAAGAATGGAAAGTATCAAATGTCTTGTATGTATGTTGGGGTGTGCCGTAGTTTTAACATCGTCAACGGAAATTCAAGTAGCTGTATTTTTGTCTGGAAGACCTTCTTCTTTATTCGGTCCACGGCTCTTACCAGCCTTTGAGATAGCACGAGAGACTATCTCGAAGCGTGTTGAGATGAACGAATACGCCAACTTCACTCTGACATGGGTTCCGTCGACGCTGGGGTGTGGCTCCCCCGTTCGAGCCGCCGTTGGAAAAGCCGCTAAAATGACCCTTCTAGAGAACGTAGTGGCGTACTTTGGGCCGGCTTGTAGCAGCAGCATGCAGGCCGTGGGTGACTTGGCTGCCGCCTTTAACGTACCCGTTTTCTCGGGCAGTGCTAGCTCCCATGATCTTGATGACAAAGCTAGGTATCCCACGTTGACGCAGACTGTCTACAAACCAAGCTCAATGGTTTCCTTCTTGGATGATCTTTTTCATAAGTTTCGCTGGAAATCTTACGTTTTGTTACGAGAAAGGAGGTCTGTATTCCCTCTTGCAGCAGATGCCATCGAAGATGGTCTACGCGGGGCAGATATAACACTAGCGCACACTTTTTATATCATCGCCGACGATGGTTTTGATTTTGTTCTGGAGGAGGCATCTTTACTCAGCCAGAGTAAGTATTAAATGCAATGGACTCTTTTGGTAATTACTCAAAATATATATTTGCAAAACTCATTTGGTAACTTAGTATTAAGGAGAGCTATTGATGGTACAACGCATAGCGGGAAACTACTCCCTCTGAAGCAACTCAGTTTTTGAGAAAGAAGCAATTTTCTCACTAAAATGATATTTGAATTTTATTTCGAGACCTCGGCATTATATATGGAGGTCTCGAAATCAAGCATCTGAAAGCACACAACTTGTGCAACAAGGGCGTTTTTTTTCCTCAATTATTCCCTCGCAACTTCGATGACCAATTGAGCTCAAATTTTCACAGGTATGTTATTTTATGCATAGTGTCGAGTGTCTTTAATGCATATTGTATTTTCTTGGAAACAATAAACTATATATTAAATAGTCCTGTTTTTCTGAGTGCTTTTTTTTTTTTTTTTTTTTCAGTTTAGAGTTTCTGTTTATGGAGTGTGCTTTGTTTTTAGTCACACAACGTCACATTATTATTATTATTATTATTATTATTATTATTATTATTGTTATTATTGTTATTATTATTATTATTATTATTATTATTATTATTATTATTATTATTATTATTATTATTATTATTATTATTATTATTATTATTATTATTATTATTATTATTATTATTATTATTATTATTATTATTATTATTATTATTATTATTATTATTATTATTATTATTATTATTATTATTGTTATTGTTATTGTTATTGTTATTGTTATTGTTATTGTTGTTGTTGTTGTTGCTGTTGCTGTTGCTGTTGCTGTTGCTGTTGCTGTTGCTGTTGCTGTTGCTGTTGCTGTTGCTGTTGCTGTTGCTGTTGCTGTTGCTGTTGCTGTTGCTGTTGCTGTTGCTGTTGCTGTTGCTGTTGCTGTTGCTGTTGCTGTTGCTGTTGCTGTTGCTGTTGCTGTTGCTGTTGCTGTTGCTGTTGCTGTTGCTGTTGCTGTTGCTGTTGCTGTTGCTGTTGCTGTTGCTGTTGCTGTTGCTGTTGCTGTTGCTGTTGCTGTTGCTGTTGCTGTTGCTGTTGCTGTTGCTGTTGCTGTTGCTGTTGCTGTTGCTGTTGCTGTTGCTGTTGCTGTTGCTGTTGCTGTTGCTGTTGCTGTTGCTGTTGCTGTTGCTGTTGCTGTTGCTGTTGCTGTTGCTGTTGCTGTTGCTGTTGCTGTTGCTGTTGCTGTTGCTGTTGCTGTTGCTGTTGCTGTTGCTGTTGCTGTTGCTGTTGCTGTTGCTGTTGCTGTTGCTGTTGCTGTTGCTGTTGCTGTTGCTGTTGCTGTTGCTGTTGCTGTTGCTGTTGCTGTTGCTGTTGCTGTTGCTGTTGCTGTTGCTGTTGCTGTTGCTGTTGCTGTTGCTGTTGCTGTTGCTGTTGCTGTTGCTGTTGCTGTTGCTGTTGCTGTTGCTGTTGCTGTTGTTGTTGTTGTTGTTGTTGTTGTTGTTATTATTATTATTATTCGGAGGTTGCGATATGTCTTCCGGATGGAGTTTCCATTATAATTGTGGGTGTATTTGTAGGTTTTAAGGGCAAGATTAATTACCACTTTTTAGGGAAATTCTGCTCTTTTGGAGCAACTCTGAAGCTGCTAAGTTTCAAATTAAACAAGGATAAATTGGCTGATGGTGTAACTTTAAACCAACGTTAACCGTAGGGGAACAACCACCAAAGTAAATTGAATCCTCGTATCCAAAGATGTCACAATTATTTAAGCCTCTAAGACTCTGCCAGTTGAAACGTCAGGCTATTAACTTTTTGTTTGCATTTATACAATCCGTCCTTTTGATTGGTAAATGGTTGGCAACAGCCCATTCGATGTTCTCAATTATTTCATAACACTTTGACACCTTGTTTTGTTTTTGAATTCAGTTATTGTGATCAGCGCAACTGGTGACAGTGTGCGCAAGATCATGATCAGCGCGCACAATCTTGGCATGGTGGGCGGCAACTACGTCTTCATAAGTTACCATCCGTTTAACAACACCAAGACATTCGGGGCAGACTCGTGGTATCAGGTAAATATCTCTCAAAGCCCTTTTTGAAACCACGGCTTTGGGTTTGGATTTGGCTTCAGGTTCCGTGCTCTCGTCTGAAACCCTGAGCGCGTACGCAAAGCACAATATATTGTCAAAACAACCGCAGGGCCAAGCTAGCCCGAGCCGAGTTTAATGCCGAAGCCGTGGATTCGAAAAAGGTCACAGTTCACTTTCAAGTTGGTTAATTTCAGTTAGTTCATTGTGTTTTCTAATTACGTTAATTTAAGATTTGGATTTGAGTGCAGAGATACATTATAAATTATTTCAGCACACGATGACGCGGCGAATCCAGAGGTAGCCATAGCCAAGCCGTATAACCGCCAATTTGAACAATGACTGACACTACAAAATGCCGTTGCTTTAAACTATAGGTTTTCTCGGTCAATTTCGGAAAATGACCAGCGGCCGATTTCACGAACGTTAGGATCAACCACAAGCCTATACTGAAAAGGGTTATTCGATTTGATTTTAAGATTAGTCAAATAACGTCATGCGATTTAACAAAATAATCATTCAATTTAACCATTCATCGAAGCTGCATTCAAATCCGCAGGAGTTTTTTTGAGGCGTGTGTTTAGTCATTCAATTTCATTTTGGGGCAGTCAATTCTGGAAGTTGTGCAATCTTAAAAATGCCTGGTTAACTTGTTGTTTCCTTATAAATGTTAAAGGTGTGCGGTTGGCGCTCTTGAACATAATTTGCCAAGGTGTCTGGCACGCCAATAAATGGTTGAGGAATATTTACACAAAAAAACAAAACCTAGAAAATCATTTTTTAAAAAGATTAAAAAAACATTCAAATAATATCAGGGCTTGGTCAGTTAACCATAAAAAGTTTCCCGAAAAAGTACCCTATGGGGCCCCAGGTAAAGTCTAATGGAATCATAAAATAAAGAAAAATAAGGTTCGTTTGATTTCAAAGTGAAGGTACGAAACAGTTTTCCGTTTAAAGTTTATCTGTTCATTCGTATTTCTTTAGTCGTACTTTGAATCCTCGTTGAGCAAAATTAATTGCCTGTTTACGAAATTGCAAATTATTAAATCAGCAAAATCTCTAGTCGAACCAGCTTTGCTAAATTGAATGATGATTGTGTGTCATGAAAAATAATGAGTGTGCTAGGAACTGGAATGCCTCAAAACGAAATTTAATGACCGAATTCTGAATTTGAAACGCAATAAAAACCGGAGAGGCAAACTAGCTTTAATTCAAACTCATTATCCAAAATTGACCGAGAAAATCTATACTTAAAAAAAAAACCATGCCCCACTTTAAACCTTCTCTGTCTTTTCTGTCTTACTTTCTGTTTATAAAGGAAAGTAAATAACAGCAACGGAATGTCAATGCTTTTAATTGTTAACGGTTCGGTAATTTATTTCAGTTATGTTTTTACGAGTACGGAATGAAGGACCCGTTTATAAAAAGCTATTACGCGTAATGACATAACGTTGGGAAATAAGCACAAACCCACGTACAGACGGAAGCTTTTTATTTTTACATTTAAGAGTTTATGGAAAAATGCAATATATTACTTGAATTTGTTTAAGAGTTTCATGTCCTTGACATAGTTCAAGTCTAAGTTTGGCACTAAAGCTTCACATTTTCCTCTGCAAATGGTTTTAACGTTATAGGCCTATTAGTATACATGTATAGGTTTTCTCGGTCAAATTCGGCAAATGAGCAGTCAGTTTCATTTTCATGCGCTCGAATTTAAGCTGTTTTGCCTCTCCAGTTGTTACTGCGTTTCAAATTCAGAATTCGGCCGTTCAATTTCGTTTTGAGTCGAGTCAAATTCCTTTAGCACTCTGTTCAATTTAGCGTAGCGTCATTCTTTTTTGTGACACACACGCCTCAAGAAGCGTCTACGAATTTGAATGCTGCTTTGATGAATTGTTAAATTGAATGATTATTTTGTTAATTCGAATGACGCAACACTACATTTGACTAATCCCAAAACTAAATCGAATGACCCTTTTCAGTAGCATTCGATTTCGCGCGAAATAGAGTAGCTTGGTGGTTAAATTGGCTGCTCAATTGCCGAAATTGAGAAAACCTATAGTATACATGTATTAAATTTGTAACAATAAGGGTGTCGGATCATCAGTTGTAGGAACATATGGGTGTCGGATTATAGGGTGTCGGAATATAGGGGTGTCGGATTATAGGGATGTCGGAATATAGGTTGAGTTGTCGGAACATAGGTGTGTCGGAACACAGGGATGTCGGAATATAGGTGTGTAACCATTTAAATTGCCATTGTTAGTAGTATGTTTGTTATGCTAAAATATATACTTGAAACGTTCGTTTGTTGTTGCCAATTTTGGAATATGAATGTCTAAACTATAAATACAAAGGTTGAATAGAGTGTAGTATAGAAGAAATAAAAAAAGTCAAAGAAAATCTAGAATGGTATACAATGGCCGTGATTTGTTGTCGCTTAAAGGCAGTGGACACTATTGATAATTACTCAAAATAATTTATAGCATCAAAACTGATTTGATTTGATTTCGAAACCTCAGATTTAGAATTTGAGGTCTCGAAATCAAACATCAGAAAGCACACACCTCGTGTGACAAGGGTGTTTTTCTTTCATTATTAACTTGCAACTTCAACGACTGATTGCGCTCTAATTTTCACAGGTTTGTTATTTTATGCATATGTGGAGATACAGCAAGTGAGAAGACTGGTCTTTGACAACTACCAATAGTGTCCACTGTCTTTAAGGCCCTCTCACACCTTCACGTGTCAGCTGGCGTATGCCGACGTATGAACATTTCTCCAAAACGTTGGCGGCACACACTGAACTATCGATGTTTTTTTTTTTTTTTTTTTTTTTTTTTTTTTTTTTTTAGCGTATAAAAAGCTTTGGACGTACACATACCGTTGAAGTAACTTGCATAGAACATTTCCATACCGGTTAGATAACTTAATATACAAACAAATACCAACGAGCGCTTAGCGTGCTACCGGCGTTACAACTTAAGGCCCTGTCACACCATGGCGTATCGCCTGAACGTAAGCCAACGTATGCGGAATATCAAAAATACGTTGGTGTATGCTGATATAAGTTTGGGGTAAATAGGGTATACGTCGTTTACGTTAAAAGCACGCACTGATACGCTGTTCAAATTTTGAACACGTCGAGACCGCGAATTTGTTTTGAGCATGTTCAAAATTTCTCGGCGTACTGAACGTGTGCTTCATACGTTCTGCATAAGTTCCCCGTAAGTTCACGGTACGTTAGACACACGTTGACATACGCTGGCATACGTTAGAGGAATGTTACTCGTAGTTTGGTATACGTTGATGTACATCGGCTAACGGTTGCTTGCTTCTTCTTGGGAGGCATGCCATCGGCGGGATCGATGTGCTTGAGATCGGAGCGGTATTTATACGTTCTACAGCGGCATAGGTCACGTGTTCGTTGTACGCTGAGGATACGTTGAGGATTCGTTGAGGATAAGTTGAGGATACGTTGAACACGGCAAACATATGCTACGAATGCGTTAGGCATACGTTACTCATACGCTGTGATACGGTGTCATAACTTTGTTATTAGTTAGTGAAACGTTATCAATGCGTGAGTCATACGCTATGTATACGTTCAATACGCTATGTATACGCTATGGCTACGTCCTTTCCAACACCGATGCCGACTTTTTCGATGCATTTCGTTGGAAAATTGGACGTTCTTGGACTTTCGAACTATTTTGTGCATACGTTGGCATACGTTCAGGCTTTACGCCATGGTGTGACAGGGCCTTTAGGCCTAACGATAGTCTAGCTTGAGCGTGTGTGTGTTTTTTTGCATGGAGCAATCCAACCAATATAAAGCGTCCTCTTTGCGTCGTGATCTTTGTCGTGTTTGTTATCGTTGCAATGTGACTCGGCCTTTATAATTATAAAAAAAAAATTCTAGTTAATTTTAACCTCAAAAGTCCGGCAACATGGTACACGGACATAGTTGTTACGCCTTTAAATTAAATGACAACAAATTAGAACAGCGACTGCTTGGCCTTTCCTTCCAATCTTGAACAAAAAAGCACCGCATTGTAAACGCAGTGTTGGCATTGGATCGAAGTACCTATTAATACTAAGATCACAGTTCCATCGAATAATGCTGGTGCTTTCTTTAACCGAAGGTTAAAACGTTGAAATTACATAGGCCCCTAGCAATCAAAATAGTAATCTAATCAAATATTAATAATCCTAAGATCACTTTGTCATCGAAGGATGTTTATGCTTCCTTTTAACCGACGCTTATAACTTCGAAATTATATAGTAATCAAAATAGTATTAACAATCAAATGCGAAGGTTTTTCTTTGATGATTCTCTACGAAATGTCCTGATTGATTTTAGTAAATGCTTTTGGTTTTTTCAGGGAGATGAGCATGATGAGATTTTGAAGAGCGCTTATCGGGCATTAATGACGATCCGTGTGTATGAACCAAAGAATCAGGAGTATATTGACTTTCAGCGTGAGATTGCAGATCGTGTGCTTAAAGATTATAACATCACATTTGAGCCAGGGGATGAGGTATGAAATCCACTTTATACCATGGACCCCCTTGTATGTTCATAATTAATTGGATTGAACAACGACTATACAAAGTTCCTTTGGGAAGAAATAAAAAAACGACACTACTTTACTTAAAAAAAAGTTTTCTTTTTGTCAAACTAAATTTTTAAGATTACCCTCGATCCAAATGTTCACCCCTTTTAACAGGAGATCCAAAACCATGCAAAAGCAAGAGTTTTTTTTTTCTTCAAAATTAATGTAGGGCCTAGATGTTACTGCCATATTATTTTCTGATCCAACTGTATTAGGGATAAGTGACATCTACATTATTTTTGGATTTAGAAAAGAATCTTTATTCATGATTATCAACGATTCAGATGAGCTTGATATGCAAAAGCGAGTTGATCAAACCCATTAGTAAGTGACATTAGTCCCGAGCAGACGATTCTATCCTAACACCTGATAATAATTGTGTAAACCTTTAATACACAGAATAATTTCTTTGCGTCGTCATTCCATGATGCTTTGATTCTGTACTCACTTGCCATCAATGAGACACTACACGAGGGAGGCGACATACGGGATGGTCTAGCACTAAGGGGGAAGATGTGGAACCGAACATTCAGAGGTAAATATACCTTTATATAAGCCATTTTTAGGTATGGGTGACACATCACACTGCACTTGTTGGGTTGGGTACATTTGTCTGTATGCACCCAATCCACGCAGTACATTCTTATAGTGTCCACCATACATCAAAAAGGCTAAGTGCAAGGTCACAATCTGAGTTTTTGCCAACCGAGGCTGGAAACCTTAAAGACAGTGGACACTATTGGTAATTGGCAAAGACCAGTCTTCTCACTTGATGTATCTCAACATATGCATGAAATAACAAATCTGTGAAAATTTCAGCTCAATTGGTCATCGAAGTTGCGAGATAATAATGACAGAAAAAAAAACACCCATGTCACACGAAGTTGTGTGCGTTTAGATGGTTGATTTCGAGACCTTAAGTTCTAAATCTGAGGTCTTCAAATCAAATTCGTGGAAATTACTTCTTTCTCGAAAACTGTGTCACTTCAGAGGGAGCCGTTTCTCACAATGTTTTATACCGCCAACCTCTCCCCATTTCTCGTCACCAAGTAAGGTTTTATGCTAACAATTATTTTGAGAAATTACCAATAGTGTTCACTGCCTTTAATGGAAAGCCATAAATGCAAACACAAACAGGTACCTACTGTTTGTAACAATGTTACACACAATTATATTTAACGATAGCGTTGAATTTGTTGAAAACAAAGATACCAATTATGATAGGCATATGATGTAATTGAAAGTTTGCAGAAAATATTGACCAAATTATTCCTTAATACGTCATCTCTCCCCACCACTCCATCCCCCCTCCCCCTCCCCACACCCACACACACATTCCATCAGACATGCACTCAATTGTCCCGCAAATGTGTAAACTCTTCTTCTTTTTCTTCTTTTTTGAAACTGGTTACCTTAATTGATTAAATGCATTAAATACTTAATTCCAGGCATCGGTGGCGAGGTTGACATGACGCCAGACGGAGACAGAGCGACCATGTATTCCCTATGGGATATGACTGACACTGAAAATGGCGTGTACGAGGTACCTAAATGTAGCCTGAGCCCTAATTGACACTTGTGTCCTTAAGCAAGACACTCAAACCACGATGCGTCATCCTTCGGATGGGTCGTTAAGTCGTTGGCCCCGTGTGTTGCGTATGACATATCCAGTGCACATCGAAAAGAGAAGGGGTTCTCCCCGGTGTTCCAGGTTTGATTGCGGCACACTGCGCCAAAATACCCTGTAAACAATTGTATGGTGATATGTAAAAGGACTAGGTAGGTCTCATAATGCAAACGTTAGTCCCTCATACCTTGCAGGAAAATGCTTGTTATTAATACTATTTATTCGACCAGAACAGCACAAAGTGTACAAAAATATGTATAACAGCACAAAATAATAAATAAATGTTAAGGTGCATTGAGCGATATGAGCGCTGTAAAAAAGAAGCCAGTATTTTCCGTGGTCTTTCTTGAGAAGTTTGAAACTCCTTGAACTTATTGGCCTATGTTAATTATACTTTTGAAGAAAGCCGGTAACCTCAACGACACCAAGTTAAAAAAAAACTTGTTAATGTTAAAGATTTATGTTTCTTATTCAGGTTGTTGCTGATTTCTTTGGCTTGTCCGGGAAGGCAAAGTTTTATAGGGAGATCAAGTGGCACGGGCTCCCTCCCGGTGAGGTACCATTGGACAAGCCTTTCTGTGGGTTTTACAATGAGAACCCCGCCTGCAAATCTGAAGGTAGAAACTCCCGTCTTGGTGTTCACGAGTTCAGCCCGGTTCATACTTTTTTTTGGCGAATGCAATGCGAATTTGACGTAACTTTTACGTCACAAATTTGTTTTCGCTGCTTCAGCACAGCTCAACCCCCGCGAAGTTTTCGTTGCGAATTCGTGACGTCAACATTTCTATCGCATTATCGCAGGAAGCATGAACCGGGCTTAATATTGAGTCTTAAGTTTTGTCGTAACCCATCTCGAATTACTCACTTAGGATTCGTTTTTTTTTTTTTTTTTTTTTTTTGAAAGATCTACGTCGTGTTTAATGAGAAGACTAATTTAGCTAGATACTCGACATCAGGTAATGAGTCCAAAATGTTCACAGATAAAAATATTTTTTATTTTATACTTTACTCTGGGATACACCAAGTGAGAATAGTGGTCATCATCGTCTATATATTGAGTGTTTGGAACTTTCTTCATGACTTTGAGGTGCTCTTTTGTATTAAACTCAAATTTTTACTGTTATCGTGGAAACATTTGAGGTCCCTTGCAAGACGTTGATTATAATTATTGGTACATTTTTCTTAATGTTTTATTTCATGTTCAAAGAGAGCAACACTGTTTTGATAGTCTCTTCGTGCTTGGCTGCCAGCGTGTTCATCATCTCAACATGTGGCATCATGTTCGTCTACAGGTAAAGTAAAGCTCCACCATTTTATAACAAGAGCAAAATACTGACGTGGACCTCATTAATTATTACTATTATTATTATTATTATTATTATTATTATTATTATTATTATTGTTATTCTTCTTCTTCTTCTTCTTCTTCTTCTTCTTCTTCTTCTTCTTCTTCTTCTTCTTCTTCTTCTTCTTCTTCTTCTTCTTCTTCTTCTTCTTCTTCTTCTTCTTCTTCTTCTTCTTCTTCTTCTTCTTCGTCTTCTTCTTCGTCTTCGTCTTCGTCTTCGTCTTCGTCTTCGTCTTCGTCTTCGTCTTCGTCTTCGTCTTAGTCTTAGTCTTAGTCTTAGTCTTAGTCTTAGTCTTAGTCTTAGTCTTAGTCTTAGTCTTAGTCTTAGTCTTAGTCTTAGTCTTAGTCTTAGTCTTAGTCTTAGCCTTAGCCTTAGCCTTAGCCTTAGCCTTAGCCTTAGCCTTAGCCTTAGCCTTAGCCTTAGCCTTAGCCTTAGCCTTAGTCTTAGTCTTAGTCTTAGTCTTATTGTCATTGTCATTGTCATTGTCATTGTCATTGTCATTGTCATTGTCATTGTCATTGTCATTGTCATTGTCATTGTCATTGTCATTGTCATTGTCATTGTCATTGTCATTGTCATTGTCATTGTCATTGTCATTGTCATTGTCATTGTCATTGTCATTGTCATTGTCATTGTTATTGTTATTGTTATTGTTATTGTTATTGTTATTGTTATTGTTATTGTTATTGTTATTGTTATTGTTATTGTTATTGTTATTGTTATTGTTATTGTTATTGTTATTGTTATTGTTATTGTTATTGTTATTGTTATTGTTATTGTTATTGTTATTGTTATTGTTATTGTTATTGTTATTGTTATTGTTATTGTTATTGTTATTGTTATTGTTATTGTTATTGTTATTGTTAATGTTATTTATTTATTTGACCTCAACAAACACAATTACATCAAAAAGCATAGCAAAAATTTAACGAAAAGCAACGAACCAATCAAAATAATAACGAATACAATGAATATACAAGCAAAAAGCAAACAATAAATATAAAAAACAAGAATAAAAACCCAGAACAGAACATGACAGGAGGGCAACTAGATAAGCAAAAAAAAAGAAACGAATTGAAGAGGAGCATGCAGGCATGGGGAGTAAATCAACTGAGGGAAACAACTTGACAGACCAACAAGGAACAACTTATGTGGGTCAGGAACAACAACAGTAAACTTGATTACTGTTGCTCTTGATTACTGTTGCACTAATCCAGAGGATTAAACGAAACACAATGGACATAGAACTGGCTATACAACAATAGTGATTAGGTTCACCATGCCTGCAAGCACCAGCAAGTAGTTACAATTAGTTAAATTGTAAAGCAGGTCGTTGTTTTACCAATGTACACAAAAACAAAACAAAACAAAACAAGACATTTAACAATGGTCTATGTCAAAGTAACGGGGTGGATTTCATATCTCGAGTTTAGGACGAGTTACTAAAAAAACTTAGGACTAGGCAAGCGAATTTACAATCTCCTAGGACTAGTCCTAGAACTATTTTCTGAAAAAGCAATGTGTAACAAAAAAAAAAATTATTCTTCATCAACTAAAATTTGAAAAATTGAGTTTGTTACACATATTTTTGTTTATTGGTTATCCGCAGGAAATGGAAGCTGAATGCCGAGCTAATGAACATGTCATGGAAAATCCAATATTCTGATCTGGTTTTTAACGATATTTCCAAATCAGTGGCGTCTTCGATTCGATCCCTCTCACTGTCTGTTGTAAGTTATTATATACGGGGACATTTTACAATAAAGTGCGTCACCAATAGTTTGCTGAGGGAAAGTCGTTTTGAAAGTAGACAATCCCAAAGATTGAACATTTGGCGTCAAATTTCGAGACTCGTGAATTACACCAGAGATCTGCTGTTGAACCCACGTCCATAATCACATTGACCTCGCATCATACCACAAGGCCTTCATGGATATGGAGATTCTCAGTTCAATCAGACGTACAGATTAAAAGCCGACACATGTCCTTATAATTGAGGATAAGCATAGGGGACCAGTCTACAGTCCCAATGCACAAAGTACGTTTATCCTAACGCCTGACATTCCCAGATCTCTGGCGTAAGCCACGAGCCTCGAAGTATGACGTCAGAGGTTCAGACTAACAATCCCAGTGCACGAGCAACGTTTGCCCTCACGCATTTATGCAACAGTTCGAGCAAAATAAGTGTTTGACTCTATTTTGTATGTCAAACCTGACAAGGTGGATATTGACTTTGCTTCGGTGAAGCATTTTAAACAATCAAACCACTCAAGGGCAAACTCTTAGAACTGCATCGCCCTGGCGGCCTTACACTTTCGTATTATACTCAGTGACTCTGTATCTGTGTACAGAGAAAAAGTCCTATATAGGGCTAAGCACTGCACTACATTATGAACATCCTGATGTTAAATATAATGTTTTTAATATGTGCTGCGGTTTATAATTTGTTTCATACAGAATAGTTGAGGATAAAATCACAATGAACAAAAGTAAAGCTTACAGATTGTAACATATCATACCCGTTTTATGATTTCCATAGATATTTGACTTACCTTTCAAATCTGCCTCCGCTAGCATCTCTAAAAAGTCAAAATAGACAAGACGTATGATTCCACTTTGTTACTATAGTGGTGTTATTTTATTTTATTTCAGACTGGCCAGACGGGAGACGCAAACCAAAGACACATTTTCACCAAAGTTGCTCAATATGAGGTAGGCCTAGCTATAACATTGTTTGTTTAGACTCCTACCCTATTGTTTAATATAAAAAAAGCTAATACCCAACATTGCTTCCAGTGAAGAAGATAACAAATACTTGAGAGATAGTTTTATCATATTCAAAACACCTATATCACATCCGCTGTTATGTTTGTTACCGGTATGCCTATACATGCAAAATACAAACGAACAATAAGTTTGAGAATGAATTCAAATTTTCGAAAGCTTCAATTATTCAAGAAACTTCTGTTTTCTTTCTACACTATTTTGCATCGGCTGTAAATACTCGTTTGTTTACTCTTTGTAATGTGTTTTTGATGTTCTGAACGGTGGATGTTTGACCACACTTAATTAACTACTCCAACGATTTTTTTTTTACTAGCCCGGGTTTACACAAATATTTAAACTATGTCACAAAAGATGCGTCAAGACCTATAGTTAATTTTATTTATTAATCTAACACATATTTTAAAGATTATTTGTATAATATTGTTATTTTTTGAGCCAGTCATTTTGTAACTGTACTAAACATCTTTAATTTATTTCCTGATTTCGTCCCATCAGGGTCGTGTGGTTGCCCTGAAACCCATAGTGAATAACAAACTCGACCTGAATAGGAGTGTGCTCTTGGAGTTACGAAATGTAAGTTGATCTCTAATTCAGCATTAGCCTTTTGTCAAGGCGTTCATGTCTTGGACAGCTTCATGGAGCCGCTCTCCCAAGCGAATGGAAAGGGAGACCAAGCACAGAAGCCACGAAGGCTTTGACAAAATGCTAGTTCAGCAGGGACCTCGATCGTACTTTTCATGTTGCTGTTAACTTAAAGTTAGCTGCAGTAAAACAAAACAAATTGTTTGTTTGTTTTCTTTTTTCTTTTGGAGTAACGAATATAGGCCCCCAGGGAAAAGGACTTTAGTTAAAACTATTCTGTCCGCCCTTTATCATAAGTTTTCTATATTAACTAAAAAAATAAAAATAAATAAAAAAACGGAAACGTTTGTACCGAGGTCTCTTACAGAAAGCTGGTCTAACCCTAAGTCCGGAACGGAACAAACTAGATTTTAGTACTCTATGTTTTTGACTTATCTAATGTTCATAAAGTAAAACAAATGTCTTAGCATAAACTTTTTTATGTATTTTCGCCGTCTGAAAAACTAATCCAACCTAGTCAAAGTTACAAATTAAAGTTTGTCTGTTTTAGAGTTCCGTGTAAAGAAAAGCATTAGACCAACCCCTGTAAGAAAACTTTTCTTTTTTTGTTATTAAAGGTACAGTAGTTCGCTGTTTTTAAAAGTTTTATTGTTTAATCATTTGCAGTTGAGACGTCTTGAGCATAGCAACATTATCCGGTTCGTAGGAGCCTGCACTGATGGACCAGCCGCTTTCAAAGACATGATTATAACGGAGTATTGCCCTAAGGGTAGTCTTCAGGTAAAACACAATAATCATCAAACTTGAACATCAGTTTATAAAGACGAGCAGAGTATAACTGTTCGAAACGTTGAGACCAAACCGACTCATCCCCAACTCATTGTTGTATTTCAAGCAAAAATTGGTACATGGGGCATAGTGGGAAAACCTAAGAAGTTAAACATGCTATGACTGATATTTTATAGTTATGATTAAGTACAAGTCACATATGACTTAAAGGCAGTGGACACTATTGGTAATAACTCAAAATAATTAATAGCATAAAACCTCACTTAGTAACAAGTAATGGGGAGAGGTTGATGGTATAAAACATTGTAAGAAACGGCTCCCTCTGAGGTAACGTAGTTTTCGAGAAAGAAGTAATTTTCAAAACCTCAGACTTAGAATTTGAGGTCTCGTAATCAAGCATCTGAAATCACCAAACTTCGTGTTACAAGGGTGTTTTTTCTTTCATAGTTATCTCGCAACTCCGACGACCAATCGAGCTCAAATTTTCACAGGTTTGTCATTTTATGCATATGTTAAAATACACCAAGTGAGAAGACTGGTTTTTGACGATTACCAATAGTGTCCAGTATCTTTAACAATAAAATTATGTTTATCGCATAAATAATACTTCCGTTTTATTAGATTTAATAATTCATAAATGTTTTAAGTCATGTTTATGAAAGCAGCCTGTCGATAACTATAAGTCGTAGTTATTTGACCTATGCTGACAACATGTATAACATAAGCCATGTCTTTTTGGTCAAAGGCACTTTGACGATTCCGTCGGTGTTGATTCGCCCGAAATGGATGTATGTTTGGTGTTTTTTTTTATATTCGTCTTCTGTTATCTGAATTCGATATACAGTTTAATAAATGATCCTTAATTTACCTTTTAACTTTCTTTATGATCAGGATATTCTCGAAAACGACGCGATAAAACTGGATTCGGACTTTAAGAGTTCATTGTTAATTGACGTCATCAAGGTGGGTATCTGATAAAGTGAAATGCTCCCCCCCCCCCCCCCCTAGATTAAAGCCAGGTTTGCCTTTTAAAGTTCCCCGGTAGAGAGCATAACTCAATTTCTACACAACAAATTCTTAAAACGCATGTCGAACAAGACTACAGATATTCTGCGTCAAACTTGTCCTGGATCGCACTCTTTTACGGAGTTCATCCCCATAACATACACATTCTCAAATTTTCATCCCTGTGTGGAAACATATTTTGTTCTTTCCATTGTCACGGTAGTCCTACTTAAGATTTTCCCACAGACGTGTACACAACAATTATTGTGGAACACCTCAGTCTTTCCCCTGTGGATTCCTTCGTTTCCCTTTTTGTTTTGTCATTGGTCGACGTCCGACTAGAGTTCATAGGTTTATCCTTCTCATTAAACATCGCTTGCCATTTTGTTATCATCCCCCAGGGTTTGGGTTTTCTTCACCACCGCAGTGAGCTTGGTGTGCACGGCAGGATGAGGTCTTCTAACTGCGTGGTGGACAGCCGCTTCGTGGTCAAATTGACGGACTTTGGTCTCCTTGCTTACAGGGATGATGCTTTATCCGACCAGAGTGATGAACAAACACACCTCAAAAGTATGCTCATTGTCTTCAATAGATGTTACATTTACATCGGGCGGTACCTGCTGCTAAAATATATGGTTCGAACTTCCTCTATCTACCGGGCAATCTCGGTGGTCTAGTTTGTATGAAACTGCTCTAGACTTACAAAGGTCGTGCGTTCTAATTCCACCCGATTAATATGCCTGTGATTTTGATTTCACAGAACTCTGGGAAAGTACTGAGTATACAGTGCTTTACACAAATCGTTGTAAGTGAATTAAAATAGCATGGGACGAACTATTTTCACCGTTAAGCCCGGTTCATACTTCCTGCGAATGCGAATGCGATACGAATGTTGACGTCACAACAATTCGCAACGTATATTTCGCAGTCAGTTCAACTTTGTTCAACTCACTTGCAAATATCGTTCGAAAGGAGGGTTGTGACGTCAAACTTAAGTCAAATTCGCTTCGCTGGCTTTACTCAACAACAAATGAATCAGACAGGATTTGTGTTGTACTTAACTCTGATAATAGCGGCACTACGGGATCCCTCCTTTAGTCTTAGAGGCTTTGCCGAAACTAGGACTAACACATTTTTACGATGTATCAAACTGGAAAGAGGGGGTGGGGGGCTCGGTTGCTGTTTTATCGAGTGGTTAAACGGATGACCGTTTCAGGACAACTTGTCAATACCAAACAGTCTATACCCTCAATATAAGTTTCATCTTTTGGAATGATTTCCTTAGAAGTGCGATTATGTGCTATAGAGCTCAGTCAATTTATGTGTTCGTGTCGTGTCCTTTGCAGAAATGCTGTGGAAACCACCAGAGTTCATTCGGAAATCAAACGAAAACCACACGAAAGAGGGTGACATTTATGCAGTTGGTATCATCATGCAGGAGGTGGCGATAAGAGGTCCGCCATTCGAGAATGAGTTTCGAGAGACTGAGGGCGTAGAAGGTGATTAAATGCTCCCCTTTCTCCAAATTATATTTCCGATCTCTTGTTCTCTTATACCCCTGGCAGAGAAGATCAGCGGTCCTCCTAAAAAAATCCCTTTTCGGTGAGCATAGACCTATCTATACTTGATCAACCGGTTCCAGGTCTTTTATTCTCGCTGGACCAACAGGAATGGAACAAATTACCTCATCATGGAATCATCTTCAACTGCAGTCTTCAAGAAAAATCCTTAAACATACCTTTTCAGTCAAGTCACATCAATCATATGTATGGTTTTGTTCTTTTTCTTATTTCTGCGACTTGGAGAAATATTCTTTATTAAACATGGTGTCGTCATCTTGCGTTTCCAATGTAACTATTAAACGAGACTAGAGCGAAGGTTGCCAAGCTCTTTCTATTGAACGCCATTGCTCACTATGTAGTTGGTCGGATCGTTTAACTCTGCCATGTTTATAACTCTGTTCGAAAAATGGCAATCTAATTCAATTTAGTAATTAAATGGTTTGCAAAACAGAATATCAATAAAGGAAAACCGAATGTTAAAACTATCGACTGGATCGGTCAAACTGCCGAAAAGATGAAATGGCTGTTTGAATCAAATTTCAGAAATTGAGAGGTGGACTTATTGAATAAAATAATGAATAATTTCCGTGTCACAATGCAGCACGAAAATGGCAATGTTACTGAAAAGAATGAATTATATTAAATTGTCAAACTGAATGACGAAATTTCCGAAAGGAGTTGTCGTGCGAGGATATTGATCTGGACCACCGAAATTGTAGCAATGGTGTTCCACACATTGTATCATTTGCCATTTCCTATTGCACACTTCGAACGTAAGGGCAAGTGTCTGTATGAACAATTTTCATTAAAAAAACTGTGGAGTTTCATACTGAAATTTCTTTATTTTTTTATGCAAAAGAAAATCTTCATTTCATAACCAATAATATTTGCGAACGGTTATTTACTCTCAGTCTCCATGTTGTATATATTGTTTAAAAAAAAAAAAAGGTTGTTAAAGACCCTGGACACCATTGGTAGTTGTCAAGGACCAGTCTTCTCACTTGCTGTATCTCAACATATACATAAACTAACAAACCTGTGAAAATGTAAGCTCAATTGGTCGTCGAAGTTGCGAGATAATAATGAAAGAAAAAAACACAGTGTCACACGAAGTTGTGTGCTTTTCGAAACTTGATTTCGAGACCTCAATTCTAAATCTGAGGTCTCGAAATCAAATTCGCGGAAAATTACTTCCTTCTCGAAAACTACGTCACTTCAGAGGGAGCCGTTGCTCAGAATGTTTTTTTTTTTACTATTAACCTCTCCCCATTACTCGTTACCAAGTAAAGTTTTGTGCTAATAATTATTTTGAGTAATTACCAATAGTGTCCACTGCGTTTTAGATATGAACTGTATACCACACTCTAAAAACTATTATTACAACTTATTGTTCTTGTTTTGAGTTTATACCCTCTGTCTTAAATGTTACTACCTTTTTACCAATTTCAGCCATTTTGAAAAAGATTGCGTCTCATTCAACTCAACCATTCCGGCCCCACGTCCCAACCGAAGCCTGTCACCCAGAAATGCGCGCTATTATGGCAAGATGTTGGCATGAAACACCAGAGGAAAGACCCACAGTGGATGAACTCATGGCCAACATGAAGAAGATTTGCAAGTATGATTGCTGGATAACTAAGCCCCCTTAAATAAAGGGATATTGATTGGATAGAAATGGTCGTGCAAATAAATTAATGAATGTTATCTGTTATCATGCTGTGCTCACAAAATCATATCGTGTACTTCAGAGGGAGCAGTTTCTCACAATGTTTTACACTATCAACATCTCTCCATTGCTCGTTACCAATTAAGTTGTTATGCCAGCAATTACTTCGAGTAATTATCAACAGTGTCCGGTGCCTTTAAGTTTTGTTTCTGGATTTCAATAGGAATGTCTCGGGAGGTATCATGGACAACCTGCTATCTCGTATGGAGTTCTACGCCAGTAACTTGGAAGGTCTTGTAGAGGAGAGAACCTCTGCCTTCTTAGAAGAGAAGAAGAGAGCTGAGACGCTCCTCTATGAAGTCTTGCCGAAGTAAGATACATCAATAAGCTCATGATTATGTTCACATAACACGTTTTTATTCACTTAAAGGGCAAACTTTGGTAAACAGAATTGATGAACAAAATACAGTTTAAACTGATTTGAATATGAAATAAAACTCATTGATTTAAGATTATTACGAATTATAGGTCGGTGGCCGATCAGCTTAAAATGGGATCCACGGTAAACCCAGAGTCTTATGACAATGTGACGATTTTCTTCAGTGATATCGTGGGATTCACTGAGCTTTCATCGGGCAGTACCCCTTTGCAGGTGGGTCAAATCATTGTTCGTTGGTATCTCCTTCAGCAGTATTGGAAGTAATCACTGGTTACTATTGGGTGCGTTCGTTTAGCTTCCCTGGGTCGACCCCGGTCTGCCCGGTACGTTCGAATAGCTTTTACGGGGCTCACTGGGTCAGCCCCCACTGCCCTGCTTGTGGAGTGTGTCACTTGGGGGTGACCTGAGGTGCACGCCGTCACCACGAGAGGGCGAGTGTGATCGTTCGATTAGCTCTTGTCACAGGGGCTCACCCAAGTGAGCACTGCGGGGTCGACCCAGGAAAGCTTTACGAACGCACCCAGAGTAAATACTCAATGCAGTTTACTCATATAAACGTGTACATTGTGATTGAGTAGTCAGCAATTGTATTTATTGTGTGTCAGTGACATTTTTACCTTCATTTTGATCTTTTGATTTTATTTTCAAAATATCATCTCTCTGAAGGTTGTTGCTCTGTTAAACGATCTGTATACCTGTTTCGATGGCATTATTGGCAACTTCGACGTATATAAGGTAAGTCTTGCACCAATGATATACTATTGTCTGGAATGGGGTGAACAGTGTTGGAGCTTGCAGAATGTGTTTTGGAGCAATACTTGTGTTTTAATAGATGTTAAATTGTTTGCCGTACCCGCTGCTAAAACATAGAAATCGAACTGCCTCTATCCACCGGGCAATCTCAGTGGTCTAGTTGGTATGACACTGCTCTAGAATTCCAAAGGTCCTTGGTTCGAGTCCCACCCGAGTACTATGCCTGTGATTTGCACAGAGCTCGGGTAAGTACTGAGTTTACAGTGCTAAGACACATCGGTGTATGGGTACAAACCAAAATGAATTGTGTTTTAGACGTCATAAGTACATAAGTACATAAGTACATAACCAAACAAACAAAGAATTTAAGTTAAAAAAACTGATTTTTCTATTGAAGGTCGAGACGATTGGAGACGCCTATATGGTGGTGTCAGGCCTGCCCATCCGCAACGGCTCTGCCCATGCGCGAGAAATCGCCAACATGGCGCTTTCATTGCTTGGGGCAGTGGGAACCTTCAAAGTTAGACACAGACCAGAGTGGAAGCTTCAACTACGGGCTGGAGTACACTCGGGTAAATGTTTTTTTTTTTTCTTTTTTTTATTTTTTTTATATCAACAGAGTTACAATCACTGTCATGTATAATTATCATAGAAGCCGAGGTATTACACGTTTGTTTCTAATATTGTGTACTATAATTTGTTTTGTTTCCAATCGGTAATTAAGGTACCTCTTCTTGGGCAAACTATGTAACATATCCACGTTGTGTTTCCCTTCGCTGGCATGATACAATCCACAATGACCTTACCCAGTTTGCCTTTTAGAAGTTCCATGCATTCTTAAACGCTAGTTTTATCTATAGGGTCATGTTTCATCGTTTAAATGTCACAATCAAGTGTTGCAAGTGTGTAAAGTCATGCTAAAAAGTGCATTTATTCTTCCTCGCAATAGGTCCGTGCGTGTCTGGAGTGGTTGGTCTTAAGATGCCCAGATACTGTCTGTTTGGTGACACAGTCAACACAGCGTCAAGGATGGAATCAAACGGAGAAGGTAAAACTGTTGTTGGATAAAGTGCCTTTGATGATACAAACAATGGGGTCATAATTGGCATTTCGATTGCATATAGATGACTTGCACTGGTGTTGTTCTCTCTTTCTTTCTAATTATATATAATCATATACCATTGGTTCTGATTTGTAATTTTGATTGGCTTTAATTTCCCCGTCTTTTCTGAATACCTTCCCTGTATCCTCCTTCTCTGTTTTGCTATAAATAGACATATTTTTGTTTGTTTTTGTTTATGCCTCCTAAATATTGTCTGTTTTTGGATCGAAAGCTAACGCCGCCTACCCATTCATAAACTATTATATATTAATATGGTAACGAAACCAATGATGCGTCACTGTGAACTAAATTTGTGTAGCTTGCTATTCTGAGGAAAACCTTAAAGAAAGTGGACACAATTGGTAATTACTCAAAATATGTATTAACATAAAACCTCTTGGTAACGAGTAAAGAGGTTGATAGTATAAAACATTGTGAGAAACGGCTCCCTCTGAAGTGACGTAGTTTTCGAAAAAGAAGTAATTTTCCACGAAGTTGATTTCGTGACCTCAGATTAGAATTTGAGGTCCCGAAATCAAGCATCAGAAAGCACACAGCTTCGTGTTACAAGGGTGTTTTCTTTCATTATTACCTTCGATGATTGACCTATTGAGCTTAATTTTCACATGTTTATTATTTCATGCATAATTATGATGAGATACAGCAAGTGAGAAGACCGGTCTTTGACAGCTACCAATAGTGTCCAGTGTCTTTAAACTCGCACTCTGCTCATCATAAAAACAGAGCTTGAGTCTGGTTCTCTGAAACGCTCAGCTTTACAAAATGCCACTTCACTGTTGTTGTGTATCACAGGCCTATATCTACTTTTAATTGTTAGCAAACTGGTACTTGATCTTTAATTTGACACTTGTCGATGAAGTGATGTCCGGGCACTGCTTAGATACGATCTACTAGTCCAACACAATTTATGACACCCACTCTCCACTTTGACGTCTTTTCATTCTTAAGCACTCAAGATACACATCAGCGATACGACCCGACATATCCTGCAAGAGTTTGACGAGTTTATCATTAAGGATCGAGGAGAAATTGAAATGAAGGTACAAAAATCAACTTATACAAGTTGTTTACTAAATGATGTATTGATTGATACATCTATTCATTTGACAATTTGTTATGAGCTGATTGAATGATAATGGCAGACCAGGGTTTGATTTAATGGAGAAAACATTAAAGCAATATCAATTATCGATAGCGAGAATTACGCATTTATTTTAAACACATGTCATCATGACACAGCGAAACGTCAGAAAACAAAAAGTGGGTTTTCCCGTTATTTTCTCCCGACTCCGATGACCGATTGAGCCTAAAATGTTTACAGGTTTGTTATTGCATATATAAGTTGTAGTACACGAAGTGTAGGCCTTACACAACACTCTTTACCGAAAGTGTCCAATGGCTTTAAATGAACACGTTGCCTTGGATCGGACGAGTTGGTCTATAAAAAGCGTTTGAAACGGTTCGTTATGAAATGCATATGGTTAGAAAGATGTTGTAAAAGTAGAATTGGTGATCTACACAAATGTGCCTCGAAATTGCGTAGTTTTCTTTTTACCTCGTCGACTAACATGGTCGGTAATTCATTGGAGTCAAATTTTTGACTAAAAAAAATGGCCGACTGTGTTAAAATTCGCGACGTAAAAGGAAAACCGTGCAATTTTGAGTGATACTTGTGTGGATCATTATAACTTACTTGTAAAACATCTTTCTAACCATATGCATTTTATAACAAACGGTTTCAAACGCTTTTTATAGACCAACTCTTCCGATCAAAGGCAACGTGTTCCGTTAAGTAATTTGTTCCGCTCAAAGGAATTATGAAATTGAGCCCCGTTGTTGCGTTGAGTGGATTTTCACAAATAATTGGATAACTGAAATTTATTCCACATTGCATAACTGTTCTTATTCAATGTGATATTGAACATAATTATTGTTACGCTCAAGGCAAGCCTATTTCATTAAGTGCGTTACTGACGGTAATGAAAATTTAAAACATTGTTGTTTTTTCTGATCAAACTGAGTTTCATAATCCAAATCTTATTTCGTTAACACTGCAGGGTAAAGATAAACAGAGGACATTCTGGCTAATCGGACAACAATCTCAACCTTAGTTCATGCAGTTCAAGAGGACTGATCTGAGATCAATTGTAAACCTTAATGCACCTGTTTGGGGTTTCTATATGTTTATCCACAAACCAAATTCAAGAATTTAGGCCTACTCACTCTAAAAACTGTAGGTTTTTTTTAAGTTCAGGCTGATCCGAAAACTGGCTCATTGTTGGAATTTCAACTCGGATCCTTTGTTATTTTAATTAACTATAAGTTTTCTCGGTTAAATTCGGCAAATGAGCAGCCAATTTCATTTCCATGCGTTCGAATTAAAGTTGTTTTGCCTCTCCAGCTATTACTGCGTTTAAAATTCAGAATTCGGCCATTCAATTTCGTTTGTTTTGAGTCGAGTCAAATTCCTTTAGCACTCTGTTCAATTTAGCGTTTCGTCATTCTTTTTCGTGACAAACACGCCTCAAGAAGCGTCTGCGAATTTAAATGCTGCTTTGATGAGAAGTTAAATTGAAGGGTTATTTTGTTAAATCGAATTACGCAACATTACATTTTACTAATCATAAAACGAAATCGAATAACCCCTTTCAGTAGCATTCGATTTCGCTCGAAATAGAATAGCGGGGTGATTAAATTGGCTGCTCATTTGCCGAAATTGACCGAGAAAACCTATATAGATTAATTATTGTTTTTTTTTTGTCACTTGTAAAAATATAAAATTTTACAGTGTACAATTGTACAGTGACACAATCCGGGTCAAAGTGAGACAGAATCCGGGTAAAATTGACCCAAACACGGGTCAGGACCAACTAGGTTTCCAGGTTACGAGATAGTGATGTCTTGGACCAACATATGTGCGTGCTAACCAGGCTGTTGTGTATGTTGGCACAGCTTGTATGTTTGCTGCCTAATTCTGCGCGAATGAAAATTTGCCAAAAATGCATCTGTGAATGGAAACACCCTCTTTTGTTCGCAATATTAAAATAAAAATTTCATGTTTGTTATAGGGAACGCGTCTAATGCGTTTTTGTCTGTTGGTGATTATTTTGGGCCACATTATGGTAAACTAAAATAAAAGTGTTCGTAAACCAATTTAGCTTGCATATTTAGCTTGCACATTTTGCACCGTATTTTACATGGCAGGTATAATGTTTGTGTATCAAGTTAAAAAAAAGTTCAATTCCAGATAAAAATCGTTCAATGGTCTCTTGAAAATCGTCACCTTCAAAGAGCACAAAAATATCCCTTGAAAAGGGGCTTAACGTGTTTGGGTTTTTTTTTTCTCTGCGTAAATCTTGAATTTGTTTTTATTGTCTAATGACTGCCCACACTCATGATGTTAAATATGCATACTGTGTGTATTTCAATACTTATATAAAGGTATAATAATGCTATAAATTAGTTATTTTTAAATGGTGTAATCGAAACCCAACCTCATTTTGTTCTTTGTAAAACTTCACAACCTACAATGACTGTTAGAAAGACATATTTTCACTTTATTCTTAAAGTCAGAGGAAATTCTGAAAGTTTGTTGATATATACGTTTAATTATTAACACAATGATTAGTTGAATATAGCCAGGTAAAGTTATACCAAAGTTTATACTGCACCAAGTATTAATTAATTTCACAAAATACACCGACTTGAAATCACCGTTATGCCTGTAATAAAACACAACTAAAATATCACATTGATTGCAAATGGCAGTTCTAATCTTGTTTTTACCGAGTAGAACACACTCACTAATTATATAGATAGATATAGATAAAAAGTTTTATTAAAACAGAAACTGTCCTCGCAGCACAAAGGCTGAATTACAACAATTTTTCACTCACTAATTCGGCTGTAGAAATATCGTGCAGTATCATTTTCTCTTAAAAAAATTAGGCCTGATATAGTTATCTCTTGTCATCACCCAAGCACGTGGTTTCACGTTTCATTTGCCGGTTCTTCATTTATGTTTGTTTTTGAATACCTTTGGTGTTGATATACTATTGAGGGAATCTACCAATATTGATAAACTTGAACTTACAAAAACCTTGTCTCGTGCTTTGATGGCCAACCATAAAATGAGGGCGCTCGTCAACAATCAGGGCATCAACTGTAACGTGATGTATAGTATAAAACGTATAGTTGGTTGTTCAAACATTTCAGTCACGCTCCTCTCGATCTGGGACCACTAGCAAAAATAGTAAAATATGAAACAAATTTTCCAAAGTCTGTTTTTGGCTTGCCTGATGTCCTCTGTAATTACATCAACGAGAATACGAGTTGGTGTGCTCCTGTCCAACAAAAGGACACATATTCTCGGTCAAGCGCGTCTTTACCCGGCACTCGAGGTTGCTCAAGAGACCATCTCAAGCCGTGTCCAGAGCGGGGACTACGCAAACTTCTCCATCGAGCTGCAGTTCTCACCCACGGGCTGCTCCGGGCCGGTTGAAGTTAGCCTGGGAGTGGCCGCTCATTTCTACTTCGATGACGAGATTGCAGCTCTCCTCGGTCCCGCTTGCAGTAGCGATATGGAGAGCGTTGGGGACTTGGCAGCTGCACTGAATATACCAATTCTCTCGCCGAGTGGGAGCAGCCACGAGTTGGACGACAAGGGGAGGTATCCGACGCTAACGCAGCTGGTCTTCAAATCCAGCACGATGGCGGATTTCCTTGGTAGGCTGTTCCTTCTTTACGGGTGGAACTCGTTTGTATTACTTGGGGTTTCGTCCGGATACCACTCCCTACCGACCGCAGCAGTGGAAGACGGTATGCGTGAGCTTGGGGTTAGATCGTACGTTATTTACATCGACGAGGTGGAAGACTTCAATGCTACTTTGGAGGAAGCATCTCTAATCAGCCGGAGTAAGTAGAACAACCTCATACTTTGTTTTGTATCTCATAAAGTGTCTGTATTCGTTTGGTAATTAATTGTTTTATGGCAAACAAACTTGAGTGGTGAGAACTAGAACAGCTTGTATACTCTTAATGTAACATAGTGAAAACCACTCGTTTTATTTTACGCCATACCTCCCTTGCATAGAGCCATTATGGCGGACAACTCTGTATAGAGTGAAAGTCGGGTACTTTCAACTCGATTTAGAGTGAAGTTCGTTCCAATTTCACTCAAGAAGATTGACACTTAGTTTTTCACTCCCAAAAGAGCGAAACTGACACCACTCGGACGCTTTTACATTAAGAGACAATTAATAGTATAATGCATTTTGAGAAACATTCCTATTTCAAAGCACTAGTGCTGCGTTGCATTTAACGTACTGTCAGAGGATCACGAATTCCTCCAGCTGTACTCTAAACCGTTTACGGGTTACGTAACCACTTCGATAGCTTTCTAGTTTTGTGTTCAGGGCAGTTGGTTCTCCGGCATTTCCTACACCTTCCATATTTTTTGACTCGTGTACAACATAGAGTTTTTCAGTAAAACCTCTGGACCTAGAATTGATTGATCAACTTGTTTGCTTCCGTTCGCCCGTCCTGGTACCTACACCGGTAAAAACCTAATAGGGCTATGGGTTATGGAAAAATAACATATCACTTGTTATCCCACTAAAAATAAAAATGAGAAATGTTGCCGCTTCTTAGATTGTATATTCCTAAAAATACTATTCTTCTAAGAGCGTGGAAATCGTCTGTGATTACCTTTTGGAAGTAATATTTTCATGAGTTATTTTTTCTTTTGATATCTTTACTTATACATATTATTGAATATTTGAACGGTTCCAAAAACTAAAGGTACACTTTGGTAGTTGCTCCAAAAAATTATGACCATACAAGAGTGTAATGGCCGGGTGGTTTTAGAGCATCGAATACAAGTTCTGGTGCTAATTCACCGGAGTGTGGGTTCGAATCCCCGTCGTGACACTTGTGTCCTTGAGCAAGATACGTTACTAAAATTGCTTTCTTCACACCCAGGGGTATAAATGGGTACCTGCGAGGGAAGAGGTTAATATTGTGAAAGAAAAAACCTTTGGAGCGATATAAACTGTTGTCCAGGTTGTATACTCCCAAGGGAGCTGAGAAACATTAAAACAAGGATGTTATTGGCCCTATGACCAGGCCACTAATGTAAAGCGCATTGATACGGTTATTGTGAAATGCGCTATATAAGAATTGGTTATTTTTACAAACTAACTTGGCAAAGAGTTGCCGATAATAGGTTAGAAACTACCCTATTTAGAGTTTATGTGGTTTTAGAAGAAAAACAAGTGTAATTTGTTAAAGCCATTGGACACTTTCGGTAAACAGTATTGTCCAAAAGCCCACAATTCGTGTTTCACAACTGATATTAAAAATAACAAACCTGTGAAAGTTTAGGCTCAATCGGTCATCGGAGTCGGGAGCAAAAAACGGGAAAACCCACCCTTGTTTCCGCACGTTTCGTCGTGTCATGACATGTGTATACAAAAATGTGTAATTCTCGACAACGAGAATTGATAATTGTTTCAATGTTTTCTCGAAAAGTAAAGCATTTCATGGGATATTTCAAGAGAAGTCTTACACCATTACCTTCTGTAAACCCTGTAAATTATTTGTAAATCTGTGAACTGTTTTTTTTTTTCTGTGCCGAAAGTGTATGGCTTTAACCAAACCTTTGAATCTAAAAAAAGGCTTCAGGCAAGATGCTTCTCTCCAGCATTTACAAGATACACGCAGGCTCTTATATATTAATACATATTTTAATTTATGTTACTTTATTTTATTTTTTTCGGGGGGGGGGGGCTGCAAATTAATGAAATAAAAAAAGCTGCTATGTATCCACATTGAGATTGTGTGTTTATGCACATGTTATACATGGGAATTGTTTAGGCCTTTACAAAACATACCGTAAACCGTAAATGGTTTAAAAAAATTCGTGCAACACGAAGACATTTGGCAATGCATGCCTCTGGGAAAGTCACATGCCTCTGGGAAAGTCATCACTTGTAACACTGCATTGTATTTTCATTTATTTGTTTTATCCCCGTCTTGTTCTGAACCACCCCTCATCAAAATCCCCTCTCTGTTCTCATGGATTGTGTTTTAAGCCTCTCTTGCCGTATACGCGCCGTGTTCAAACAACTCTTTTACGTCTTGAAAGCAAGTCATAAATGCAACATCAAACAATGAAAGAGCACTTACGGGTAACACAAGGGCCTCCGGAGATGCTCAAGATCATATTTAAATGACCTCAATTCGATTCAACTTCATTTTACTACTCCCACTTTTTGTTGCTTTATTTAATTTTTTATTTTTTTTTCATTAAGATATTTTACTCAGGGGGTTACAGAAAGATGCTTTCACATAAAAAAAAAACAATAAAAAAAACATGACCGACCGAAATAAATTAAAAAATCTGGGGCAGGCTAAGATTAATAAAAATAAAAAAAATATCCATACAGAATGGACCTTCCTTTAAAACTATTTTTGGAAAAGAACCAGTTCAACCAGTGTATAGAGCAATTCATTTCAAAGAGTTCCGTTGAAAAGAACCAGTTCAAGGTTACAGTGTAATATAGAGCAACACTTGTATAAGTGTTACGTGGGGATGCACCATCGACAAAATCGTTGAACTACTGATACGTGAAGATCACCAAGGATTGGTAAATTTCCTGTTAACGGGTGTCCCACAGGTGTCCTAGATTTGGGAGACTCAATTATTCAAACCAACCAGAAGTTACCCTTATATTCAAACGGTGGTGCTCAAAAGCATGCCAGTAAAGTTAGTTTGATATTGGATAATGGACATAGGTTTGTACAATCACTGTACATAACCTACGTGAATGTCCAATGTCCAATATTGTGTATGTCAAAAATTCAATATTGAACCTAACTTTACTGTCATCTCCAAAGCAGCCAAAACGCAAGGCGCGTCGTGTCATCGTTTCATGCGGTCGTGCCCTACCGTCATCCATCCGTCATTTTTGTTGCTCGCTTAAATAAAATCATTACATATTGGTGAATCGGGTAATACATCATTAAAGGGTATTATGTACTTTTTTCCTAACAAAAAACACAATGTCCACAGATTTACATTCAACTTACACAGTTTGAAGATTATGATAGTAGAAAGCTTCCCTTGAAATTTTACTTACTGAGGTGCTGTAGTTTTTGAGCAATGAGTAAAAGTAATAATTTTCGTCTCAGTTTTAGCATGTAAAAACGTATGGTTTTGGTATTATATCATAACTGGTTAAGGGGGTTTTACATGCTAAACAAAATGATTTTGTGACTTGTTTTACTCATTTCTCAAGAACTACACAATCTTAGTTAGTAATATTCAAAGGGAAGCTTTCCACTATCATCATCTTCAAACCCTGTAAGTTTAATGTAAATCTGTGGACATTTTGAAAAAGTACCCGAATCCTTTAAAGGCACTGCGCAGGATTTCACGAAACGTTAGAATTTGTCCTCTCTCGAGTAAGGACGAGTAAACCCGTCCTTACTAAGGACGGGTTAAATGTGTTATAATGTATATGGATACGGAACCTAACTTCGTCCTATTGTACGTAGATTAATCACAAGTTAGGAAGAGTTTGGTGAAATCAACGGCAGTACACACTTGGTATGTCAAAGACCTGTATTCTCACTAGGGTATCCCAACATAATGCGTAATCAAACCTGTGACAATTTTGGCTCAATTGGTCGTCAAGGTTGCAAGAGATTAGTCAAAGAAAAAAATACCCTTGTTATATTTCTCCGTGTTCTTTCAGATGCATAATAAGAAGCTTCAGCTGAAGTGTTTTAACATTTTAGTGAGAAATTACCTGTTTCACAAAATGTTTCACAATCTTTGATACTATCACCAGCTCTCCAATGCTCGTTACCTAATAAGTTTCTATGCTAACAATTATTTTGAGTAATTACCACTAGTGTTCAGTGCATTAAATGGCCTGTTTGCAACCATTTCGTTGTTGTTGTCTTAATTGGATACTGTCACGCCACCCTTATAATGCGAATTGTAAATCATCTTTTGGATGACTGGCTTGTGACATTGCTATAGCATACATTTCCTGATTGCGACAGTTCCATATTCACTCGTAGCAAGCCCTGTTAAGCAAATAATGGTATTAAACATTTCACCATTGGCAGTGGCGAGGTGAAGATGCGCAAACTTTTAGTTCATCACAATTAATGTAGTTATTTTCATCTCTTTTCCTTTTGTTGAAATAATGGACCCTTCCCATGAAATATGCTAATCACATTCACGCATGCGTACAGACCATGTTGGTTGGCAAACGCCATAGAGTTGTGCACTAAGCAGACGCGCAATCGCGTCTGCGTCACGCACCCATTAGCCGTGTACAAAACAGCGCGATGTTCCCTCATTTTGCCAACCAAAACGTTAGTGCGCACGCGCTATGTGCAATTTACATTTTCTAGGGAAGGGTCTATATTGTAGGACACGTATAGTAGGACATTGTTGCTGTTTCCCGTGGGGGTGGGGGCTGTGGGGAGGGGAGGGGAGGGGAGGGGGAGGGGAGACTATAAAACATACTTTGTTAAAACCTTGTGGTTTTTACGAAAGGGAACGGCTCACAGTCGATTCCTATTTTTTTTAATTTTTTTTATTTTTTACGGGGACAAGGGATTATATGCATAGGTTTTTCTTTCAAATTAAAAAAATAAATAAAAATCATGGCCTTACGTTTCGACTTTTCTAAAACAAAAATGCTTTAAGAAAGACTCCATTAGGATCCCGAAACTTCTTGAGGCCATTGCAAATTGTTTCTTCATTCTTAGGTCACGTTGGCCGGAAAGCAGTGAGTGCAATCCAGCTTATTCACTTCTGCTATATCTTTTAACTCGCAACTCTGAATAGAAAATGCTTTTATAGCAAGCCACCAGTAGTCTTTTTTAGTTTTGAGACTAGGCCAAAAGCATTAAAAGATACAAACAAAGGCATCGAAGACATTTTTATTGTATTCGTTAAAACAATAATTGGTTTTACATGTGCGTGGCCGAGTCAAACTTTTTTTGTCAAGCTCTGTCTTCCTCCATTTCGATTTAGAACAGGCTTAACTATTTTAAAACATAAATATTTGGGAAATTGTTAATGTAAAAGAAAAAACGAGATGCAGTTTTAAATTACAATTTGTTTTACGTCAATTTTACAGTATCAATTTTAAAACTCATAACATTCTAATATCATTCTCAAGGTCACGTAAACACATGATTGAGGATGACTCCAATATATTTCCATCTTTGTGGAAAACAAAACAGTTGCTGGCGGTGTAAGCACTTGATGTAGTCCACCAAATAAATATACTTACAAACCTGTAGAAGCTTAAGATCGATCGACCATCTGGGTGTGAGAAAATATTGGAAAAAGACAGCACATTAATTGGCATGACATCGATTTAAATAAAGTATAAAAAAAAAACGCTCACTGATCGATGTACTCCAAACTTGAATCTGGTTTGTATGTGCTTCTCATCAAATTAAGGCATTTCAGACAGGAATATTTCAAGGAATGTTTTCTACTGTCATCATTAGACCGTGTAAGTTTGTTTTACAATATTGAGTGGCTCAGAGTGGAATGGGAGGAATAATATCGCAAGGTAAAATTTGGAGTGTTCCATTTCACGAGGCGAAGCCTAGTGAAATGGAACAGTACAAATTTTACCGAGCGATAATATTTCTTCCATGCCACGAGATAAAGCAACTTAATATTTTGTTGTATACAACTGACATATCGATCCTTGTCATTTGATGTATTTTAAAAGTAAAAACAATGCACAAATCGGATCACAACCTTTTGCACAGGTGCTCCTTTAGCAGCGGCGCTTTACTGCTAAAAAACATTGGGAACAAGGATGATCCTAACTGTTGAATGGGAAATGCTATTCCCCATGGGCGAATAGGTCTTTTTAACCGCCGGTGCGGATGGGAGTAATAGTGAATGTCACGTGAAGTAAGTTCCACCAATCAAATAACAAGGATCTGTATGTCAGTTATATAAAAGTATAAATAGATTGTTGTTGTTTTTTTCTTACCAATTCTGTAATGTTTCTTTATTGCCAGTTATAGTTATCAGTGCCAAGGGTCACCTCGTCCGCAAGATCATGCTGAGCGCCTACAACCTCGGACAAGTAGGTGGGGATTACGTGTTCCTCAGCTATCAACCATTTAATAACACCCTGAACTTTGGGAACGATGCGTGGCGACAGGTTAGTATAAAACCAGTGCTTTCATTCACAGTGGCTGTCACTGAGCTAGCCATCTATGTGTGGCATTATGACACGATTGGTTCTCAACTGCTATAGCACAAAAACTTACTTGGTAAAGTAAAGCTGTTGATAGCATAAACATTGTGAGAAACGGCTCTCTCTAAAGTAACGTAGTGTTTGAGAAAGGTAATTTCCGGCAATTTCTCCCGCAAACTTTAAAAGACTTTAGGCCTAAAGACTTGTATTAGTTTATAAGGTATCTGATGTAACACAATGTTGTGCAATTAACAGGGGTGTTGTTTTTTTCTTTCATTATGCTCTTGTAACTTCGATGATCAATTGAGTCAACATTTTCACAGATTTGCTTGTTTACGCATTTGTTGAAATACACAAAGTGGGAATACAGGTCTTTGACCCCCAAAAATGTGTCCAGTCGTCGATTTCACAAAGAGTTAGGAGTAGTTCTAACTTAGGACTAGTCTTAGGAGATACTAAAAACTAAACGCTAGTCCCAAAGTTACAACGAGTAACCTGTCCTACCTCAAGATGAAACTATTTGAATTTTTTTTTTCTTTGACAGAACACATCTTGTTCTCCTCCATTACGCTGTTAGGCTTCAAAAGATGCGTTAATACCTGAATAGTTCCAATACAAAGGTGCATGGCTGAATGTTTTGCTGATTTAACCCGAAAATTTATTCCAAATTTGATCAAGCGCGATGCATGTACAAAACCAGCAACTCGGAATTGCACTTGACTACAAAAACAAACTCTCGCAACAACATTGCGCACATTTTATCACAGAACCATGCAACCAATAAATTGATTTTTAAAGTTAATGGCTCTAGAAAAAAATAAAATGCTCTTAATTTTTACCAAATCTCAAATAAAAGATCGTTCATGGACAACAACCCCCCCCCCCAAAAAAAAAAAAAAAAAAAAAAAAAACAGTGTTGAGGGTTTGAACGCAAATCATGTACCAACTCTTTTAAAACGTTTTCTGCTGAACATGCTTATATCGTTTTTACCACCTGCTCAAGTTGTTTGTATGATTCAAACACACACAATCACCCAAACATGTTTAAAGGCACTGGACACCTTTGGTAATTGTAAAAGACCAGTCTTCCCACTGGGTGTATCTCAACATAAGCATAAAATAACAAAACTTTGAAAATTTGAAGTCTTGGTCGTCGAAGTTGCAAGATAAAAATGGAAAAAAAAACACCCTTGTCACACGAAGTTATGTGCTTTCAGAAGCTTAATTTAGGGACCTCAAAATCAATCATGAGGTCTCGAAATCAAATATATTTTTATGCTAACAATAAGTTTGAGTAATTACCAATAGTTTCCAGTGCCTTTAAGGTTATACATGTTGGTACATTGCTTAAGATTGTGTTGACATTCAAAGCACTGTTTAACCACCCTGCTCATCTTCTTAGGGCGATGAAGACGATGAGAAATTAAAGACAGCCTACCGAGCCCTGATGACAATTCGTCTGTTTGAGCCGACTGATGACTCGGAGTACAATGCGTTTCATAGAGACATTCTGGACCGCTCGTTAAGAGACTATAACGTGACTCCAGAGTCTGGCGGCGAGGTTAGACTCAATTCAATTCAATTAAATTTATTTATTACATCACAGATTACAAGAACAAAGTGAAAATTGTTTCCCATTATTGTGCACTGAAAAGATTCAAATTTGATACTCATCGAAAAACAAAAACATTACATTTTAAAAACACAGAATTAACGCAGCCTCATTCACCAATAAGTCCACAAATGTTCTACAAAAATGAGGGAAAAATCGAGACAAATTTGAGACACTGAGCGCACAAGGTGATCGCCACAGTGCAGCGCCGTTATAGAGTAATATTAATGAACGGTTCTCATGAAATGTGCAAATTTAATTTCACGTGTGCCCATGATGTTCCCTCATTTAGCTCACCATTGCCCAATTGCGTGGCTCTGCACCGCGGAATGTTGTGCTTACTGCCCATCGAAATGTGTTTAATATTCGATAAAGTGGGATGGGAAGAGCTACAGATGGTGTGCCAATCGTTTAATAGAAAATCATCTTGGGCAGTTGGTAATGCTTTATTTTATTTTTTGGTTTGTGAGTAAAGGTGTGGGGAAATAACGATACAACAAAAGAAGAATTACCACAACAAAGTAACGGTAAAACGACCTAACATCGACAAATATTTACTGATGCACTTATCCCAGCCGAATAATGAATGCCAATATTCAACGACTAAGACGAACAAACCAATACATACATAAAAATTACACTCTGTTTCTACCTAAACGGGGGAAATATTTTTAAAGACTTTTTTATTATTATTATTTTTAACTTTGATACAGGCCAACTTTTTCGCAACCTGTTACCACGACGCCTTGATTCTGTACTCTCTTGCCATCAACGAGACATTACACGAGGGAGGTGACATTCGTGACGGTCTAACTCTACGACAAAAGATGTGGAACCGAACTTTCCAAGGTAAGCCGGAAAATGGCGTGGAAGGTACTTTGTGTATGACGTAAGACTCGTCCACGTTGCCAATTTAAAGATTCGTAATTATTTAAAGACACTGGACCTTATTTGCAATTAGTCCAAATAACTGTGTGTATAAAAGTTTACTTGATAACTTGAAATTATGAAACATTGTGAGAAACGGCTCCCTTCGAAGTAACAAGTTTTTGATAAAGTTGCCTTTTATTATGCATCTTAAAGCACACAAAGTAATTCAACCAGGGTTTTTTTTTCTTTCAATGTTCTCTTGCAACTTTGATATTGACAAATTGAGCCCAAATTTGCACATGTTTGTTATTGTATACTTGATATGTTGAGACACACCAAGAGAGAATACTGGTCTTTAACAACTACCAAATGGGTCCAGTGCATTTAACCAACAAACCACCCATTCAATCGTTCAAAGGCTTTTCTTGGAAATGCTGGTCTTGGTCTACGGTGTACCGGTCTTGACTACAACACTGATGTGAACAGCATTATACTTCATGAACGTGATAGTACAAGTAGGATTTGCAACTTTGCATGGTGGAAATACGATATAGAAGGGTTTGCGGTAACACCATGTAATGACTATCTCTAAATGAGTTGGGGTGGTTCTGAAAAGAACCGTTGGTTTCAACTTGACGTTTCAATCAGTATGCTCTGATCGTCTTCTGGAGAATGCTGGACTCTGATAGTACAAGCCAACTACAACACATTGGGTCGTTTGAATAAAAGTAGTATTTCCTGACAAGTACTAGCAAAAAGTAAAAGCATAAACTACCAAGTAGAAGCATTCAGTAAAAGCATCTTCTAAATTCCGTATGAATAAACCTATTCTTTTACTGCAAAGTATTCACTTATTAATGCTTGGGAGTAAAATACTTCTGATTTACCATGGCTGAATGGCTCTTAACAAAAGGTTTCCTTTGTATTACAACTCCCATTCACGTCTACGTACGCACTCACACACACAGCCAAATCAGCATTTGATTTAACAGAAACATAGAAATCTTTAAGTCATCCATGAGGTTTTTATTCTGACAACATTTTGATGAAGACGGCTCATCTGGACACACAGAATAAAAACGTTTTTGTTAAGCTTTTGAAACTTGGAGTGGAGCATGACAGCGCTGTATAGAGAAGAAGAGAGCTGGATATGAGCATAGCTATTTAACTTCAACTTAACAGTTTTAATAATAACACGAACAACATTCTATTGAAATGCATTTAATTGTTTAAAAAATTACTTATTCTGATGTTATGATCGAGGCATTCATTTCTGAGTTGAAAAAATTCTTTACATCTTTTTTAAAAGCTTACTGTAATGATACAAAACGTTTTTTTTTTTACAAACGGTTTTATTTTATCCTCAGAATATAAACAAGTTTTATTAAAAGCAGTTTGAGTTTGTGTGTATTGTTTCTGTTGTGAAACACTGTGTATGTGTCTATTTAATATTTCAGTGATGTCTTTCCTTTGGACTAAAACATTTATCCTGTGAGGAACATTCATAAACACTGTCATTTCTTTGGACGAGCATTTTACTTCTGTGCCCAAGGTAGCTCTGGAGCTCACTCCAAAAAATCACTAGTATTTACTTGCATTTTGTAGTATATTCTCCGTTTTATTCATATGGCAGTAAGTAAGTGCTAAAATTAAAAGAATTTACTTTTTGGTAAAAATAGATACTTTTAGCATTTTAGTAAATACTTTTAAATAACAGTTTTTACTTCCTTTTATTCATATGGATGGTAGTAAATACTTGAAATTTTCAAGTAAAAGTAAGTACTGCTTTTTATTCATACGACCCAATATAATACTTTCCAACCAATTTGAATTTATTGCACTTTACCCTGTGCCAAAACTTATACAAAGAGACAACTTCACTTTTAACCTTGGTTATAATAAATGCCTTCAAATGGCAATATAAGCAGATTAAAATTAGTGAGATTTAGATGATATAGAAGTTATTCTATTCGGCGTTTCAGATGACATTTCTGCATGCTGATATACTTTAACTTATTTTCAATTAAGTATGGTTGGATTTATACTTATTCTTCATCAATTGTGACATTACTCTTTGTATTTTCCTGCCTTCGTTCGAAAATAGAAAAACACAAATACATAAGATGTGCATGGACGCCAGTCTGTTTTTTTTTCTTTACATTTTGTATCAATCTTCTTTTGTGATATTGGAAGGTACACACCATTATTCAGACTGAACCATTTGAGAATCGCTTGTTGCACTTATACTTAGATTCGTTATCAATTGTGACATTGCTCGTTGTGTTCTCCCGCTTTCCTTCTACAACAGAAAAGAAGAATGGAATTAAAAATGCATAGACCCGGTTGCATTTGTTTTTCTTTTACAACTGATTTCAATCTTCCTTTGTGATACTGGGAAGTGAAATATAATTATTCAGAGTGATATGCCTCTGAAGAAGGCCCGGTTTGGATCGAAAGCTACTCATTATTACAGATTTCAGATTAAATATATTTTCATTATTTACATTTTGAAACCAATCTTCCACTGTGTTTTTGAAAAGTACACAGCTTTTATTCACATTGCAACATTGTACAATAGGTATTGCTGGTGACATTGTAATGACATCTAGCGGTGATAGAATCGCAACGTACTCCCTATGGGATATGACGGACACAGACAACGGTGTATTCGAGGTAAGAACGTTTTTGGATTGAAACTTACATAAGAGAACTCCGGCGTGAAGGCCAAATAGAGTTCCAGCCTATAGTGTAAATCACATCTAGATTGAAGTAATTATACAACGTCAGTTTGATCTGAAAAGGCTACCGTGCTGAAACTCCTTTATTGGCTACAGGGGGCGGGGGTGGGGGGTGTAGACTCATGCCATTTCTCCGTGATCATTGACGAAGAGCATTGGCTGGTTTTGTAGGAGTCGCACGTAATAATTGAATTCAGAAAATTACCTCGGTTCACGTAACTACAACTGATTGTTTTTGGTGACCTAAGTCAAGAATTTTTTTTTTTTAGGGGGTTCCACTACTGTTGACCATAATATTTAGCTTGCACTAAGAGTTTATGTGCCCCTAAAAACTATTGGAAAACAGATTATTATAAATAATGCATAAAACATTTGCTTCAGTCTAAATAAATGAAAGGAATTTGGCATTTAACATCCAGTAATGATCTGATACTTCGTAATGCTACAAAAATGTATACATAAAACTAGACGTAAAGTACCATAAGTCCCAATACTATGTATGTATTGCTGTGTATGTGTATCACATTTGTCAGTCTTGACCTCAGATTTTGTTTTTTCGCAACCCGTTTTGAAATGTTCTGGTTGTCGTTGTCGTCGTCGTCGTCGCCGTCACCGTTGTTGTTGCTGTCGTTTTTGCTATCGCTGTTGCTGCCGTTGTTATTGTCGCCGACACTGCTGCTTTCGCTGTGACTGTCGCTGTCGCGTTTACTGTATGTTGTCACTGTCGCTGTCGCGGGTTGCTGTCGCTATTACTGTCGTTTTGACTGCCGTAGTTGTTGTCTTTTCTTCTCCCCCGTTGTCGTTCCGGGTTCTATTCACCAGTCAGAGAATACTTTTCCTTGTAGCCTGTACTGAACTTCTATGGACTGTCAAACGAGCTCAAGTTCTACAAACCAATTAAGTGGCATGGATTCCCGGATGGTGAAGTTCCCCCAGACACTCCTCGGTGTGGTTTCTACAATGAAAACCCGATCTGCAAACCCAAAGGTATCACTGCTGAGTAAACATTAAATGATAATAAGCAAACAGATAACAATATGTTTTTTCTTCAATTTATTTATTTATTTTTATTGTTTTATATATTTTATATATATATTTTTTTAAATATAAAATAATAAACCACAAGGGAAACTGACTTTTTATAAATATATATATTGTTATTTTAACACGAATTTGTTAATATTTTATGGGGGTTCACTGAATAACACCATTTTTTGAAATAACAGTTACGTTGTTATAACCAGTCCGCAAAATGCAGTAACTTTGTGACATCTATACACTAATTGGGTTCATTGTTCACCCTTCCTCCATTAAACCACAGATGATAATACCGTACTGCTCATCGCGTCCATCCTGGTGGTGTGCGCCCTGATTGTCTGTGTCTCAGCAACTTTGGTAGTTTACAGGTAAAAGGTGGATTTCTGACTCATCTATTTTGATATCTCTGCACACACTGCACTGAGGTATTCAATTCGTTTGTAATTAGAGGGTCACTTTTTCGTCCTGTATTTTTGCATTCATTTTGGTTTGCCCTACAGATGAAACAATTTGACAATAATTAATATAATCATGTATCATCATACCTTTGATCTTGCTATTCTTATTAATTGACCATTGTTAGTTGCATCATGATGCAACTTGCTCTCTAATCCTACCCTTCCATGTCTCCCTGCATTGTTGTCGAACAATACATTTACCACTTTAATGGTCCAGTAACCCATCCTTTCATTCTAAACATTCTTTGTCCTCGCCACTCCTATTGGTTCATAGCCACCAATATTGTCTCTGAAATAGAAGCTTTGATTGGCTGTTATTTTCCCGCTTCTTTCTGGATCCTTTCCTTAATCTCTTTTCCCCTCTCTTTTTCTATAAATGGATATGTATTTGTTTGTACTTGTTTTATGCCTCTGAAGAAGGTCCGGATTTTGAGTTTTAAGGACATTTTGGGGTAAAAAGGTCAAAAAAGGTCAAAAATCAATATTTTCAAAATTTGTGTCAAATGTATTCACATTTGATAGCTCTATTCATAAAATGTATTTTTAACTTTATGTTGATACTACAATCTATGTAATTAACGTATAAACTTTGACCTTGTGCACAAATGGATAGCAAAACGAAGTGTAAAAGTGTGATTATCTTAAAAAGGGTACATTTTGAGTACACCAATTGTTTTTGCACTCCCCATCCTCATTGGTGCATATATTGGTTTCAAACAACTTTTTTTGAAAGGCAAATATACCAAAACAGTTTTTGAGAAAAAAAAATAATTAAAATACCACCTTCATGTGGGGTCTTAACGACTCATTTTAAGGTCAAAATTTCAAATAAGGCAAAAAATTTGCATTTTTGAAATTTTCACAATATTTGACCCCAAGTAATAGATCTATCCATAAAATGTATTTTTAAGTTAATGTTGATATGCCAAACGTATGTTATTCACGAATAAACGTTGACCTTGTACACAAACGTATAGCAAAGCAAAACGTAAAAGTGTGATTATCTTGAAAAGTGTACATTTTTAGTATACCAGCTTTTTTTACACTTTGGCTGGCCTACTATATATAGTAGAGCACAAAGCAATCAAGTGGAAATAAAGAAATGGAGGGAGAGGGTAAGGAAGCGCAAAGAAGTGCAAAGCCAGGCATGACACTGTAAATGAAAAAAAAAAACAAGGTAGAGAGAGAGAGGGGGAACTGGCGTGTTATACCACAGTGATCGGAAACACGATTAAAAAAAGGTAGAAAGAGGGAGGAAGTGGAAGAGTAAATGAGTCAGCCTTCAAGAAAGCTTCTAGGTCGAAACGTCAAGCCATGTACTATGACAAAAAAAATGATCAAAAAAAAATAATAATAATAATAACAAATTACGTAGTAATTACATGAATAAACAATAAGTTTAACACCAGAGAATCTTAGGTATTCATACGCATTGAAATACTTTTAAATTTGAACCCTTTAAAATTATTGTTTAAATATTTAAAGTTTGTGTTAAACAAAATCGTATACCACCAGAAAAAGACCCTCATTGGGATATTTCACGAAACCCTTTTCAATATGTTCAGACATGTTATGTTCCACCTTCCGCTTCATTTTCAGAAAACAGAAGCAGAACGCAGAATTAATGAAGATGTCTTGGAAGATTCGCTACGACGATTTAGTCTCTAAAGCCGTTTCCAAATCCATTGCCTCATCCATGCGGTCTTTATCCATGTCCATGGTTAGTTGCATAGATAACACATTTTTTCATTATAATTTTCAGCATTTTCAGCAATAAATCTACCCAAAGTCGCGGTTGATTTCCTTGTACACTGAATATATTGAATGATTTTACTTGACCAAACTACAGCTGCAACTTTCACATAGTGCAGAGGTGAAATAATTGTTCTTGTGGGTGAGTGGTGCTCTTGCAGTCTTGATGTGTTTTTTTTTTTAACACTGATGGTACTTTGGTGGCTGGGATCAAAGTTTCAATCCACCAAGGCTGTAGCGAGGCCTCTATCCTTTTTGCATTATGTTTCGTGGTATATGTGCCACAGTGTATCTAATTTGGTTCCTCGTATCAGGGTGTTTAAGCGTAAAACAAGACTTTCTGTTTCTGTTCAACCATACACTGTTGCTTTGCTGAGATTTAAAACGACGAGAAATTGACCTCGAGAGAGAGAGTGCGAGCTTTCGAGAGAATCTGGATTTCTGGGCAACCTCAAATAATCCATTTTGAGATATGGTTGACACAATCTATGAGACACTATTAGGTTTGGGTATTATATACACCCAAATCAACAGTGCAGTCCTAAAGTGTCCACAATACCACTCCCTCCAAAAAATAAATAAATAAATAAATAAAAAATTATAGCAGCTAAAGCATGTACTTTTGAAGGTTTTTAACAACTCGTATAGCAATGTTTGTAAAAAAATGTCAACCACTGAAAAGTTGTACATATTACATTTTTACCAGGATACCAAAATGTATTGTTTGTTTTCCCCGATTAACTTCCTTTTAATCATGTGAACTGATAGGGAAAGACGTTCTATATAAATAAATCACGCAAAAATACAAACCCCAATAATTATCTTAATTACAGACTGGTTCACTTACTAATGAGAATAACGAGCGCCAGATCTTCACAAAAATTGCTCACTACGAGGTAAGTACAATTTTGTTTATAAAGACATCAGACACAAAATGCACAATCCAATTAGAAATGTCCACCGATATTGTATTTGTATTTACATCACTTTACAAAAATGGAAATGTCATTTTCTTTATTAGCATCTCGCTTAAGTAAATGATTGTGAGTTATTTTAATTATTTAAATTTAAATCTATATTCATTTGAACATTATAATGATATTATTATCCATACAAATTTTGCCAACGGAATCCAAACTCACTTGATATCCTTTAAGTGAACGTTTCTCCGTGCTATGTCGCTAATAACATCTGAGGCGACTTTGTATGGGGCGTCTGTGCTAGAGGGAGACTTTGTCAGGGGACGAATTTGCCAGGGGGCGACATTGTCAGGTTGCGACATTATGAGGGGGCGACTTTGTCTGGGGCGACTTTGAATGTCCCGGGACGAGCTGGTCAGGTTGCGACTTTGTTGGGGGTGAGCTTGTCAAGTGGCTAGATGACTCGCTTCCGCTCAATTTAATACAACTCACAGAAACAGTATTTTGGTTAAACCCATACATATACCGATGTGTGTAAAACCTGTATACTCGGTACTTATCCAAGCTATGTGTAAACAAATCACAGGCATATTACACATGCGAGTTTCAAACCTACGACCGTCGCAGTGTCTGAAATTACGAGAACGTGGTTTGATACCCGCCTCGCCAAACGCTCATTTTCTTTACACTTTGTGGATTTACTTGAACGGCTGGTTGGGTCTTATCATCAACGGTTTTATTTGTATCTTTCTATGAACTAAACATGTAGCTTTCCATACGACCGATATAAAGCTCCTGTATAATTGCTTTATTTAACCTCTGTACTGGATAAATGATTAAAATTCTATGTTTCATAAAGGGTCGACTGGTTGCTCTTAAGCCAATAGGAAACGGCAAGCTTGAACTGACAAGGGGTGTCTTGGTAGAGCTCCGAAATGTAAGTATTTCAGTCTGTCCTTCAGACCACCCCCGCCCCCGCCCCATGAACTCGATTTCGAGACGTCAGATTAAGAACTTGAGGTCTCGAAATCAACCATCTAATCGCACACAACTTCGTGTGACAAGGGTGTTTTTTCTTCCATTAATATCTCGCAACTTCGATGGCCGATTGAGCTCAAATTTCCACAGGTTTGTTGTTTTAAGCATATGTTTAGATTAACCAACTGTGAATGCTAGTCTTTGACAATTACCAATAGTGTCCACTGCTGTTAAGATAAGCGTAAGCTCGCAACAGATGCAAAGTAGTCTGGTCAGAAACAAACCAGATATTGTCAAACCGAAGATGGTTAGAGGAGTGGAATCGTGTTGTATGCACACGGTTAGACAAGTTGCTGATTGCGAAGCATGGATGAAGGCCATTGATTACTGGAAGGTCAAGGGTATTGCTACCTCGCATGATGATGGTATGCAAAGAGAAACTCAGCAACCTCATGAGTATACCTCACAGTTAACCTTATAGACAGTTAACCTTAAAATTATGAGCATAAAACCTTACTTGGTAACAAGCAATGGGGAGCTGTTGATAGTATAATGCATTGAGAGAAACGGCTCCCTCTGCAGTAACGTGGTTTTCGAGAATTATGTTTTCGAGACCTTAGAATTAAATTTTGAGGTATCGAAATCAGGAATCTGCAAGCTCACAACTACTCGTGACAATGGTGTTTTTTTCTTTCATCATTATCTCACAACTTCGAGTTAATATGTACGTATGGGACTCGTGTTCGTACACAATAAAATAGAGGTTTGTTTTTTTTAAATCATGCTGCGGCAAAGTGCTGCCGTTATGTTGTGACCGTGAGAGTATTAGGCCGTATCCGAATTGGCGGCTACGGCTACGGCTACGGCTAGATTTCCGCGTCATCGTGCGTTGAGGTATAGGACATCCTTAGCAACACCCTTAGCAACAGTCGTGGCCATAGCCGTAGCCGTAGCCGCCAATTCGGATTCGGCCTTATTTTTTTTTCAACAGACGAAGTGAACCACTACAGCTGAAACCAGTTTAGTAACGGAATATTGTAACGATATTTAATATAGTAACGAAAGAAAAACACATTTTTTGCCTCACATCCGGACCCCATCAGAGTTTTTTTCCATGGTTAGAACATTATATCATGCTCCTTCAATGCGCTCGTTCGCATGAAAAACAGTTTCCCTCTAATTGCAGGCTACAATGGTTTCATCTAAAGGCTTTGGTTTGTGCCGATGATAAGCCGATTTGACACAATCATTTCGACCCTGAGAAAGTCTTTATCAAAGGAATAAACACAATACAAGTGACTTTCTGTACATGCCCAAATGATGTCTTGGATTATTTAAAGCATTAGGGTATGTTTGAAGTAGTTTTGGTTTTATTGGGCAACAGTCAAACCAATGAGTTAAGCCCACACGGCAAGTCAAGCATGATCATACCTGCATAAACCGTTTTGATATAATGAGGATCACATAATGTTTGGGTAAATCTGTTTGTATACACCCAAATCCAATAGTTCACCTCTAAAATAGTGTCCACCATATCGCAGAAAGGCCAATACTTCATCATGCAAAACATTTTTGTTTGACACACATCCAAAGACGTGGCCACATAGGACCAGAAAAGAAAGTCTATGTCAATAATACAAATTTATTCATTTAGTCCGTGCAAGTTTCATAAATACACATTATAAATGCACATTACAATGCACATTACAATAGTTAACATTACAGATTTTAGCAGTTATTTAAGAATGAACAGAAATGGAATAATAACAATACACTGCGAGAAAATACCACATCACAAACTAGTTAAAGTCTAGTCGAAATACCTGGGCCTTGAGCAACCTTATGAAGATACCCATATTATTGGCGAGGAGTACTTTTAGGTAAACAACGTGTGTAACTTGAATACGTTAAATGTTAAGCAAAAATAACAACCCGGTTTTTTTTTTCAGTTAAGACACCTGGAGCATCCAAACATCGTTCGTTTTGTAGGTGCATGCACAGATGGACCGGACGATGGCAAGCATTTAATAATTACAGAGTACTGCACCAAGGGAAGTCTTCAGGTATGTACAGTGGTTTTCTAGCCGGTTAAAACTTAGGCTGTGCCCGAATGAGCAGTAAAAGTTACGGCTAAGTTAAGATTTTTGCGTCATCATGCGTTGAAGATACTTCTATAGAAATATACTTAGCAGTCGTAGCCGTTTTTGCAGCTACCTTTTCAGATATACGTTACGATGTCATACTCGTATAGTTGCGTAACGGAACGCAACGTAACGTAACGCGATTTTTGACGGAGGGCGCGTTGTTCTTCTTACATCATTTCGGTTGACGAATGTCCTGGAAATCGCAACAAGGATAGTGACGTCCTCTGTTGTTTGAATTGATAAATTAAGTGCGAACTACCAGCGATGAGATAGTAGTGACTAAATTTGTTGTTGAAAAAGATCAATGCGAAGATCTGTGAACCTAGACTAGGTAAAAATCGATCTATGTTGACGCTGCTAAGGATGCGAATTTCAAAAAATTTATTCGGGTATTTACCGGAAATACCCGCATGAGCTGTATTTAATAGGCCATCATAACTGTAGATTAGTATTTTCAAAAACAGCGTATTACGTCATACTTCAACCACTGTTTGATTTCCTTTGCGTTCAGGATCATCACAAAGACGATATATTTTTCTTTTCAATTCAGGATATTCTTGAGAACGACGCTCTGAAGCTGGAATGGGACTTCAAGAGTTCTCTTCTGATTGATGTCATCAAGGTAATCATACTGTCGATACCTCATTAAAAGATTCACAATCTGTGTATTAACTTTTATGAGTTCAAGATTTACAACATAGAAGTTTTGAAATAACACACAAAACATGAGAGCTACCGGTTGGCCATTCCCTTGGCAAAACAGCCGAACTAAAAAGAAAAGTATTTTGAGAAACGCAAGTAGGCTACATAGTAATTCGGAGATTTGATGCCCCCCCCCCTCCCATATGGCCAACTGTGTACAAACTTCTTCTGATAGCGCCCTCTTTTGAATTCTCCTCCTCAGCCATTATAACTTTCCCATTGGGGGGACCGAATCTCCGGCGGACAAGCTGAATTCCCTGGGACAACGGAACATAACATTGTAAACAAAGGCCAAGATTGGACATGTTATAATTCACTACCATGCATAATGTGCATTGCCTTGTGAATCTTTTAATTAAATGTAAAAAGTGTCCTCAATTTACCAAGATATGAAAGTATTTTAAAAGAAAACGAATTTTGGCTACTACGAATGCGCCAAAATTTGTTCATGCAAGATGGCATTCTACTCATCTATTTTGTGATAACTTTGTTGTCTTCTTCGTAGGGTTTGGGTTTTCTTCACCACCGTCGAGAGCTTGGTGTGCACGGCAGGATGCGGTCTTCTAACTGCGTGGTGGACAGCCGCTTCGTGGTCAAACTGACGGACTTTGGTCTCCTTGACCACAGGGATATCTCATCCGACAATGATAGCGATCAGACATACTTGAAAAGTACGCATGACCAGGGAAGTCTAAAAAGTATAAAACGCAAATTCTGTCCTTTGCTCGCCCTATATTTCAATCATTAATTGGGTAGGGGGCGAGGGTAAACAATTTAAGGTGTTAGACGTATAGGCCTACTGTTACCCAAAACTTTTCCGTACAGTGAAAACAAAATGTTGTAAAAGGCACACAGTCAACGGTTAACGTTCTCGCCAATTCCAATGTATTGTTTCAAATTGTTTATACAGGGCGCCCTCTTTTGAAATTATGCACGCTCATTTTGTCAAGCCGCGTAAAACTTTAACCCTTTTAACAACACACTACTGTTTTTGTGTTACTTCTTAGAACTGTTGTGGAATGCGCCAGAACTTCTTCGTGCTCCAACCAAGAATAAGCCGACGAGAGAGGGCGACATTTACTCTGTTGGCATCATAATGCAGGAGGTGGTAATGAGAGGTCCGCCATTCGAGAACGAGTGCAGGGACACTGATAATGTCAAAGGTCAACCATGATCATTAATTATTTTTCCAATTATTTCATGTTTGGATTGATTGAAATAAATGTAGCACCGATAACATTACACTGGAGTTTTGCAAATACATACAGATGATGATGCACCTCATTTACAATACAAATAAATATACGCTGCTAATAAAGGTCCAATCACAAAAATGTACGCCAGTAACTGCCTATACCATGGCCCAATGCCCTTGTTAACTATACCTTATCGCAAATGGAAAACTATACTGCCTTTTTTTTAATTTTTGACAAAGACAATGTATTGTCTGTATTAAAAAACACTGAAGGAGCGGGTTACCACATATCCGATAATATTAAAGTGATATGTGAGAACCCAAACCTTAATAGAAGATATTAATTACATTAGAGTGGCTCGTGGTTTTCTTACAGTTGTTTTAGAGAAAATTCAGTCTCATTCAACTCAACCATTCCGTCCCCACGTCCCAACCGAAGCCTGTAGTCCAGAAATACACGCTATTATGGCAAGATGTTGGCATGAAACACCAGAGGAAAGACCAACAGTGAACGAACTCATGGCCGACATGAAGAAAATTTGCAAGTATGTTTTTTTTTTTACCTAACTGGACATTGATGATACCAAAATCCTCGTGCGAAGAATTTGTATGAGTCTTATTTGTTACGCTCATTAGTTTTGTGTTCGAAACCAAATCGTTGCGTGCATGTTCATACAAATGATTAGTATGACAAAATAACATATTTTTAGTGAACTTTTGTGTTATTCAAGCTAATTAATCAACTTACTTCTAGGGCAAAAACTAAAGCATCTGCAACATAATGTCCGTTTTGTTTTCCTCACCATAGAGTCCCTTTAGTGGCTCCATATTATGGAAAACACAAAAACCGCACAGTTTTGACTTTCATATGTGTTTTCCATCGCTGTTTAGTACAGTTCCAAAAATGTACAGTTTGGATTTGTTGTTCTACAGGCATTCAAAGTTATTTCTCTTGACTTCCTTTCGTAGGAATGTATCGGGAGGTATCATGGACAACCTGCTATCTCGTATGGAGTCATACGCCAGTAACTTGGAAGGTCTTGTAGAGGAGAGAACCTCTGCCTTCTTGGAAGAGAAGAAGAGAGCTGAGACGCTCCTCTACGAAGTCTTGCCGAAGTAAGATCAATCTATAAGCTCGTGATTATTTGGTAACACAACACTTGCTTAATTCATTTATGCCTATCAACAAACTTTGGTAAACAGAACTGGTGAACAAAATACAGTTTAAGCTGACTAGAATAATTAGAGATAAGACTCACTGATTTAGAAATATTATGATTTATAGGTCGGTGGCCGATCAGCTTAAAATGGGATCCACGGTAAACCCAGAGTCTTATGACAATGTGACGATTTTCTTCAGTGACATCGTGGGATTCACTGAGCTTTCATCGGGCAGTACCCCTTTGCAGGTGGGTCAAATCATTGTTCGTTGGTATCTCCGTTAGCAGTATTGGAAGTAATCACGAGTTACTATTTGGGTGCGTTCGTTTAGCTTCCATGGGTCGACCCCGGTCTGCCCGGTACGTTCGAATAGCTTTGACGGGGCTCACCTGGGTCAGCCCCCAGTGCCCTGCTTGTGGAGTGGGTCACTTTGGGGTGACCTGAGGTGCCTGCCGTCACCACGAGAGGGTGAGTGTGATCGTTCGATTACCTCTTATCAGGGGATCACTGCGGGGTCGATCCAGGGAAGCTTTACGAACACACCCAGAGAAGATACCCAATGCAGTTTACTCATACAAAAGTGTACAGTCAGCAACTGTTTTTATTGTGTGTCAATGACAATTTGTTATCTCGATTTTGATCCATTGATTTTATTTTCAAAATACCATCTCTCTGAAGGTTGTTGCTCTGTTAAACGATCTGTATACCTGTTTCGATGGGATTATTGGCAACTTCGACGTATACAAGGTAAGTCTTGCACCAATGATATACTATTGTCTTGAATGGGGTGAACAGTTTGGAACTTGCAAAATGTGCAATACTTATGTTTTAATAGAGGTTAAATTGTTTGCAGTACCCGCTGCTAAAACATAGAATTCGAACCTGCCTCTATCCACCGGGCAATCTCAGTGGTCTAGTTTGTATGACACTGCTCTAGAATTCCAAAGGTCGTGAGTTCGAATCCCACCCGAGTAATATGCCTGTGATTTTCTTTTCACATGACTCGGGAAAGTACTGAGACAGTGCTATTACAAATCTGGGTATATGGGTACAAACCAGAATGAATTGTGTTGCGCTAGCTATATAAGAATGGTTAATTATTATAATTATTATTTGATATCATTTTGTGTGTTACATGAAAACAGTTTACTTATGTTCAAATATCTTCTCATTTGAATGTTTCAAATCTGTAAGTAACATGTGTAGTATATTGTTATCGATGTTGCATTGTGTCCCATTTAAAAAAAAAAAGTCCTTGCTATTGATCATTCAAAACAACAACCAATACATAACAACAACAAAGAAATTAAATTAATTAATGGCAGTGGACACTATTTGTAATTATTCAAAATAGTTTAGAATAAAACCTTTCTTGGTGACGAGTAATGGGGAGAGGTTGATGGTATGATACATCGTGAGAAACGGCTCCCTCTGAAGTGCCATAGTTTTCGAGAAAGATGTAACTTTCCATGAATTTTGTTCCGATACCTCAGATTTAGAACTTGAGGTCCCGAAAGCAACCATCTATTAAACGCACACAACTTCGTGTGACAAGGGTGTTTTCTTTTCTTTCATTATTTTCTTGCAAGTTCGGTGACCGATTGAGCTCAAATTTACACAGGTTTGTTATTTTATGCATCATGTTGAGATACGATTACCAATAGTGTACACTGCCTTTCAAATTGATTTTTCTATTGAAGGTTGAGACGATTGGAGACGCCTACATGGTGGTGTCGGGCCTGCCAATCCGCAACGGCTCTGCCCATGCGCGAGAAATCGCCAACATGGCGCTGTCATTGCTTGGGGCAGTGGGAACATTCAAAGTGAGACACAGACCGGAGTGGAAGCTTCAACTACGGGCTGGAGTACACTCTGGTAATTGTTTTTTATCTTGTATGCATTAATTATTGTCACGCATAATTATCATAGAAGCAGGGGTGTTACACGTTTGTTTATATTATTGTGTAATAATTTGTTTTGTTTCCAATCGGTAATTGAGGTACCTCTTCTTGGACAAGCTATGTAACATATCCACGTTGTGTTTCCCTTCGCTGGCATGATATAATCCACAATGACCTCACCTAGCTTGACTTTTAGAAGTTCCATGCATTCTTAAACGCTAGTTTTATCTATATGATTATGCCTCATCGTTTACATACCACAATCAAGTGTTGTAAGTACTGTGTGTAAAGTCATGCTAAATTGCATTTATTCTGCCTCGTCATAGGTCCATGTGTGTCTGGAGTGGTTGGTCTTAAGATGCCCAGATACTGTCTGTTTGGTGATACAGTCAACACCGCGTCCAGAATGGAATCAAACGGAGAAGGTAAAACTCTTGTGGGATATAATGCCTTTAATGATACAAGCATTTGAGTCAAAATGGGCATTTCAATTGCATAGATGACGTGCACAGAAGCGATGGTTTTGTGCTTTCTTTCTTTCTAATAACATGTAATCATATCATTAATCATGTAATCATGGTTCTGATTTGTAATTTTTGATTGACTTTAATTTCCCGTCTTTTCTGAATACCTTCCCTTTATCCTTTGCTTCTTTTTTGCCATAAATGGACATGTTTTTGTGTGTTTTTGTTTATACCTCCTGCATAATGTATGTTTTTGAATCGAAAGCTAAAGCCGTCTACCCATTTATGTACTATTATATATTAATATGGTAATGAAAACCAACAATGCATCACTGTGAACTAAATTAGTGTAGCTTGATATTCTGAGGAAAACAATGACCTTAAAGACAGTGGACACAATTGGGTATTACTCAAAATGTATATTAACACAAAACCTTACTTGTTTACTAGTAATGGGGGAGAGGTTGATGGTATCAAACATTGTGGGAAACGGCTCCCTCTGTAGTAACACAGTTTTCGAGAAAGAAGTAATTTTCCAGGAATTTGATTTCGTGACGTTAGATTTAGAATTTGAGGTCCCGAAATCAGAAAATTAAGCACACCCAGCTTCATGTGACAGGGTGTTTTTTCTTTCATTATTATCTCGCAACTTCGAAGACCGATTGAGCTTAAATTTTCACAGGTTTGTTATTTCGTGCATATGGTGAGATGCAGCAAGTGAGAAGACTATAGTCTTTGGCAATTACCAATAGTGTCCAGTGTCTTTAAACTCGCACTCTGCTCATCATAGAAAAAGAGCTTGAGTCTGGTTCTCTGAAAAGCTCAGCTTTACAAAATACTACTTCACTGTTGTTGTGTATAACACCATTTATAACACCCACTCTCCACTTTGATCTGTTTTCATTCTTAAGCACTCAAGATACACATCAGCGATACGACCCGACATATCCTGCAAGAGTTTGACGAGTTTATCATTAAGGATCGAGGAGAAATTGAAATGAAGGTACACAAATCAACTTATACAAGTTGTTTACTAAATGATGTATTGATACATCCATTCATTTGACAATTTGTTATGAGCTGATTGAATGATAATGGCAGACCAGGGTTTGATTTAATGGAGAAAACATTAAAACAATATCAGTTCTCGATAGCGAGAATTGCGGATTTGTTTTAAACACATGTCATGACACAGCGAAACGTGGGGAAACAAGGGTGGGTTTTCCCGTTATTTTCTCCCGACTCCGATGACCGATTGAGCCTCAATTTTCACAGGTTTGTTATTGTATATATAAGTTGTGGTACACGAAGTGTGGGCATTGGACAACACTATTTACCGAAAGTGTCCAATGGCTTTAAAGGAACACGTTGCCTTGGATCGGACGAGTTGGTCTATAAAAAGCGTTTGAAACCGTTCGTATATGGTTAGAAAGATGTTGTAAAAGTAGAATTGGTTATCTACACAAATGTGTCTCGAAATTGCGTAGTTTTCTCTTTACCTCGTCGACTAACATAGTCGGTAATTTATTGGAGTCAAATTTTTGGCTCCAATAAATGGCCGACCGTGTAATTCGCGAAGTAAAAGGAAAACCGTGCAATTTTGAGTGATACTTGTGTGGATCATTATATTCTACTTTTACAACATCGTTCTAAACATATGCATTTCATAACAAACGGTTTCAAACGCTTTTTATAGACCAACTCGTCCGATCCAAGGCAACGTGTTCCTCTAAGTAATTTGTTCCGCTCAAAGGAATTATGAAATTTAGCCCTGTTGTTGCGTTGAGTGGATTTTCACAAAGTCATGACAATTGTCTTGAATCACGAAACATTTTTTTTTTTTCTTTTTCTTTTTTAAATCAAAAAATTAGAACTAAAATCTTGAATAACTCTGTTTGGATTACTGAAATTTATTCCATATTGCATAACTGTTCTTATTCAATGTGATATAGAACATAATTATTTTTACGCTCAAGCTAAAGTCGCCCGAAACAATTTGTTTTTAAATAGTCAGTTAACTTAAATGCAGCCCCTGCAAGCCTATATTTGTTGCAGCCTTTTCTTCAAGTGCGTTGATGACAAGTGATGACAATTCAAACATTGTTGTTTTTTCTGATCAAACTAAATTTCATAATCCAAATCTTATTTCGTTAACACTGCAGGGTAAAGGTAAACAGAGGACATTCTGGCTGATCGGACAACAATCTCAACCTTAGTTCATGCAGTTCAAGAGGAACAATCTACGGTCAATATTGTAAACCTTAATGCACCTGTTTTCAAGTATCTAGGCCTACTCACTCTAAAAACTTTAGGTTTGTTTTTTTGACAGGCTGATCCGAAATCTGGTTCATTGTTGGAATTTCAACTCGGATCCTTTGTTATTTTAACTAATTATAGGTTTTCTCGGTCAAATTCGGCAAATGAGCAGCCAATTTCATTTTCATGCGTTCGAATTGAAGCTGTTTTGCCTCTCCAGTTGTTACTGCGGTTTTCTTTTTAGAATTCGGCCATTCAATTTCGTTTGAGTCGAGTCAAATTCCTTTTGCACTCTGTTCAATTTAGCGTATCGTCATTCTTTTTTCGTGACAAACACGCCTCAAGAAGCGTCTGCGAATTCGAATGCTGCTTTGATGAATTGTTTAATTGAAGGATTATTTTGTGTAATCGAATGACGCAACATTACGTTTGACTAATCATAAAACGAAAACGAATGACCCTTTTCAGTGTAGCATTCGATTTCTCGCGAAATAGAATAGCCTGGTGATTAAATTCGCTGCTCATTTGCCGAAGTTGACCTAGAAAACTTATATAAATTAATTATTGTTTTATTGTCACATGAAGCATACAATTGTACATTGTCACAGAATCCGGGTCAAAGTGACACTAAATCCGGGTCAAAGTGACACCGAATCTGGGTCAAAGTGACACAAAATTCGGGTCAAAGTGACACATAATCCGAGTCAAAGTGACACAGAATCCGGGTCAAAGGGACACAAAATCCGGGTCAAAGTGACACAAAATCCGGGTCAAAGTGACACAGAATCCGGGTCAAGGTGACACAGAATCCGGGTCAAAGTGACACAGAATCCGGTTCAAAGTGACCCAAACATAGGTCAGGGCCAACTATGTTTCCACGTTACGAGATAGTGATGTCTTGGACCAAGACTAGGTGCGTGCTAACCAGACTGTTGTGTATGTTGGCACAGCTCATATGTTTGCTGCCTAATTCTGCGCGAATGAAAATTCGCCACAAAATCATCTTTGAAAGGAAACACCCTCTTTTGTTCACAATCTTAAAATTACAATTTCATGTTTTCTATAGACGATGTGACCTATGTTTACATTCAAACCGCCCTCTTTTGACAAAACACTGGATATTGTCATGTTTCGCCGGGCAAAAAGACGCGTATAGTCATGGTAAGATTGCATACACTTTCTAGCTGGCTGCCAAAACACAAAGGTTTCGCCTGGCGGTATGCGCGCGAATCATGTTATGGTTTTCGTGTGACGTCAGAGGTCACATCGTCTATAGGGAACGCGTATAATGCGTTTCTGTATGTTGGTCATTATTTTGGTCATTATGGTAAACCAAAATAAAAGTGTTGTTAAGCCAAATTAGCTTGCATATTTAGCTTGCATATTTTGCACCGTATTTTACATGGCAGGTGTAATGTTTGTGTATAAAAAAAAAAAAAAATACAATTCCAGATTAAAATCATTCGATGGTTTCCTGAAAATATCCCTTTGAAAAAGGGTTTAATGTTGGTTTTTTTTGTTTTTTTTTTGTTTTTTTAATTGCCGGTTTTTCTGCATAAATGATTCCACTTTTACTACTTGTGTTGATGTCTGATGACTGCGCACACTCATGATGTTAAATATGCATAATGTGTGTATTTCAATATTTATAAAGGTATAATAATGCTATAAATTAGTTATTTTTAAATGATGTAATCGAAACTCAACCTCAATTTGTTTTTTGAAAAAAACTTCACAACCTACCGTGACTGTCAGAAAAAATATATTTTCACTTCATTCTTAAAGGAACACGTTGCCTTGCATCGGTTGAGTTGGTCTTTAAAAAGAGTTTGTAACCGTTTGTTATAAAATGTGTATGGTTAGAAAGAGGTTTTAAAAGTAGAATACAATGATCCACACAAATTGTGTTTTGATGGCCAACTATAAAGTGAGGGCGCTCGTCAACAATCAGCGCATCAACTGTAACATGATGTATAGTATAATGTAAAGTTGGTTGATAAAACATGTCAGTAATGCTCCTCCCGATCTGAGAAGAAAGTACCACTCGCAAAAGTAGTAAAATATGAAACAAATTTTCCAAAATCTGTTTTTGGCTTGCCTGATGTTCTCTGTAACTATATCAACGAAAATACGAGTTGGTGTGATCCTGTCCCACATAAAGACACATATCCTCGGTCAAGCGCGTCTTTACCCGGCACTCGAGGTTGCTCAAGAGACCATCTCAAGCCGTGTCCAGAGCGGGGACTACGCAAACTTCTCCATCGAGCTGCAGTTCTCGCCCACGGGCTGCTCCAGGCCGGTTGAATTTAGCCTGGGAGTGGCCGCTCATTTCTACTTCGATGACGAGATTGCAGCTCTCCTCGGTCCCGCTTGCAGTAGCGATATGGAGAGCGTTGGGGACTTGGCAGCTGCACTGAACATACCAATTTTCTCGCCGAGTGCGAGCAGCCACGGGTTGGACAACAAGGGGAGGTATCCGACGCTAACGCAGCTGGTCTTCAAACCCAGCACGATGGCGGATTTCCTTGGGAAACTGTTCCTTCTTTACGGGTGGGACTCGTTTGTATTGCTTGGGGTTTCGACTGGATACCACTCCCGACCGACCGCAGCAGTGGAAGACGGTATGCGTGAGCTTGGGATTAGATCGTACGTTATTTACATCGATGAGGTGGAAGATTTCAATGCTACTTTAAAGGAAGCATCTCTAATAAGCCGGAGTAAGTAGAACAACTTCATACTTCTGTTGTATCTCTTAAACTGTCTGTATTAATTTGGTAATTACTTTTTGTTATGGCAAAAAAAAACTTACGTGGAAAGAACTATAGAGCAGCTTGCACTCTCTTAATGTAAAAGTTAGAGTGAAAAACCACTTGTTTTGTCCGCCATACCACTCTTGCAAAGAGCCATATGGCGGACAACTCCTTTTGGAGTGAAAGATGGGTACTTTCAACTCGATTAAGAGTGGAAATTCGTTCCAATTCCACTCAACAGGAGTGCATGAGACTTATTGATTTTCACTCTCAAAAGAGCGGAACATTTCCTTTTCAAAGCACTGTTGTGGTGTATTTTACGTACAGTAGGATTACAAATTCCTCCAGCCGTGCTCTAACTCGTTTACAGGTTACGTAACTATTTCGTTATATAATTTAGCTTTCTGCCTTTGTTAATGGCAGTTGGTTCTTGGGCGTGACGCCGTCAACATTTCCTACACATTCCATATTTCTGCTCAACATGTAGTTTAAAAAAACCTCTGCACCCAGAATTGATTTGTCAACTTGTTTATTTCGTTTGTCCGTCATGGTACCTCCACTGCTAAAAACATAATACGACTGTGCGGTTATGGATAAATATATCACTTTTTATCTCGAATTCGGGGGTGAGGGGGTGCAAATATATATATGAACAAATTTGTAGAGTGAAAAATGAAAAAAAAAAAGATGTCTCCACATATATTTGAGAATGTTTGTTTTTGTGCACCTGTTTACATGGGGACTGTTTATAGGCCTTTTGCAAAGCAACCGTAAAATGGTTTAAAATTGTTCGTGCAACACGAAGACATTTGGCAATGCATGCCTCTGGGAAAGTCACATGCCTCTGGGAAAGTCATCACTTGTAACACTGCATTGTATTTTCATTTATTTGTTTTATCCCCGTCTCGTTCTGAACCACCCCCTCCCAACTCCCTCTCTGTTCTCATATGATATGAAGCCTCCGTATAAGTCGCCGTGTTCAAACAACTCTTTTACGTCTTGAAAGCAAGTCATGCATGCAACATCCAACAATGGAAGAGCACTTACGGGTAGCACAAGGGCCTCCGGAGATGCACAAGATCATATTTAAATGACCTCAATTCGATTCAACTTCATTTTACTACTCCCACTTTTGTTTAGGGAGATATACCCGGGGGGTTACAGAAAGATGCTATCACACACAAAACATAATATGACCGACCGACATAGATTAAAAATCTGGGGCAGGCTAAGATTAATTATACTTCACTTGAGTAAAAAAATATATATACAAAAAAAAGACCTTCCTTTAAAAAGGTTTTTGGAAAAGAACCAGTTCAAGGTTACAGTATAATATAGAGCAATACTTGTATAAGTGTTACGTGGGGATACACCATCGACAAAATCGTTGAACTACTGATACGTGAAGATCGCCAAGTATTGGTAAATTTCCTGTTAACGGGTGTCCCAAAGGTGTCCTATGATTTGGGAGACTCAATTATTCAAACCAGCCAGAAGTTACCCTTATATTCAAATGGTGGTGCTCAAAAGCATGCCAGTAAAGTTAGTTTGATATTGGATAATGGACATAGGTTTGTACATTCACTGTACAAAACCTACTTGAATGTCAAATGTCCAATATTGTGTATGTCAAAAATTCAATATTGAACCTAACTTTACTGTCATCTCCAAAGCAGCCAAAACGCAAGGCGCGTCGTGTCATCGCTTCATGCGGTCGTGCCCTACCGTCATCCATCCGTCATTTTTGTTGCTCGCCTAAAATCATTACACATTGGTGAATCGGGTAATACACAATTAAAGGGTATATGTACTTTTTTTCCTAACAAAAAACACAATTTCCACAGATTTACATTCAACTTACACAGTTTGAAGATTATGATAGTAGAAAGCTTCCCTTGAAATTTCACTTACTGAGGTGCTGTAGTTTTTGAGAAATGAGTAAAAGTAATAATTTTCGTCTCAGTTTTAGCATGTAAAAACGTATTTACCAGTTATGCTATGGATTTGGTATTATATCATAACTGGTTAAGGGGATTTTACATGCTAAACAAAATGATTTTGTGACTTGTTTTACTCATTTCTCAAAAACTACACAATCTTAGTTAGTAATATTCAAAGGGAAGCTTTCCACTATCATTATCTTCAAACCCTGTAAATTGAATGTAAATCTGTGGACATTTTGAAAAAGTACCCGAATCCTTTAAAGGCACTGCGCAGGATTTCACGAAACGCTAGAATTTGTCCTCTCTCGAGTAAGGACGAGTAAACCCGTCCTTACGTAGGACGGGTTCTATAATGTCTATGGATACGGAACCTAACTTCGTCCTATTGTCGTAGATTAATCACAAGTTAGGAAGAGTTTGGTGAAATCAACGGCAGTACACACTTGGTACGTCAAAGACCTGTATTCTCACTAGGGTATCCACACATATGCGTAATCAAACCTGTGAAAATTGTGGCTCGATTGGTCGTCAAGGTTGCAAGAGATTAGTTAAAGTAAAAAATACAATTGTTATATTATATGTCTCCGTGTTCTTCCAGATGCGTAATAAGAAGCTTCATCTGAAGTGTTTTAATATTTTAGTGAGAAATTACCTGTTTCACAAAATGTTTCACACTCTTTGATACTATCACCAGCTCTCCAATGCTCGTTACCTAATAAGTTTCTATGCTAACAATTATTTTGAGTAATTACCACTAGTGTTCAGTGCATTAAATGGCCTGTTTACAACCATTTCGTTGTTGTTGTCTTAATTGGATACTGTCACGCCACCCTCATAATGCGAATTGTAAATCATCTTTTGGATGACTGGCTTGTGACATTGCTATAGCATACCTTTCCTGATTGCGACAGTTCCATCATCACTCGTAGCAAGCCCTATTAAGCAAATAATGGTATTAAACATTTCACCATTGGCAGTGGCGAGGTGAAGATGCGCAAACTTTTAGTTCATCACAATTAATGTAGTTATTTTCATCTCTTTTCCTTTTGTTGAAATAATGGACCCTTCCCATGAAATATGCTAATCACATTCACGCATGCGTACAGCCCTGTTGGTTGGCAAACGCCATAGAGTTGTGCACTAAGCAGACGCGCAATCGCGTCTGCGTCACGCACCCATTAGCCGTGTACAAAACAGCGCGATGTTCCCTCATTTTGCCAACCAAAACGTTAGTGCGCACGCGCTATGTGCAATTTACATATTTCTAGGGAAGGGTCTATTATGTAGGACACGTATAGTAGGACATTGTTGCTGTTTCCCGTGGGGGGGGGGTGGCGGTGGGGAGGGGAGGGGAGGGGAGGGGAGACTATAAAACATACTTTGTTAAAACCTTGTGGTTTTTAAGAAAGGGAACGGCTCACAGTCGATTCCTATTTTTTTTTTTTTTTACGGGGACAAGGGATTTCATGCATAGGTTTCGATTCCTATTTTTTTTTTTTTTTTTTTTTTTTTTTTTACGGGGACAAGGGGTTATATGCATAGGTTTTTCTTTCAAATTTTTAAAATTGTTCATGGCCTTACATTTCGACTTTTCTAAAAAAGGCTCTAAGAAAGACTCCATTGGGATTCCGAAACTTCTTGAGGCCGTTGCAAATTTTTGTTCAAGCTCTGTCTTCCTCCAATTCGATTTAGAACATGCTTAACTATTTTAAAACATTAATATTTGGGAAATTGTTAATGTGAAAGAAAAAACGAGATGCAGTTTTAAATTACAGTTTGTTATGTCTTTATTTCGGTGTCAATTTTAAAACTCATAACATTCTAATATCATTCTCAAGGTCACGTAAACACATGATTGAGGATGACTCCAATATATTTCCATCTTTGTGTATTTAAAGGAAAATTACGGAGTCGTTTTTTTTTTCTAACAAAACAGTTGCTGGCGGTGTAAGCACTTGATATAGTCCACCATATAAATATACTTACAAACCTGTAGAAGCTTGAGATCGATCGACCATCTGGGTCTGAGAAAATAGTGGAAAAAGACAGCACATTAATTGGCATGATTTAAAAAGAAGAAGAAAAAAAAAAAGCTCACTGATCGATGTACTCCAAACTTGAATCTGGTTTGTATGTGCTTCTCATCAAATTAAGGCATTTCAGACAGGAATATTTCAAGAAATGTTTTCTACTGTCATCATTAGACCGTGTAAGTTTGTTGTACAATATTGAGTGGCTCAGAGTGGAATGGGAGGAATATTATCGCAAGGTAAAATTTGGAGTGTTCCATTTCACGAGGCGAAGCCGAGTGAAATGGAACAGTACAAATTTTACTGAGCGATAATATTTCTTCCATTCCACGAATTAAAGCAACTCAATATTTTGTTGTATATAACTGACATATAGATCCTTGTCATTTGATGTATTTTAAAAGTATATAACATACAAAATCACACAAATTACTGACAGCGGCGCTTTACTGCTAAAAAACATTGGGAACAAGGATGATCCTAACTGTTGAATGGGAAATGCTATTCCCCATGGGCGAATAGGTCTTTTTAACCGCCGGTGCGGATGGGAGTAATAGTGAATGTCACGTGAATTAAGTTCCACCAATCAAATAACAAGGATCTGTATGTCAGTTATATAAAAGTACATAATATGTGATCGTAGACGGTTTTTTTTCTTACCAATTCTGTAATGTTCCTTGATTGCCAGTTATAGTTATCAGTGCCAAGGGTCACCTCGTTCGCAAGATCATGCTGAGCGCCTACAACCTCGGACAAGTAGGTGGGGATTACGTGTTCTTCAGCTATCAACCGTTTAATAACACCCTGAACTTTGGGAACGATGCGTGGCGACAGGTTAGTAAAACCAGTGCTTTAATTCACAGTGGCTGTCAATGAGCAAACCCTTTTTAGGACACTGGACACTATTGGTACTCAATTGTTAGCATAACAACTTACATGGTAATGGAGAGCTGTTGAACATTGTGAGAAACGGCTCCCTGTAAAGTAACGTAGTGTTTGAGAAATGGTAATTTCTGGTGAGTTCTCACGCAAATTTTAAAAGACTTCAGGCCCGAAACCTTTATAAGGTAACTGAAATAACCAAATTATGTGCAACAGGTTTTTTTTCTGTTTTTTTTTTCATAGTGCTCTTGCAGCTTCGATGATCAATAGAGTCAACATTTTCACAGATTTGCTTGTTTACGCATTTGTTGAAATACACCAAGTGGGAATACAGGTCTTTGACCCCCAAAAAATGTGTCCAGTCGTCGATTTCACAAAGAGTTAGGAGTAGTTCTAACTTAGGACTAGTCTTAGGATATATTAAGAACTTAACGCTAGTCCTTAAGTTACAACGAGTAACCTGTCCTACCTCAAGATAAACCTAGTTATAACTTTGTAAAATCCACCTCAGTGCATTTTTAAAAGCAATTATGGAAGACATTTCAGGATTTGTAAAAACCTTGGCGAGCACCAGAACATACTTTGTTTGGACAGAACATATCTTGTGCTCCTCCATTACGCCGTCTGGCTTCAACAGATGCGTTAATATATGAACAGTTCTAATACAAAGGTGCATGGATGAATTTTTTGCTGATTTAACCCGTGATTTTTTTGCTGATTTAACCCAAAAATGTATTCCAAATTTGATCAAGCGCGATGCATGTACAAAACCAGCAACTCGGAATTATTGCACTTGACTACAAACACAAACTCTCGCAACAACATTGCGCACATTATATCACAGAATCATGAAACCAATGAATTGATTTTGAAAGATAATGGCTGTAGAAAATATTAAAATGCTCTTTATTTTTACCGAATCTCAAATAAAAGATCGTTCATGGACAACAACCCCCCCCCCCAAAAAAACAAAAACAAAAAAAAAACAAAAAAAAAACAGTGTTGAGGGTTTGAACGCAAATCATGTACCAACTCTTTTAAAACGTTTTCTGCTGAACATGCTTATATCATTTTTACCACCTGCTCAAGTTGTTTGTATGATTCAAACACACACAATCACCCAAACATGTTTAAAGGCACTGGACACCTTTGGTAATTGTAAAAGACCAGTCTTCCCACTGGGTGTATCTCAACATAAGCATAAAATAACAAACCTTTGAAAAATTGAAGTCTTGGTCGTCGAAGTTGCAAGATAAAAATGGGAAAAACACCCTTGTCACACGAAATTGTGTGCTTTCAGAAGCTTAATTTAGGGACCTCAAAATCAATCATGAGATCTCGAAATCAGATAGGTTTTTATGCTAACAATTAGTTTTAGTAATTACCAATAGTTTCCAGTGCCTTTAAAGCCATTGGACCCTTTCGGTACAGACAGATTTACAGATTTACAATTTACTTACAGGGTTTACAGAAGGTTGTGGTGAAATACTTCTCTTGAAATATTATTCCATGAAATGCTTTACTTTTTGAGAAAACAGTAAAACAATATCAACGGATTTATTTTAAACACATGTCATGACACGGCGAAACGCGCGGATACAAGGGTGGCGGATACAAGGGTGGGTTTTCCCGTTATTCTCCCGACTCCGATGCCCGATTTAGCCTAAATTTTCACAGGTTTGTTATTCTATATATAAGTTGTGATACACGAAGTGTGGGCCTTGGACAATAGGCCCTACTGTTTACCGAAAGGGTCCAATGGCTTTAAGGTTATACATGTTGGTACATTGCTTAAGATTGTGTTAAAATTCAAAGCACTGTTTAACCACCCTGCTTATCTTCTTAGGACGACGGAGACGATGAGAAATTAAAGACAGCCTACCGAGCCCTGATGACAATTCGTCTGTTTGAGCCGACTGATGACTCGGAGTACAATGCGTTTCATATAGACATTCTGGACCGCTCATCAAGAGACTATAACGTGACTCCAGAGTCTGGCGGCGAGGTTAGATTCAATTCAATTCAATTCAATTTATTTACTACATCACAGATTACAAGTAAAAAGTGAAAAAAGGGTTTCCCTTTGTGCACTGAAAAGATTAAAATTTGATACACATAGAAAAACAAAAACATTACATTTTAAAAACACAGAATTAACGCAGCCTCATTCACCAATAATAAGTCCACAAAAAAAATGTTCTACAAAAGTGAGGAAAAATCGAGACAAATTTGAGACACTGAGCGCACAAGGTGATCGCCACAGTGGGGCGCCGTCTAGAGTTATATTAATGAACGGTTGTCATGAAATGTGCAAATTTAATTCCACGTGTGCCCACGATGTTCCCTCATTTAGCTCACCATTGCCCAATTGCGTGGCTCTTCACCTCGGAAAGTTGTGCTTACTGTCCATAGAACTATGTTTTATTCGATATAGTGGGATGGGAAATGCTACACATGGTGTGCCAATCGTTTAATAGAAAATCATCTTGGGCAGTTGGTAATGCTTTATTTTATGTTTTGGTTTTGAGTAAAGGTATGGGGAAATAACGATACAACAAAAGAAGAAATACCAGAAACATTAACAGGATAACGACCGAACATCGACAATTATTTCCCGATTCACATTATTCCAGCCGAGTAACGAATGCCAATATTCAACGACTAAGACGAACAAACCAATACATACATCAAAATTACATTTTGTTTCTACCTAAACGGGGGAAACATTTTAAAAGATTTTTTTTACTTTGATACAGGCCAACTTTTTCGCCACCTGTTACCACGACGCCTTGATTCTGTACTCTCTTGCCATCAACGAGACATTACATGAGGGAGGTGACATTCGTGACGGTCTAACTCTACGACAGAAGATGTGGAACCGAACTTTCCGAGGTAAGCCGATTAATGGCGAGGAAGGTACTTTGTGGATGACGTAAGACTCGTCCACGTTGCCAAGTTTAAGATTCGTAATTATTTAAAGACACTGGACCTTATTTGCAATTAGTCCAAATAACTGTGAGCATTAAAGCTTACTTGGTAACTTGAAAGTATGAAACATTGTGAGAAACGGCTCCCTTCGAAGTAACAAGTTTTTGATAAAGTTGCCTTTTATTATGCATCTTAAAGCACACAAAGTAATTCAACAAGGGTGTTTTTTCTTTCAATGTTCTCTTGCAAATTTGATATTGACAAATTGAGCCCAAATTTGCACATGTTTGTTATTGTATACATGATATGTTGAGACACACCAAGAGAGAATACTGGTCTTTAAGGGAACACGTTGCCTAGGATCGGACGAGTTGGTCTTTAATAAAGCGTTTGTAACCGTTTTTTTTATAAAATGCATATGGTTAGAAAGATATTTTAAAAGTAGAATACAATGATCCACACAAGTATCACTCGAAATTTCGTGGTTTTCTTTTTACCTCGTCGACTAACACGGTCGGCCATTTATGGGAGTCAAATTTTTGACTCCCATAAATGGCCGACCGTGTTAGTTCGTGAAGTAACATGAAAACCACGCAATTTCGAAACAACTACCAAATGGGTCCAGTGCATTTAACCAACAAACCACCCATTCAATCGTTCGAAGGCTTTTCTTTGAAATGCTGGTCTTGGTTTACGGTGTACCGGTCTTGACTACAACACTGATGTGAACAGCATTAGACTTCATGAACATGATAGTACGAGTAGGATTTGAAACTTTGCATGGTGGAAATAAGATATAGAAGGGTTTGCGGTAACACCATGTAATGACTATCTCTAAATGAGTTGGGGTGGTTCTGAAAAGAACCGTTGGTTAACTCGACGTTTCGATCAGTACGCTCTAATCGTCTTCTGGAGAATGCTGGACTCTGTTAGTACAAGCCAACTACAACAGAATATAAGACTTTCCAACCAGTTTGAATTTATTGCAATTTAAGCCTGTGCCAAAACTTATACAAAGAGACAACTTCACGTTTAACCTTGGTTATAATAAGTGCCTTCAAATGGTAAGGTAAGCAGATTAAAATAAGTGAGATTTAGATGTAGCCATGCATTATGAGCAAAGTTATTCTATTCGGCGTTTCAGATGACATTTCTGCATGCTTATTTTCAATTAAGTATGGTTGGATTTATACTTATTCTTCATCAATTGTGACATTACTCTTTTTGCTTTCCTGCCTTCATTCGAAAATAGAAAACAAAAATACATTAAATGTGCATGGACTCCCAATCTGTTTTGTTCTTTACATTTTGTATCAATTTTCTTGTGTGATATTGGAAGAAACACACCATTATTCAGACTGAAACATTTTAGAATCGCTCGTTGCACTTATACTTATATTCGTTATCCATTGTGACATTGCTCGTTGTGTTTTCCCGCTTTCCTTCTAAAATAGAAAAGAAGAATGGAATTAAAAATGCATAGACCCGGTTGCATTTGTTTTTCTTTTACAACTGATATCAATCTTCCTTTGTGATATTGGGAAGTGAAATATAATTATTCAGAGTGATATGCCTCTGAAGAAGGTCCGGTTTGGATCGAAAGCTACTCATTATTACATTCAGATTTCAGATTAAATATATTTTCATTATTTACATTTTGAAACCAATCTTCCACTGTGTTTTTGAAAAGAACACAACTTTTATTCACATTGCAACATTGTACTATAGGTATTGCGGGAGACATTGTAATGACATCTAGCGGTGATAGAATCGCAACGTACTCCCTATGGGATATGACGGACACAGAAAACGGTGTATTCGAGGTAAGAACGTTTTTGGATTGAAACTTACAAAAGAGAACTCCGGCGTCAAGGCCAAATAAAATTCCAGCTCCTTTATTGGCTACAGGGGGTTGACTCATGCCAATTCTCCGTGTATATGGTGTATCATTGACGAAGAGCATTGGCTGGTTTTATAGGAGTCGCACGTAATAATTGAATTCAGAAAATTACCTCGGTTCACGTAATAACAACTGATTGTAGTTGGTGACCTAAGTCAAGAAATACGGCACCGGATGATTGTCCACGGACAACAGGGATGTGTGTTTCAATTTTTGTTGAGGGGGTTCCACTACTGTTGACCATTATAGAGCTTGCACTAAGAGTTTATGTACCCCTGGAAACTATTGGAAAACTATGGTGGCCCTGAAGGGACATCGCACATCGCAAATATCTTGCAAATATTTGCGATGTCGCAAATATCTTTGCAAATATTTGCGATGTGGCAAATATCTTTGCAAATATCTTTGCTGATATTTGCGATGTCGCAATTTTTTTTTTGCAAATATCTTTGCAAATATTTGCAATGTCGCAAATATCTGTGCAAATATTTTTACTGGGCCACCATAGAAAACAGTTTATTATAATGCATACAACATTTGATTCATTCTAAATAAATGAAACGAATTTGGCAGAACATCCAATAATGATCTGATACTTCGTCATGCAACAAAAACGTATACATAAAACTAGACGTAAAGTATTCCTTTAAGTCACTATACTTTGTATTGATTGCTGTGTAAGACACAATGTGTATAACATTTGTCAGTATTGACCTCAGATTTTTTTTTTTTTTTTCGCAACCCGTTTTGAAATGTTCTGGTTGTCGTTGCCGTTGTCGTCGTCGTCGTCGCCGTCACCGTTGTTGTTGATGTCGTTGTTGCTGTCGCTGTTGCTGCCGTTGTTATTGTCGCAGACACTGCTGCTTTCGTCGTGACTGTCGCTGTCGCGTTTGCTGTAGTTGTCGCTGTCGCTGTCGCGGTTGCTGTCGCTATCACTGTCGTTGTCACTGCCGTAGTTGTTGTCTTTTCTTCTCCCCCCCCCCCCCCCCCGTTGTCGTTCCGGGTTCTATTCACCAGCCAGAGAATACTTTTCCTTGTAGCCTGTAGTGAATTTATAACGCTCTATTTCTCAATTAGGGCGTTATAACGCCGTAATTTAGGGCGTAATAGGGCGTAATAACGCCCTAAATTACGGCGTTATAACGCCCTAATTGAGAAATAGGGCGTTTTAACGCCCTATAGGGCGTTATTACGCCCTAATAGGGCGTTTTAACGCCGTAAAATTAGGGCGTTATAACGCCCTATTTCTCAATAAGGGCGTTATCGTAATTTAGGGCGTTATAACGCCGTATAGGGCGTTATAATGCCGTAAAATAGGGCGTTATAACGCCCTAATTTAGGGCGTTATAACGCTGTATAGGGCGTTATAACGCCCTACTGAAACAGTGTTTATTGGTTGGCGGAGATCAGCCACCGTAGAAAGCGGAAGTTAATTTACGTCGCGCCTTTTTGCACTCATTAACGCCGTGTCCAAAATAAAAGAAGTGCCCGATTCAAAGAGATTTCCAGATTTAAAGTAGTTTGTAAAAGTACATTATGAACATCGCGCTGTTTTGTACACAGCTGTTTACAAAACAGCGCGATGTTCCCTCATTTTGCCAAACAAAAATGATAGTGCGCACGTGTTCATGAAATGAACAATTTCATGAAAAGGGTCCATTCACGAGCCTCTTTGTGTGACGTCAGATGTTATGGCTTGTTTGTTCATTGGCCAATCATGCGCGTCGCGCGTCTTCAAATATGCGAGTTCTGATTGTTATGTTATCGTTGAAATTCTATCTTGCTTGAATCTTGATGGAAATCTTTGGGCGGTAGCAAGCCAATGCAATTAATTGACCTGTCACATCAAATACTTGTAAGTACATAGATGGGCATTTGCTGCAGACATTAAGTTAAAAGCGAGATGCCCTTCTTAATAACGAGATAAGAATGTTTGGTCAATGTTTTTCCAGTGTTGTTAAAGGCATAATGGACAGTAATTGACAAAGACCTGTATTTTCACTCGGTGTAATCCACTATGGATACAAGAAAAGAATAACAAACATGTGAACAATTTGGCTCAATTTGGTCATGGAAGTTGCTGGCAAGAAAATAATGAAAGAAAAGACACCCTTGTTGCACAACTTTGTGTGCTTTCAGATGTATAATAAAATGCGACAGGCCTGAAGTATTTTTTTTTAGTGATAGTCTACCTTTTTCTAAAGCACTTCCCACACAATGGACAGCTCTCCGTTGCTCATTTATACCTAGCAAGTGTTATTGCTAAAAAATTTTTTTTAAGTAATTGCCAATAATGTTCAGTGTTTGAAATGGTTGATAGAAGGATCTGAAATAATCTAGTTTGATGAGTTGTTCCAATGGTCAACAACTCTATTAATTGCTGTACCTCCGGCAATGAAACCTACAATGTTGTTTTAATTGGCGGTTGGTTGACGTCATTAAGGTCCAATGTTTTATCTCCGATCAACGTGTGTGTTTATTTCCCTTGAACTTAATATCGACTTAATAAAAAAAAAAACGATTTGAAGAAACGAAAATTAAATTTCCATTTTGTAATCTCACGGCCATCAAAGTTATTCGGGAATATGTGCTTTAAAAAAGATGATTACATCGCACAGGGGACTTGGATAGTGACCTTTGGTAAAGTGGAGGGGGGTGGTGTCGGGGCGTTTCCTTTTTTATTGACAAACTCTATTGTGACACCTTGGGCATTGACATTGGGATGAATCGTGAATTGTCCCTAAACGTGTTCAGACCTTAATCAACATCTTCAAAGTATCACTTCGATATAGCTACCTGCGTTGTGTGATTGTAGTAGCATCTTTCACAAAAATGCATTAAAAATGATGGAGTGACGTCATTCATTTTTGTTATAAAAATGATGTAGAGAAGAGTCGGAGTTTAGTGTAGATGTGAACTTACTGAAACTTGGTTGGACAAGTCTCTGTAGAAATCCTCAGTGCATACCAGACGTATTTTATGTTGAGAGTGTTGTAGAGTTTGCGTCCAGATAAAGAATGGAAAGTATCAAATGTCTTGTATGCATGTTGGGGTGTGCCGTAGTTTTAACATCGTCAACGGAAATTCAAGTAGCTGTATTTTTGTTTAGAAAACCTTCTTCTGTATACGGTCTACGGCTCTTACCAGCCTTTGAGATAGCACGAGAGACTATCTCGAAGCGTGTTGAGATGAACGAATACGCCAACTTCACTCTGACATTGGTTCCGTCGACGCTGGGGTGTGGCTACCCCGTACGAGCCGCCGTTGGAAAAGCTGCTAAAATGACCCTTCGAGAGAACGTAGTGGCGTACTTTGGGCCGACTTGTAGCAGCAGCATGCACGCCGTGGGTGACTTGGCTGCCGCCTTTAATGTACCCGTTTTATCGGGCAGTGCTAGCTCCCATGATCTTGATGACAAAGCTAGGTATCCCACGTTGACGCAGACTGTCTACAAACCAAGCTCAATGGTTTCCTTCTTGGGTGATCTTTTTCATAAGTTTCGCTGGAAATCTTACGTTTTGTTACGAGAAAGGAAGACTGTATTTCATTTTGCAGCAGGTGCCATCGAAGATGGTCTACGCGAGGCAGATATAACACTAGCGCACACTTTTCGTATCATCGCCGACGATGGTTTTGATTTTGTTCTGGAGGAGGCATCTTTACTCAGCCAGAGTAAGTATTAAATACAATGGACTCTTTTGGTAATTATACTCAAAATATATATTTGCAAAACTCATTTGGTAACTTAGTATTAAGGAGAGCTATTGATGGTATAACGCATTGCGGGAAACGACTCCCTCTGAAGCAACTTGAAATGCATCTTTGTAACTATAAAAAAAAAATTTGAGCTAGGTCTGGGAGAGCACATCTTTTTTGATGACAGTTTTTGGACTTTTGCCCTTCCCTGGACGGCCTGTGCTTGTTTTATTGTTTTGCTTTTTTTTTTTGTCCGAAGTATTAAAATAAATAAATAAAATATTGGTTTTCGAGAAAGAAGCAATTTTTTCACTAAAATTACATTTGAATTTGATTTCGAGACCTCGGCATTATACTTGGAGGTTTCGAAAGGGCGTTTTTTTTCTCCAATCATTAATATTAATATTATTATTATTATTATTATTATTACTATTACTATTACTATTACTATTACTATTACTATTACTATTACTATTACTATTACTATTACTATTACTATTACTATTACTATTACTATTACTATTACTATTACTATTACTGTTACTGTTACTGTTACTGTTACTGTTACTGTTACTGTTACTGTTACTGTTACTGTTACTGTTACTGTTACTGTTACTGTTACTGTTACTGTTACTGTTACTGTTACTGTTACTGTTACTGTTACTGTTACTGTTACTGTTACTGTTACTGTTACTGTTACTGTTACTGTTACTGTTACTGTTACTGTTACTGTTACTGTTACTGTTACTGTTACTGTTACTGTTACTGTTACTGTTACTGTTACTGTTACTGTTACTGCTACTGCTACTGCTACTGCTACTGCTACTGCTACTGCTACTGCTACTGCTACTGCTACTGCTACTGCTACTGCTACTGCTACTGCTACTGCTACTGCTACTGCTACTGCTACTGCTACTGCTACTGCTACTGCTACTGCTACTGCTACTGCTACTGCTACTGCTACTGCTACTGCTACTGCTACTGCTACTGCTACTGCTACTGCTACTGCTACTGCTACTGCTACTGCTACTGCTACTGCTGTTGCTGTTGCTGTTGCTGTTGCTGTTGCTGTTGCTGTTGCTGTTGCTGTTGCTGTTGCTGTTGCTGTTGCTGTTGCTGTTGCTGTTGCTGTTGCTGTTGCTGTTGCTGTTGCTGTTGCTGTTGCTGTTGCTGTTGCTGTTGCTGTTGCTGTTGCTGTTGCTGTTGCTGTTGCTGTTGCTGTTGCTGTTGCTGTTGCTGTTGCTGTTGCTGTTGCTGTTGCTGTTGCTGTTGCTGTTGCTGTTGCTGTTGCTGTTGCTGTTGCTGTTGCTGTTGCTGTTGCTGTTGCTGTTGCTGTTGCTGTTGCTGTTGCTGTTGCTGTTGCTGTTGCTGTTGCTGTTGCTGTTGCTGTTGCTGTTGCTGTTGCTGTTGCTGTTGCTGTTGCTGTTGCTGTTGCTGTTGCTGTTGCTGTTGCTGTTGCTGTTGCTGTTGCTGTTGCTGTTGCTGTTGCTGTTGCTGTTGCTGTTGCTGTTGCTGTTGCTGTTGCTGTTGCTGTTGCTGTTGCTGTTGCTGTTACTGTTACTGTTACTGTTACTGTTACTGTTACTGTTACTGTTACTGTTACTGTTACTGTTACTGTTACTGTTACTGTTACTGTTACTGTTACTGTTACTGTTACTGTTACTGTTACTGTTACTGTTACTGTTACTGTTACTGTTACTGTTACTGTTACTGTTACTGTTACTGTTACTGTTACTGTTACTGTTACTGTTACTGTTACTGTTACTGTTACTGTTACTGTTACTGTTATTGTTATTGTTATTGTTATTGTTATTGTTATTGTTATTGTTATTGTTATTGTTATTGTTATTGTTATTGTTATTGTTATTGTTATTGTTATTGTTATTGTTATTGTTATTGTTATTGTTATTGTTATTGTTATTTTTATTATTATTATCATCATTATTATTATCATTATCATTATTATTATTGTTATTATTATTATTATTATTATTATTATTCTTTCTTTCCTCAAAATCGTATTGACTTAACACTTGACTTTTCAAATTGTAATATGTCAAATTATAATTATCAGAAAGTGACAAATCATATATCATATGAAAGTTTATGGCCTAACTTAATTTTTAAATTTAATTAGACTAACATTCTTAATTAATTATTCAAGTTACAGCCGTGGGAATATTTAATTAGGCAATATTGTTAAAGTCATATCTCAAGAATTAAACATCCAATCCAATTTATTTTTTCGGTTATGGACTTGTCTTGAAGTGTAGATAAGACTTCCAGCCTTTCAGTCACGTCATCATGACGTCATACGTTTGCACGTTTTATTTTCTGTGTACAAAACATATGGAGCTAAAAGTGGAAACGTTTTACAAGTCAAAAACACAATAATTGACAATAACTTCAAAATAATTTATTTGTTCGTTTTCAAAATTTCATATTCTGTGTAGAAAAATTTACTGATTCTATGGGAGATGTTTCAGTTTATTAAAATCAGTCAAAGTACGTCAATAATTAATTATTAATTAAAAATCTTGGCATCATGGGTACGACGTGATACGGTTTGATCATTGCATTCATACATCTTCCTCATAGTAGTGCAATACATAATTGGGTTTTTGTAAAAGTCATTGGATTGGGGCAAGTTACATACCATCTTGTACCTTATGAAATTTATTAGTACGAAAAACACAATTAAAAGACTGTGACGTCATCACGTGTTAATTTATGCTAATTAGAAGCTTTAATGAGTTTTTCTTTGCAGCACTATATCTCGAGAAGTGTACAGCCGATTTCGAAGTTTTTTTCATTATAAGCCTCCTTAGGCATAGGAGATTTGCCTCGGATAACCGTGACCCCGATTTGACCTCTACTTCCGGGTCAACCGGAAGTGGGACCATATCTTAGGAGTTACAAAACCGATTTAATTATTTTCTTTAGTTATATACTCCTTAGGCATTAAATTTTGTTGGGGAAAATCCGTGATCCCATTTTGACCTCTTCTTCCGGGTCAACCGGAAGTTGGACCATTTCTCAAGAACTACACAACCGACTTTCAAACTTCTTTCAGTTATAGACTACTTAGGCATTAAGTATTTACTTTGAAAACTAAGACCCCATTCTGACCTTTATTACCGGGTCAACCGGAAGTTGGACCTTGTCTCAAAAACAACACAACCGATTTTCAGACTTTTTTCAGTTATGGGCTCCTTTGGCATTGG